>NW_020653460.1:236770-390334 GCF_003589595.1 Hyposmocoma kahamanoa
CAAGTCAACCTATTCGAAATTTAAATTGTAATGTCATCGCAGTATCGCGCTGTCAGTCGAACAAATCAAGACTAAATCGGAGTTTGGCGCTCTGTATACGATTTTAGCGCCTTACAAGTGCGGACACTTTTTAGCGCGGATCCGACGTCCATATAATTGTAAGTCAATGGTGGTCACGGCACATTAGTGATTTACAACCTTTTCAGCTGTCCATCTGTATTGACATTTAATTTGAAAACGAAAACTGTTACGGTATTGAATATGGAACACTGAACAATATTCCACAAAGACCTAAAAGTATTAAAAACCCAATGGGTAGGTTACAGATAGCCTTTTTAAATGCAAATATATACCATCGTTCAAAAATGCAAAAATATGCCCAGGCAGGACGGATAATCGTTGCGATTCAATTAAAAATCACGTCCGACGCCTTTTGAATATTTATTATTTAACCGCGAATATGTAACAGATATTCCTAAAACGGTTTATGTATTTCTCACCACATCCATTGATAGTAAAGTTTTAGATCATTCTTTAAAAGAAGTATTTGGTTCATATGTTTTCTATTCTAATCAATCTATCTACGAATAATTGACTAACACTGAACTATGTAAACAGGTAAAAGAAAAACTCATACAACCAACTGCCCAGTGTTCGTAATTGCGAGAATTAGATAACTTTTTCATTAAAAAAAAACCGACTTTAAAAGTTTGCTTCTCGGCTTTTTTCGATTTCCGTGAGATCCCCTCATTAGATTCTGACTTCTTGGTGACACTGGGACTATTACGGACTTCTTTGTAAATTTTGTATTTTCTGTTCTAGTTGTCATGGTAACAGTGATTTGTTGATGTAGGTATATATATGTATTGTATCAAGTGAAACGTCAACTTTTATTTGAGGAAAATAATTAGTAATTTGTGATAGCCGAAACGAATCCGAACCAGCATCAGGGAACATTTCGTGAGTATATCTTTTCAAACAAAAGAAGAATTTTCAAACTCGGTACACAATTGATGGAGAATTTGGTGAATATACTGACATGCCTATAAAATTTGAGGATTTCATTCGATTTTCATGGGATTCCCTCATCAAGTTCTAAGTTGGTGACAATGGGACCACCACGAGAATGCACTCTTTCAAACGAAAAAAGAATTTTCAAAATCTGCCCACAATTGACGGAGATATCTGAAAACATACATAGCCGCTCACGCGATGCGCTCCTCCTACCGCAAAATGGTGGCTATTTGGTTTCGTAAATTAGAAAAGCATTCAGTTTAAATACAAGTTTTTATAAATAAAAATTATTACTCTGCATTGCTAAATAAATACCCTCCGCACTACCAACAAAAACATTTCAAACAAAATGCAGTAATACACCGCAAATCCTGCACTTACAAAGCACTAATGAAATTTTTCGTGTACTTGGATAAGTATGATAATATTCCGTTTGAGTGGTTCTAACGTTTACCATGAAATTACTCCTTAAAGTATAGTTTATAAACATTTATATTCAGGGTAAACTTAAAAAACGCTACTTACGGTATGTTTTCAATAAATAAACACCGAAATCACCAGCCCAAACAATTTTTTTTTTAAATGACAGACCCAGGCATTAAAAACTTTACGGTTTGCTAGAGTAGTTACCGAAATAGCAATTAATATTAGTTCTTTTACCTGTTATAACTTCGATATCCGATAAATCGGTATAAAATCATCACTCTAGGTGTGGTATGCGTCTACGGCTGCATATATCGCGTGAGCGGATAGAGCCGAACGCATAACCTCCTCCTTTTTTTTGAAGTCGATTAAAAAGCTTACCCATAAGATCATTGACCTACCTGTACTAATTACTTTTCTTTTTAGAGAAAAAGGTGGTAAGATAAAGTAAGTGCTTTGGTAGGTATTCTTTTGTCTTTTTTGTATTTTTGTCGCGAAAATGAGTTCTAGTGAGAAGAGCGATAACGAAAATACAGCCATGGATTGCACTCCGCGTAATTTAAAACAAGAAGATATATTAGCTATGAATTTAGTTGGTTGCCGGCTACGAGCAAAGCAAGATACATGAAAACTTATGAAATTTTCATGCACTTGAACCACATGAACCACATCATCAGAAATTCAGCAGACTACTATTAATATACTAGGAAAAAAAATATATTTTCTTTTAACAATCGTCCTAGAACAAGAAAAAAAGTGAAATATTACTTTAAATATTAATCGATATTTTTTACTTTTTTACTATAACATCTTCCTCTCTTTAGTCTTTTATTATTTCCTCACAATGTTTGAGAAAAGCACTATATGTGTATCGACAGCAACGGGAATTGCTAGACTCGTATTTAATACAAGGTCTCGCTAACAGCAATGCCTTACTTCCCGGCTTCTGTAATAACGTAGGTACTTTTTATGAACCTGAATCTTTTTCGCAACTCATTAATTTTGTATACTTAACATTGACATTTGCAAATGTCGCCGCCGCAATGTGGGTCACAGTGATTTAAAATGCTTTCTTGTAACGCCTTTATAACCTGTGTAAAGAAATAAATTAATTTCAATCTGAAATGCCTTTCATTGAAACAAACAAGTCGTACTTAGATTCTAGGAACTTCAAAAAAAGTTTTGACATATCGTACGAATAGATGAACAGCTGTTATAGGTCCATAACTTTTGAAAATGTAATCAGAAACAGATCTGGACTGTTTTAGGACGCCTTCAAATTAGATGCTTATAGAAGCACTATAGTGACACTACTAATTGAGGCTATCAGCGAAATAGTAGTGTAAATTTTTTTTCTACAATATTACTTTCAATTATAATAAAGTACATTATTATTTTATATTTGGACTCCATGTATAAACTTTTAATGATTACATCTCTTTCATACTTCTTTTTTTTTTTGCCAAATTTTCTGCAGATGTAATGTATTCAATGTTTATAACATTATATAGATTTTAAGGCTTTCGTGGTTATTCACTAAATGATTATCACTAATTTCAGGCTTCTTACCACGGTATGACTTCTTTTTATTTTCCTGATATTTCGGAACGGTTGCACGCTCCATGGTCACGGGTTGACTGGTCGGCGGCAGATGATAGCTTTAAGAGCAGACATGTCTGTCTACCCTCTTGCGCTGTCGACGACTACTACCTTCATAGCGGTTTGTTGTGGCGTTACCATTGTCACTCACTTTTTTCCTAAATATCGGGAATATAAAAAAAGTCATACCGTGGTATGACTTTTTGATAAGATTCATAATATTACTCGCGACTAAATCTGTGACGGTGTGACCTCCTTACACCGTCATCTCACCTCCTTGTATCGCCTCGCTCCGCTTGTATCATATAATTTTTTATTTTACTTGTATTTAAATTTGAAATTTGAATTGTTCCATCTTCCTTCGCTTTCTCATTTTGTTTTCGTACCACGGTCACTCCCTGCTCGATCGCCACAACAGTTGGAGCTGTTTCAAATTCCATCGCGTATAATCGCTAATTTTGGTTCTTTATTACGTTTATAATCATTAAATAAGCTAAATCATGTGTAATAATTTATAACAGTCTACAGCCTTCATGTACCTATATCTGTAATTCAGTTACTCGGCCCATATAGGGGTAAGTGCCTTAATCATAAAGTGTAGGGAGTGTTTTATACTGTTGTACCTTTTTTTTACATTTACCTTTTCATTGTTACAGCCCTTTCTTTTAACTTTACTTCTTTTAATAAATTTTGTGGACCGGAAGTCTCCCGTTTCATTGCTGTGAACCTGTTCACGGCTAGTTAGGGTTACCACCCTTTCAAATCTTTTAAAAAATGTACTTTTATGTCAATGTGTTTTGTTCGATTAGAGTTTTCATAATTTTTTCCCATGGATAATTGCTCCTTTTTATGAAAATAGAATTCAAATATGAAGTAATTATGTAGTTTACTATCTTTTTTAAATAGAAAAGCGTGAGACTCAGATGTTAACTACACCCATGAATTACTCACTTATTTAAACAAATCATTGTTCGACATATTTCGAATCAGCACTTGGTCCTTGATCATGAGATTTGGCGGCAGTGACTTAGTGACTTGACGAAAACTGCGTGCCAAAACCCTGACAGCCCGGTCACTCAGTAAGGCTGTGGTCGCATGTGGCGTCGACGAGCAACTATCCCCATTTGCTTCATTCTGATAAAAGTCATACGCAGGATTGCACACTATAATAATAACGCACACACTCAACATAGCTTCGAACTAGGGAAACCCTGTGTCGCGGGTACCATGGATACACACATATACAACCACAAATTACACCCAAACTCACGAGAGAAATAAATGCAGGCTATACAAATATTTCTCCCGGCCCGGGAATCGAACCTGGGACATCTGCGTTGCAGTGCATGGTAACCGTTCGACCACGGAGGCAGTTACACTACACTAACAACGTCATTTTGTAAAGTCTCATCTACACTAACCAATGACGTAGTACCAAACACTGGTTTCAAGCAGGGCGGTACCAACCATCCACTATCACAATTGAAATTCGAATGACAACCAATCTCAATAGCTTCACGTACTTTCCGCGGAATGAAATGCTTTTTACTCGACAGTACGGACACTTTATCAAAAAATTTAATGTGGGCTGCACCACTACTGCGATGTCCATGGCTACCGCGATACTGGGCTTCCCTAGTGCGGGGCTATGAGTGTGTGCGTTATTATTACGTGGGGCATACTGAAAGTTCCTGAGATTGGCCAATTGTAGAAGAACCTAAAAAAAATTCTAATACGAAATTTGAAAAGGAACTCTCTGTGAGTAGATTACTTTTTACTTTATAAGACTGTCGTTTGTTTTTTCATTGTGGTAATTTGTGTTTTCAAAACTGCAAGTCGCTATCGCAATGAATTTCAGTCGAGAAAATATTTTTGAATTACTTTTGATATTTGCCAAAGATAAACTCAGGGTTTTCGATTTACAGGTCCACAAGTGGCAGTGAATGCGTTCCACGAAGCCATTGAAGAGGTCCCTATGGAAGACTGATCCCACTGCTTTTCACAATGGCTCCAACGAATGCAAAAGTGTGTGAATAATGAGGGCTATATATATGAGGAATATACTTTGAAAAACATTAAATCTATTATAAACATAATATCTGGCCTTACTTAATAGAATCCAGGAACTTTCAGTAAGGCCTAAATATTAAAAAGAAGCTAGAAGCTAGAATAGTTGTAGCGCCACAGCCGCGCAACTGAACCGCTTCTACAAGGGTCTATTTGAAGGCACCCTTAGAATATATAGGGCATATATATAGGGCAGTTGCATTTGCCCCATTGGGTTTTACACAGAATACCATGCCGCCAAGGAATATTTATGGTCAATATGTTTACTGATTATCTTAAAACATTCGCTCAAACAAACAAACCCTCTGTTAGTTATGAGTCCACTTAGTGAAGACCGTATTTATATACTTGTTATTTCCTTTATTGTCTATCCGCTCACGCGATACATGCAGCCGTAGACGCATACCACACTTAGAGGTGCCGGTGATGATTTTATACCGATTTATCGGATATCGAACTTATAACAGGTAAAATAACTAATATTAATTGCTATTTCGGTAACTACTCTAGCAAACCATAAAGTTTTTAATGTCTGTCATTTAAAAAAATAGACAACTTGAAAAATACGTCACGACAATCGTGTGTGTTATTGTTTGGGCTGGTGATTTCGGTGTTTATATATTGAAAACATAACGTAAGTAGCGTTTTTTAAGTTTACCCTGAATATAAATGTTTATAAACTATACTTTAAGGAGTAATTTCATGGTAAACGTTAGAACCACTCAAACGGAATATTATCATATTTATCCAAGTACACCAAACATTTCATTAGTGCTTTTTAAGTGCAGGATTTGCGGTGTATTACTGCATTTTATTTGAGATGTTTTTGTTGGTAGTACGGAGGGTATTTATTTAGCAATGCAGAATAATAATTTTTATTTATAAAAACTTGTATATAAACTAAATGCTTTTCTAATTTGCGAAACCAAATAGCCGCCATTTTGCGGTAGGAGGAGCGCATCGCGTGAGCGGGTATATTTATATTTTACCCTACTGCGACATAAAGAACAGTAACAAATTCACTAAAATTTAACTTCCGATGCAAATAGATTTTAAAAGCTTTAGAGTTCCTTGTGAAAGAGTTCGTCCAGGGAAGTACTGCCACCTTACCTATTACTGTAGAAAAGCAGTAATGTGAGCATTAATGCGAATGATCTTTCATTCGCATTAATGCTCTTGCATTTAAGCACCATATCGAATCCGTAAGCTAATGTTTATATTTAAAAAACGTGTAACGTGTAAGGTACTAACTGTAAGGAAATTATTTATTAAGTCCACAGTATACATATTTATACTCATTACAAAACTAATGACAATTATAATCAGAATGATGGTTTGACTGTATTTGTAAAAAGTCAACTTAGTTACACAGTAGATGAGCCAAATCTGTCGGAAGCAAACTGTCTTCTAGTAAAGTTTGGAACAGAAACGGTGGTGGTCTGCATTTATAGACCCTCCTTTAAAAATATCTCACCCTTTTTGCATTCTCTTCGACTTTTACTGGAAAGTCTCTCAACTTTTACAAACATTGTTATTGTTGGGGATATTAATATAAATTTATTCAGTGCTGATGTTGAAATAGTAACTCCTAATAACAGGGGACTCCCCAAAATCCTCCACTGATGCAACTAACCATTTCTTTGCCGGTGCAGGTAAACACATTGCCGAAAATATCCCACGTAATGTTACCCCTTTCAAAAACCTTTGGTCACCCTTAAGCGCACTCCAAAACTCGTTTATTTTTCTTGAAACTGATTGTGAGGTGATTGAGCGAGAGATTATTAATCTTAAAACGGACTGTTCCCCAGGCTGGGATGGTATTTCAGCGAAGATTTTGAAACCGATTTCACCTGTCATTACTCCTGCTCTGACATTATAAACCGCTGCATTAACAAGGGTACCTTTCCTGAAACCTTTAAAATATCTATTGTCCATCCAATTTACAAGGCCGAAGATAGACACTGCGCCAATAACTATAGGCCTATTTCCATTCTCACATCTCTCTCTAAAATCGTTGAGCGTATTATCAATACGAGACTTATTGGCTTCCTAGAAAACCAAAGTATTCTTGCGAAAACTCAGTATGGTTTCAGAAAACACAAATCCACAGATGATGCTGTCCACGATTTCACAGACTTTTTAGTTAAAAAGCTTGACAAGGGAAAGAAATGTATATCTTCTTATGTGTTCTTCTTTTCTTCTTATGTGTTTATTGACCTTACGAAAACCTTCGATTCGGTTTCTGTTCCAAATCTTATAAAGAGGCTTGACAGAATTGGTATTAGGGGAATTCAACTAAAATTATTTACAGATTACCTAACTGACGGTAAACAGCGCGTCAGACTTGGGGACTATATAATTGATGAAATTCTCATAACATATGATATCCCTCAAGGTAGCATTGTTGGTCCAACCCTCTTTTTATGTTACATAAACGAACTCTGTCAGCTACAAATACCAAATTGTAACATAATTGCATATAGAAGAAAAACGAAACATATATACTAAAACGTATATATATATACACACATCAAAAAAAGTTTGCGATCAATAGCATAAACTCCTATAATTCTTTAAATTTAACTTTATCAAGAAAAAATCTATGTTGTATGCTTTCTTTAAATAGGAATACCCTGTTTGAAATTAAACTATAAAACTATTTTTTATTATTTATTTAAAAAAATTGAGCCATTAATCATAATGTAATAGTGATAGAAATTTCATAGAAAGAAAAAGACTGTTTAATTAAACTTAAACAACAATTTATTATTAAAAGGTGTGAATTCAATATAAAATAACTCCTCCCCTGGCTCGAATACATGCGAAGATCCTCCTGGGCATGCTGAGGATCAAGTTATCCAGCATTTCCTGGGGTAACCTATCCCATTCTTCAATAGCGGCTTCCCTGAGCTCTGGAACTGTCTGGGGACGTGGCTCATGGTTCCATACTGCTCGTTTAAGAGTATCCCACGCGTGCTCTATTGGGTTTAAGTCGGGCGAGCCGGCAGGCCAGTCTAATCGTGTGATATCGTATTCTTGAAGAGCAGCATTGACTCGTTGAGCTCGATGTGCGGGCGCATTATCATCGACCAGTACAAATTGGTGCCCATGGTTTACTCGGAATGGTTTGACGATATCATCAATAGCAACTGCTTTGTACATGTCTGCTGTCATGAAGCCCCGATACGGGATAAAAGGCGTTCTAGCTCCAATCATAATGCCACCCCAAAAGGACACCGATTTTCCGCCTTGCTGAACTGTTCCAGTGGCAGTTCTTTGTCTTTCACGGTCGCCTGGTCTTCTCCAGACACGGACACGTCGGTTATCTGGATGAGTGCTGATTCGGGATTCGTCAACGAAGAGACAGTTTTGCCAAATGTTTTCGTCCTCACCTTCTTCATTTTGCCGAAGTCTAGCCCACTGCAATCTTCGTTGTTGACGTTGCCGGGAATTGAGCGGAGCTCGCCAAGACCTCCGTGCTCGTAATCCAGCCTGGTGCAAGCAATTGCGAACGGTCTGCGTGCTAACTTCAAGCCCAGAGGCGGCCCTGACTTCTGCTTTTATTTTAGTGGCGTTGATTGTTGGATCACGGGCTGCCAGCAATCTAATATAGCGCTTTTGGGCAGCTGTCAAAACAGTTGGGCGACCGCTGCGGGGTCGGTCAGCTAAATTCCCCATTCCGTGATACCTCTGCAACGTAGCCACGACACAGGATTGGGATATAGCAAGTCTGCGTGCTATTACTCTCGTGGTGTATCCTTCTTCCCTCAAAGTTACTATTCTAGCTAGTAAAACCTCTGATAATCCTCTTGGCATTTTTTCAATCACAACTTTCCGCGAAAAATATCTTGAATCGCTTATAATTGACTAAATCAGATTTCTGAATGAGCGTAAGCTAGGACTGAAAGCCTTTTTATATGAAAAAACAATTGAACGGGGTCATTGTTTTATGATCTAATTTATTTTTAAATAAAGAATCTAAAAAGAAGAAAAAATCATAATATAATCTACAGTAACAAAAAAGATTTCAGTTTTTCGAAGTGATCGCAAACTTTTTTTGATGTGTGTATATATATATATATATACCATTTCGTATTCGAAATACAACCTCAAATTCTTGCTTAGATCTCGATTTATATGCCCATAAATGCTCTTTTCCCCCAACAACTACCCGCGACTGTGCAAAGATTGGAAGAACACGATGCATTCTGTATCTCGGAATCACCATCGACCAAAATTTCTCATTTTACCCGCATATACAGAGTTTGTCACAAAAACTTCGGAAGCTTATCTTTGTCTTCAAACAGCTAAGACATTTTGCTGACGTCAAAACTTTAAGAAATATATATCTGGCACTGGTACAATCATTACTTACCTACTGCATTACCTCTTGGAAACTCGAATCAAAAGAACTAATCACAAAATGTCTTGTTACCCGAGGCGAGAGACCTGGCATACTATATTACAAGCTTACGCTTAGTTTAGGTTCCAGTCTCTTACAAACATAATGTAGAACAAAAAAAAAATATTATATGCTTCTAATTTTGTGCACGTATAACAGTTATGTTTGTGGAGAAAATAAACGTGTATTATTATTATTATACAGTTGTCAAACAGTACGTTGCACTCCCATATAGTACTGAAAACACTAACTAAAGACGCGTCTGCTCCAAAATTGTATCATCAAAACATGTGTTCAGATGTGTGTTTCAGATTTTTTGTTTCTTGGACCAATTTTGGACAATAAATTAAACGCCAAATTGGCCATATATCATTTTTGTTACATAAAGGCACACCCCGGACACTCCATGCAACACTCGAAAGTTAGTTACCTACTACTACTATATACAGCAAGGTGCTATTTGCACACGCGCAAATGTGTGCGTGTAGTGGCAGGGTTACCCATCACTTTCTCGTACTATTACGTTACGTGGCCAGAGCGAGCGGCAACATAGCGAAAATTCTAACGCGATTCTGTTATCTATAATTCTACTAATATAATCGTAATAATTTCACATTTTATATATATAGCATTTTATGTATAGCGTCTTTCACGTTAAGCTAGAAGATGTCGGTTCTTATCCGGCCGGATCGAAGGAATTTTTCCTGAGTGTTCGATCTTTGTATTAATAATTATAACAAACTAGTGGAGCAATTTCACAAAAAATAATTGAATATCAATTCAATAAAAATTTAAAATCTTTATAGTATCCACGATGACGAATAAAATGGTTTGATTTGACCTCTTTTTGTTTTATGATACCAAGTGATGGGACGAGCAAGTCATGGGCCTGGTGGTTAGAGACACGCCTGTCCATAGCAGCTGCAGTGCCACTCAGGGCATTATCGCTTAGAGCGCAAAGATCAGACAGGCACTGTCAGCAGACAAGTCCGACGGAACGAACAAGTCATGCACCTGGTGATAAGCGATGGTGATAAGCCTGTCCATAACAGTTGTAGTGCCACTCAGAGCTTTAAGCCGCTGAGATCTGAGGGGCATTGCCACTGCGCCCGTCATTCTGAGACAACTTGAGAAGTCCTATATGTCTGTAATCTCACCAGAACCCTCATTGTTCGAAACCGGAACGCATTAATGCTCATATTACTGCTTGGCGGAAGATGTAGGTAAGGTGACAGTACTTCCCTGGACGATTTCATTCTCAAAAAAGCTTTACTGCTATTAAAGTAGAAGGAAGTTAGAAGATGTATATGGGAAGAAATCACAGTCAATTAGAGGCAGTTCCGACAGGTAAGGAGGTTGATTAATCAAGTTAAATAATGATTAAAACCTAGGCGATGCTGCCTGAGCCGCTCTTTTTAAAACTAAATGTCAAAACAAAAGTACAATAATTCACACGCACTTCGTTTAGCAAAAAATAAAACATAGAATGTAGCAACGTAAAAAGATCTTCCTCGAGTATTTTAAGTCGCGTTTACACTCGGTTACGCGTCAAAGGCGGAGTGCACACGTGATACTCAGTTCTCTTAAATTAATGTTTTAATGAAATCCAGTGCCTTAATGAAAAGCGTCAAAAGACATTTTTTTCGCTCAGTTACCTCGCTGGTCTTTTGCGGGTGTTTTTCATAAAACTGTTTTTCCTTTTTCTGTTGCTTATCTTTTTATTTCCTGAATATTTTTTTGAACTTTTATTCACACGCATTTTCATATCTCTTGTTTTCTTGTTTAGCACTTTAAAAGAAAAAAATCTTGGGTTATATTTAATCTTAAGTCCACCAGAGAATGTTGGACTTAGGAATTGTAATAATATAAATTGTATATAACATGCACACGTAAGTATACAGTCCTTGTAAAATTGTGATGGGAGTTTGTAGACTTACTTTAATGTCTGCGGCTTTGAAAAGAAAAATATAATTATAAATACAAAGATCAAACACAAAGAAAAATTCCTTTGATTTGACAGGACTCTCTTAGAAGCAGTATTTATTTATTTATTTATTTATTTATTATATTACATATTGCTTACAGATTAATATCCAAACACAATAGTAATTCTTAAGCTAATATCATATATTGAAATAATAATGTAATCATACTTAATAAAGAATAGATACAAAATAAATTGAATGAAAATTTACAAATAATTGAATTTTATATATTGCATAAAATAAACTGAATAAAAAATTTAGATAAAAATAACAAATCATGGAATTGGACATTACATTATTAACAATCAAATTTTAAAACATTAACATAGTATTAATTATTCAGGATGCACAATACTTATGTGATGCTACTGTCCATGGTCAATGACTCGAGATATCGTCCCGCGGAAACCGTAAAATGGGCTTCCGAGCATGCAAAGAGGTCCAAAGAGGAGTCAAAGATAAGCATTCGATTGAAGTACTTAAGCGATCCTTGAGAAAAAGTTCGTCCAGGAAAGTACCTTTCCTGCTTCTGCCTCCAAGCGGTTATATGAGCATTACTGTGTTCCGGTTTTGAAGGGTAAGGGTGCTGCTGAAATACAGGCACATAAGACTTGTCAACTTATGCCTCAGGGTGACGGGCGCTGTGGCAGTGTCTCTCAGATCTTTGTGATTAACAGCTCTGAGCGGGACTGCAACTGTAATGAACAGGCGTGGCTCTTACGCGATTCATAAAAAAAGCATAACGAATTTGTGGGCCTTATGAAACTGTAGGTATCTTATTTGACTATATGCACTATCACCGTTTGGCAGCCAATAAATATGAAGAAAAAATGGAACAAATTTGTAGGCACCTACGCCTAAATTAAGTTCCACTATGTCGATCGACAGAAAAAACATCGTCGATCGTCTATCGTTTACACATTTCTGGATTTTGTCTGATCAAGTGTCGATGGTCAAAAAATCGTGTGTTGAGCCAGCGGCAGCGTGGCGGACTGTGGTCTAAACTTTTTCTTTATAAAGGAGACCGATGATGACGGTGAAGAAAAAATGTATGACTTAATTAATTTATTATTATTAAATATGAATAAAACAAAATCATGTTTTAATTATAAAATAATTTTGCGTTGTTTAATCAATTGGGACTAAATTAATTTTAATTTAATATTATGAATTTCCCAACACAGCGCAGGGAGAATTTAATATTAAAATTTCCGTAATTTCCCGTGTGTAACACTGGCTTTTGATTATTTTGGGACTGTATAATTTGAGTGATGTTAATTTTGAGATTGAATTAAATTTGTGTGGCAACATACTGGTAGACCTGATGGTTTGAAATAATTTCGAGGTGTCTTCGAGGTGGTGTGTTTTGGAGGTTTGCTTTTCTAGACGAAACTAGTAAGGAAAAATACACTATGTTAGGTGTCGACAAAGAAGCCTACTAGAGAATTCGTTTGGGTTGAACGGCATTCGGAAAGTTTAGCAGCATCTTCGGGTCGTCAACCAATGGTAGGTGTTATACTGCGCTGATTTCCCGCAATAGAATTCTGCCGCCAAGCAGTAATGTGAGCATTACTGCGTTCCGGTTTTGAAGCGTAAGGATGCTGGTGAAATCAAGCACATGGGACTTGTCAACTTATGTCTCAGGATGACAGGCGCAGTGGCAGTGCCCCTAAGATCTTTGCGATTTAAAGCTCTGTGTGGCACTGCAAGTGTTATGAATACGCATGTCGCTTACCACCAGGTATACGACTTGTTCGTACCGTCACTTGATATTTTGAAAAAAAAAAGGAAAGAAAATGTAGTACCTAGTAGTTGTCTGGTTTAAATAGTGTCGTTACAAAAAGTATAGGAAGTTTACGCTTCCTCAGGTCTTTAAATAAAAAATTTGGCTTATAAAATCTATAATCAAAGCACAGCAACCAAAGTTTTTTAGCATCTGCTCAAATTCCACAATTTCGTAAAGGAATTTTTTGGCCGACGAATGAAAAATACAATTTACGAGACGTGACGGAAGTCCAAATTTTTAATTTCGATTTTTATTGAGATAGTTGTATTTGAAGTTGAAGTTTAACCTTTATTGAGTTTGTGGGGGAACTATTCAATTATATAATTCTGCGCGCGCAAATGGATAGAAATGTGAAAAAATAAAAAAGACTCGCTTTGGTAGGACCGAGATTCTGCCTAGCTATTAGTAGTAGCCCGAAGCAAATCGAAAGACGATAATGAATATTATCGCTAGCTCTCGTTCTTACTTGTCCAGTAGTGTTTTAATATATAACTCCAACACATCTCCAACATGTTCCGTTTTCGTCAAGGCAGAATGTATATAAATAGCTTTTTGTTTTTTAATTTAAAATATATGTCAAACGGCAAGTTTTTTGAATTTTAGAATATTGCGCTTGCTGGCACGACGCGAGTTCTATTTTTGAAAACCGACGAGATGAAATGCTGGCCTTTATATTCTATTTTTTAAATAATGCTAACATAATTGACCTACTAGGTCAATGGCCAACATTGAGAAAAAAATACGAATCACCGCACACGATTTAAAAAAATATTGCGTCAATAAGAAAAAAATAAAATTGACCAAAATCGTACATAGTATATTAATTTTAGAATCAGAAAAAAACGTAAACAAAGAAGCAGTGATCGACGATCATTTTCTTCTGTCATCAAATTACAGTAAAGGACAACCCTTTAACCCTTTTTTTTTCATCCTATAAAGGAAAACATCGTGATAATTGATGACAAATGGCAGTACAAATGATACGCTACGCTATAATAATTGCATTATTTTATGTTCTTTTTTATTTATTGAGCTTTATTTATTGAACTATAAGGCCTAAGCTTAAAAGTAAATAACAAAATTATATTATAAATTTTTATTGAATTGATATTCATTTATTTTTTGTGAAATTACTCCACTAGTTTGTTATAATTATTAATACAAACATCGAACACTCAGAAAAAATTCCTTCGATCTTGCAGGATTCGAACCGACGTCTTCTAGCATACCGTGCCAGACGCTATACCAACTAAGCCACGGAACGAAACAACGGACCTCACGAATTTTTCTATGCGCTTGTCGTGTCTTTGTATTTAGTTTTTCAACGACATTTTAGTCGTAGCGCCATCTATGAGAAATCTATGAAAGTTTTATCACACATTTAGATACCTTTACAGCTACCAGCCCTGGCGAGAGATGTCGTGAAAATTATATTATTTCCTAAAAGGTTTCTGTTTAATGTTGGAAGTTCTGTAAGTTTTTTATAGTGCAAGTTTTTGAAAAGATTAAGTATTTATAGAGACAATTTTGTTATTTAATTTATAATAGTGAATACTACGATAAAAATCTAATAACTACATGAAGGTATTAGATATGTCTGAGAATTTTGTTTATAAAATTTCTTATCTTGCAAAATGACGCCTGATATAAGACCCAATATTTCTCCTGTATAATGCGTAAAAAACCAAAGTAAGACAGGTTGTTCAAAACTACGTTGGTAGGCCTCAAATATCTCCAACAATTCGCCATTAGGTATTCCTAAAGGAGAGAATATTGCGGCGTTACTTATTGGCTGCACTCGGTTTGCACAACGACGCAATGCTGCGGGATCTAACAGTCTAGATCGACTTGTACAGGATGTTCAAGATTAATAAATGCCGCCTGAGGCGAGCGAAAGCAGTAGAAATTAAAATCGAAAAGAATCTGTTTTGTGTTTTGTGTGTCAGTGGAGCATAGAGCATTTTTAGTAGCAGTAGAGCTCCTTGTAATAGAGTTCGTCCAGGGAAGTACTGCCACCTTACCAAGCTGTAATGAGAACATTATTGCGTTTCGAAGGGTAAGTGTGCTAAGTAGTAAAATTATATCTGTGGGTGACATGCGCAGTGGCAGTGCCTCTCAGATTTTTTATTATTTAAAGCTCGGAGTGGCACTGCAATTGTTACGAACAGACGTGTCGCTTACCACCAGGCAAACGTGTTATTAAAATTTTGTTACACGTAACAAACATGTAACAATTATAACTTTTATTTGCGGCGCCCTAACAGGGTCAAGTTGATATTTACGGATAGGCGTGTCGCTTACCATCAGGCGCACGACTTGTTCGTCGTCACTTGGTATTATAAAAAAATATTAACAATAGCTAAGTAACACATGAAAGCATTTTGACTTATAAAGAGTCTTTCAACAAGAACTTTGTTTTCTAAAACAAAATAAAACAAAAAATTTAGATGAAGATGATTCAAATTTTTATTGTATTACAAAGAGAAAAGTTCGGCAATTATGAATGAAAAATGATATCTGGCAAATGTCCACCACGACCACGCTGACAGAAGTCGATTCTTTCATCAAAATTTTTAATCACTTTTTGGCAAAATGTCGGGTCTATTTCGGCTATCACATCACGGATTTTGAGTTTTAAGGCTGTAGTCGATTCGATTGGCTCCGTATAGACTCTGTCCTTAAGATAGCCCCACAAAAAATAATCCAGTGGTGTTAAATCACACGATCTGGCTGGCCATTTAACAGCTGAATTTCGGGAAATTACGCGATCAGCAAATTTGGTTTGCAATAAATTGATCGTCTCATTGGCTGTGTGACATGTGGCACCGTCTTGTTGAAACCACATGTCAGTGATATCCATGTCATCAATGCTAGGCCAAAATTGTGTTGTTAACATCTCGCGATAGCGTGATCCATTCACCGTTACCGCATTTCCAGCCGAATTTTCGAAAAAAAACGGCCCAATGCCAACTGCACAAGTCACATTGCCACCGAAACAATGAATTAATTTATTGCAAACCAAATTTCCCGATAATTTCACGAAATTCAGCCGTTAAGTAGCCAGCTCGATCATATGATTTAACACCGCTGGATTATTTTTTATGGGGTTATGTTAAAGACAGAGTCTATACGGAGCCAATCGAATTGATTGCAGCCTTAAAACTCACAATTTTTGAAGTGATTAACCAAATAAACCCACCACTTTCTCAAAAAGTGATTAAAAACTTTATGGAAAGAATCGACATCTGTAACTGTGGTCGTGGTGGACATTTATCAGATATCATTTTTCATTAATAATTGCCAAACCTTACTTTTATTAATACAATAAAAATTTGAATCATTGTCATCTAAATTTATTGTTTTATTTTGATTTACAAAACAAAGTTCTTATTGAAAAACCCTATACTATGAAAAATATCGTCGTGGGCTGAGGACTGAACGAATGATATATTTTTCAATGCACATTCCGCCTTCACCTTTCATTTATCGGGAGACTAGACGTAAGTGGTGGAAATTCGCATGAAGCCTTCCACATTTATTATAGCGAACGGCTAAGGAGTGGAATTTCTTGCCTGCAGACATATTCCCTGAACGCGAGAGTGAATGGGCATTATTCAGGTGTGCATGTTCCATTGTCGACCTCATTGTCATTTTCCATCAAATGAGTTCAAATCATTTATATGCATGTCACAGTTACAGTACAATTTTAAATACAATTTAAGGTGTTATGTCATTGTATAGGATCATGTGACGCCCTGTAAGGGCATGGCAAATTACAGAGCATTTATAAATTATACTAACAAATTTTTATCAACAATGTCAATGCATGCATTAAATTCGTTATGATGTTAATACGTACTTAAGCTATCATTCATTCAATATTAAAAAAATAAAAATAATAAAAATTACCAATTCATAAAGATATCAACATTATCATATTTATGGAATGAAAAGTATTTACAAAATAAAAATAGGTAATTCTTCTGGGTAAGGTCTTAATATTATTAAATAAATGTCAAAGGCAATTTCATAATATAATTTTAAATAAATTCCAGCAACGTCGTATTATTATTATTATTCCTCCAAATATTTATCACAGAAATATTCATTTATATTGTAATATAATTTTTTATTAACAGCTTTTTCAATGTTTTATCAAAGTCAGTGTCTTTTACTATGTCTCTAATGTTAGTTGGAGCCCAAATGCACACTTGTTCCATCATAAAAAAAATACACAGAAAAATTTAATGGGCAACGTTAGGACTGAAAATTACGAGATGCAAAGTGCAAATTAATACTTGCTAAGTCAAGATAGTCAAAATAAGAAAAAAAATATTTAACAACCACCCTGTTTCTCGTGTCGGGCTTGAAGCTTGCTCTGTCAATATAGGATTCCATGCGACAACATGGCGGCGCGGCTGCGGTGAATTGTTGACAGCACGACGTTCCGAACATTCTAGACTGTTGCTCGGGGAAGCATAATGGAGTTCCATTGAATTATGAGCGATTTTGGTTATGCTTGTGTGCATTGTAGTTAAGTAAGTAAATACTTTACATAAGACTGAAACAGAAATAATCTGATTATAGCGCCTGGTTCTTGAATTAAACATGTAACAAGTGATAACAAAATTTGCAAATTTTAAGTTGGAACAAATTCAAATTCAAATATCTTTATTTAGGAATATTCATCCATTGAGGTTAGTAACAAACCACTTATAAATATATTACTACAAATTATTTTTTCTAAAACTAATATCGTCGCCATACTTCCTCAAACTCGTGTCTTAAAACACAAGTTACTGAAATGCAAAAATGGATTGTATACATTAACTTACAAATAAATGGACGACGGGTCTAATACAAAAACCACGAAAAAATGTCCCAAGTCAACCTATTTAAACGTAGTGACATGTAAAGGAATATGAAAAAGCTAAAACGTTGAATTTAAATTGTAATGTCATCGCAGTACTGTCTAATTTTGCTTGCTTCGCTGTCAATCGAACAAACAAAGACTAAAGCGTGAATGACGCTCTGTATACGATTTTAACGTTCTATAAGTTCGGACACTTTTTAGCGCGGACCCGACGTCCATATAATTGTAAGTCAATGATTCGTATGTCGTATGTAAGGCATCGATATGCAACCGGGACCAGTTCTCGTGAAAAGAACCCTGTTTGCAATTATACTTAGGAGGCTATTGTCGCTGCCACGAATTCTATGAACCAGGGAAGCCGCTCTTTTTCGCATGATACCCGCAAAGCCAATTTGAAAAAAAAGAAACCTTAGCTATGGCGAACGTCCCCGATACGTGCAAAATCGTAATAACATTTTAAGGAGATTAACTTACAACTATAAGAACAGCCTAAGATGGGTGTGGAAAGGAAACTATTTTTTCGGGTCTAAATCGTGTAAATTTGTTTTTTCAAACAAATCACAGTTTCGGGCCCTTTACAGGTCCCGTGGTCATATCTAACTAGTCTTACTACGACTATACTAGGTACTTGGATCCGAATAGTTTCGTTTCCTATGTGTAGTAATCGCAAAAACCTAAGAACTCGATAAGAATGTTACCACCTTACCTATATCTGCCGCTAAGCAGTATTGTGAGCTTTACTGCGTTTCGGTTTTGAAGGGAGCTAAAGGAGTTACAGGCACATGAGACTTGTCAACTTATCGGAACTATACGGAAAATAAAATCAACAATCACGAACGAATATATTGCAAGTATGCTTCAAGTATGTATTTCGTAGAATAATCTACTCTTGCATGTTTATAACAAACAAACTTTGAAACCAAACCATGAAACTGTATAATATAGCATTGACAAATCTTAATGTTCATAGTAAAACAGAATAATATTATATCACATTTTAATGTAAATATATAACTTTTTCCCATTAATAATCTTGTAAACACTACAAGCGGATAACCACCAAAGTAATTTTTACTAGAATAAAAATTTTAAAAGGTTTTTTTATTAATTTCTGATAAACTATTAATACTTTCCTGTTTCATATTTTAATATAAGATATAATATTTTTTTACATTGTATCATACTTTGTATTATGTGTATCCAATCACCAATAACTAATATTAATTTTTAAGTTTTTAATCGTTCCCGTAAAATTACAGTTTTTCCTTATTTATTCGGTGGGCGTCGTTATGTCTCAGGGTATCGGGCGTAGTGGCAAGGCCTCTCAGATCTTTGCAATTTAACGCTCGTGCTATGGATAAGCATGTCGTGTACCGCCAACCGCACGACTTGTTTGACATGCCACATGGAATCTTGAAAATAATAATCTCAGTACAGAGTACTAAAAAAACCGACCTCAAAAGTACGTGTAATTACGTCTATTTGCTAAGTTTGATTGAAATATCCCCTAGTTCGCCACTATACAGGGCTTGATACTGGAGATAATAAAAACAGGTACTCACTACGACACTATTCAAAGTATATCGATGGAAAAACGCCTTGAATTGGAGAAATAGCAAAATCAACTAAATAATTGCTAAAAGCAATTCCTCCTAAATTAAAGTTAGGCGCTATTTATAAAAATGAATCTTCAAGCGTGAACAGCCACCCTTAGAGGTGGATGATTTCCTTCAAAATGAAATGGGACCACTTCAAAACGAAGTACCCCCTTTCTAACAAAAAAAGAAACATGAAAATCGGTTCACAAATACCGGAGTTATCGCGTAACATACATACAAAAAAAAAAACAAAAAAAAAGAACATACAGTCGAATTGAGAACCTCCTCCTTTTTTGAAGTCGGTTAAAAACATTACTGTCGCACTCTCCTTGTCCTTTCGACATCCGACCGAACCAATTACTGTCAAATAAGTAATAAAATTACAAGACGCATGATGAGAATGAGGCTTCATATTTGATATTGTTTTTTATCGAGTTCTTAGGGTTTTCGCGATTGTTACACATAGGAAATGAAACTATTTTTCCGGATATAAATCACATAAAAAATAATAAAAATTCATTCAATTTAACTGCCTCCGTGGCCGAACGGTTACCATATCATACTAACGGATCGCCACGCAGAGGTCCCAGGTTCGATTCCCGGGCCGAGAGGAATATTAGTATGGCCTGCATTTATTTATCTCGTGAGTTTGGGTATAATTTGTGGTTGTCTATATGTGTGTGTCCATGGCACCCGCGACACGGGGTTTCCCTAGTGCGGGGCTATGTTGAGTGTGTGCGTTATTATTATTATTATTATTCATTCAATAAAATAATTTGTAGAACATAATGTAGCGTAAACAGGAATATTTCTTTGTAAAATTAAAAACAAGGTATTTAATTAATTACTTTTGTAACTATAGTGAAAAAATAGGGTGTTTGCATGAAATTAGACATAACTGGTTGATGACTGTAATTTGGTCGAGTCAAAGTCAAAGTCAAAGAGTCATTGATTCCATAGGTAAAATAAATTTACACTTGAAAACGTCACATTTAAGCTACTGCTCGTTCATTACGCAGACCTCCCTGAGAAGAACGAGCAAGAAACTCTACGGATTGCTCTTTTCAAATTTTATCAATTTCAAATTTAAATGCTATGGAATACAGTTTGAATCAAATTTGTGTGGAAACATCTTTCCAAACATCTTATCTAACACTTAGGGTCGTATTCTAGAACTCTACTCAATGCTCAAGTCAGGATCTGAGTATGATTTCAAGCACTCGAAATCATACTCAAGTCCCTGCCATTAGGGTCGTATTTCCAGTGCTTGTGTTTCCATTGCAATCCTGACTTGAACATCGAGTAGAGTTCTGTACTGTACTCAATCCTCAAGTCAGGATTTGAGCAGACTTGAGTATGATTTCAAGCACTGGAAATACGACCCTATTGGCAAGGACTTGAGTATGATTTCCAGCTCTCTGCTTTGAATCTTATACAAGTCCTGACTTGAGAATTGAGTAGAGGTCTAGAATACGACCTTCAGGGTCGTATTCCAGAACTCTACTCAATGCTCAAGTCAGGACTTGAGTATCATTTCAAGCAATGGAAGTACGACCCTAATGGCATTCGAGTGCTTTAAATCATACTCAAGTCCTGGCTTGAGCATTGAGTAGAGTTCTGAAATACGACTCTTAGTCTTCAATTTTGTAATACGACTTTTCCGGCTCCGGAATACACAGTTCCCCATAAAAGAGCCCTTTACCTTGGTTAAACGAAATTGTGGTACCATGAGTTTGGACTTAGCTCTAAGGTTAACATTATGATTATCTTCTTTCTTATTGAAATTATGTATATTTTCTCTGAGAGAAATCCGAGAGCCTAAACGGTACACAGAACAAATCGTTCGTTTTTGCAATACAAATATGGTTTGAATAAAAGTATGATATTACTCATTTGGTCGTAATTGTTTCGGATGCCGAATGGAGTTGACTCTAATAAAGACGGTAATTAGTACAATGTAGGCAGAGCTATATTAAAAAGGGTATAGCTGGTTTTCTGTATGTACCTCCCTAACAAGATTCTTTAAAACAATTTACTACCTTTTTTGAACTGGTGTTTCGTTAGTGGATCCCCGCCCTTGCAAAATAAGTCCGTCTTGTAACCGGGATTCTGCAAGTGAACCCATCATTATTTTCCACCTTATGACATAGTTCAATAAGTTTGCCTGCGACTCCCAAAAATTTGCCGGAAAATTCCAGTCCCCCTCAGCTTTCGAATGACTGCGCAATCACGGAATATCTTGCTACAACCGCGAAACGGAAAATTCTTATTCTACAGTCATAAATCAGTTTTCCGTTTATTAAAAGTCCCCTGGTGTCGCTGCCACCTTCGACAAGCGATTGCTCCCTAAGGCATGCAATGTTCTACTTAGAGCTTATTTAACCCTACTGCACCGCTGATGTCTTTCTGATTGACTCCTATAGCCGGTAACGTAATTTTGATGTTAAGAATTTCTTGATATCGAAAATAAGCGGTACCACTTCCTGTCCGGTGATTTGTATACCATGGAAGTTTATATATGAAGATATTGAAGATGTTTATTTTTGTCTTATTGAATCAATAGGATGTATATATTCTTTATTGCACTAAATAAATAAAACCGAAATATTAGTTCAACAGAACGCCAGCAAAGGTAAGGGATGTATACACATAGGTACATAAATAAGCATGTGTAAAAAAACAATAAGATGATTACAAAGAGAGTTCAGCGAGAAAGTACGCTGTCAACCTTTTCTTGAAAGGTTAGTATATCTTGAATACATCCTTCAATCTTCTCATGTCGATGATGAAAGTCATGCTAGGTGGCTCCTTTCTTGCACCCTATGTTCGTAAATAATAATTAATAATACATATTCCTGTATAATATATTAGTAATAAGAATGAATGCTATCATTACAAAAAAAAGCAATAACTATGAATGCAAAGTGTAACATGAAGGTAATTTCAAGTTGTGTATATCTATATAAGCAAACTAAGTATTTATAATTGATTTGTTTTATTTTTTGTGAAGTAACTCTATTAGTTTTTTATAATGATTAAATATTTAAAGATCGGACACAAATAAAAATGTTCGTAAAATCTCTCACAGATGTCGATACGGTGTCGAAAGCCGAAAACTCATTACAAATATCTATAATAGCTAAAGAAAAAAATATAATCTCAGTACAGAGTACTAAAAAAACCGACCTCAATGGTACGTGGAATTACGTCTATTTGCTAAGTTTTATTGATATATCCCCTAGTTCGCCACTATACAGGACTTGACACTGGAGATAATAAAAATAGGTTCTCACTACGACCCTACTCAAAGTATATTGAGAGAAAAACGCTTTGAATGGGAGTAATAGCAAAATCAACCAATTAAAATCAAAAGTGATTGCTCCTAAATTAAAGTTAGGCGCCGTTTATAAAAATGAATCTTCATGCGTGAACAGCCATCCTTCGAGGTGGACGATTTTCTTCATAATGGGACCACTTTGGAAGTACCCCCTTTCCAACAAAAAAAGAATTATGGAAATCGGTTCACAAATACCGGAGTTATCGCGTAACATACATACAAAAAAAAACAGTCGAATTGAGAACCTCCTCCTTTTTTGAAGTCGGTTAAAAATTAGTAAGCTGGACCTGTAGCTTAGTTGATAAAAGCAATGTGGATGGAATCCTGTGGTAGCAGGTTCGAGTCCTGTCGGGTCGAGAGATTTTTTCTTTGTTCGACCTTTGTATTTAATGATTATAACTATTTACTGTTTTTTACATAGTGATCCCAACAAATATCATTAATAATGGAACAATTTGGGATATCACTTCGGTGTCTCTGTGAATGGCGGTGTTTATACGCGGATCTATTATAGATATCTTTAGTACAAAAAGGAGCAAACCTTTTAGAATTTCGCATAGCGAGGGGCGTTGTGTTCTTTTTAATCTTTGCCCTCTCGCAATCTCAGGCCCCTAATGCCGGATAAAGCATGTTTAATGTTGTCGAAGAAATGGCAAGAGTTCCAAAATTATGGCTTCAAACTTAGTAATACATTAGATACAAGGGGGCTTGTTCAAGATTCATTTTCTTAGACTGTTTCGTTTCTTTATTCTCTTGTTTAGTCTGAAGTTTAAGTTTACTAACAGACGAGAGACTGAGTAGTCGGAAAGATTTCGTCAAATGTGTCGATCCTCTGAGTAATGAGCCAGCTCAGGCAAGGTGTATCCTCGTCTGAGCTGGCGCAAAACCAAAGTTTTAGGGTTGTATAGTAAATGAACAATTGAATGTTGCATCATAATCTTTATAAAAGGGGATTTTCGGGTTTCAACAATAGTGACACTGAGGGTAGCGGCCATTGACTTACAATTATATGGACGTCGGGTCCGCGCTAAAAAGTGTCCGAACTTATAGGGCGTTAAAATCGTATACAGAGCGTCATTCACGCTTTAGTCTTCGTTTGTTCGACTGACAGCGAAGCAAGCAAAATTAGACAGTACTGCGATGGCATTACAATTTAAATTCAACGTTTTAGCTTTTTCATATTCCTTTACATGTCACTACGTTTAAATAGGTTGACTTGGTACATTTTTTTCGTGGTTTTTGTATTAGACCCGTCGTCCATTTATTTGTAAGTCAATGGTAGCGGGGTATAAATATACCAACCTTTCTGAACGAGCTCATTCTTCGGCCGAGCGTCGAGCAAACTTCAACCACTGAGGGTGCCTCGTGGAGAGACGAAACCCGTGTATTTTTGATGATGGTATTTGAGACTGTAGTTGCGTTTGTGTTATTTATTTTATTAATTTTATGCGGAGGGAGGGTGGGAAAATTAACTGCATGAAAAAATGTTCTACACAAGCGCAGCTACTTTGCACGATTTAACCTTCACTGTCAAAGTCAAAGTCAAAGATTATTTATTCCATACGTAAAATAAATTTACACTTGAAATCGTCACATTTAAGCTACTGCTCGTTCACTGTGCTGACCTCCCTGAGAAGAACGAGCAAGAAACTCTAGGGATTGCTCTTTTCAAATAAACTTAAATGCTATGGAATACACTTTGAATCAAATTTGTGTGGATTCTGGAGCCATGTCGTCTTTCCATACATCTTTATCTAACACGTAGTCTTCAATTTTGTAATATGATTTTTCGATCAAAATACTGGGTTCGCGGAGTAACAAATTATTTTATATATTATATTGTCATTTTTATTAACATGAACTTCTGCAAAGCAACGCCTGAATCGGTTAATTACTTCGGGTGAAACCTTTAAAGAAAAGCGAAAGAGTCTACTTTTCTCCCAATACTTTTATTTAAACTTTCACGATTTTGACATATTATTTGATTTTTAGTTCGGGACTTAATTATGTACAAAACATATTTTAATTACCTCGACGTTTCGGACGCATTGCAACGTCCATGGTTTCGCGAATGTCAACATCTTCTAGCCGTGCGAGTTTTTCTAACTGATGCCATCGATAACATAAGAAGAATTTGAAATAATGGTAATACAATGCTAGATAATTACATTAATTTATATGATCTCAAACTGTGTAATTCCCTGTGCTAAAGCAACCAATTTCACTTTGGGGCACAAGTTAGAACACAAGACCCAAAACCAATTAAGAACAGTTTGTTTGCCAAATCGGTCTATTTAGTGCCCACTATGCTAACCAGTTAGACCGAGGTTTTAAAATGTTTCTTTATTTACGTAAATGACTAATTATAACTTGAAACAGTAATGAAAAAAAAAAACTATTTACTTGTTCACTAACAGTTATTTTATTATATAATCTTAGTACGGAGTTTTAAAAAACCGACCTCAAAAATCATTCATCCCCTAGTTTGCCACCCTTAGATGTAATATTTACTTCAAATTTAAATGGGACCACAAAAAAATAACACAAATGTTCACAAATGCCTTAGTTGTCGCGTAACATACGTACAAAAAAGAAACAAATTCGAATTGAGAACCGCCTCCTTATTATGAAGTCGGTACTCGGTCTTTATAAAGTACATAACATAATAAATTAAATACGTTGAAAGTCCAAGATCAAAGATCTAATTACACAACTAAATATGAGTACACACTTGCAAAAATAACGTAAACTGACATATGAAAACTAAATGTAAAAAAAAACACAAACGAACAAGGATCTATTCAATCGATTCAATAGAATGGCAAATCGAATCGTCTAGATCAGATAACAATAAACACGTTGTAATAATATCACTCAATTTGAACACAAATCGATTTATAACACATATTTAGTTGTAAATAGCTTTTGCCCTCGATTTTGGCTATTAATGAGTTTTAAGTCGGGTTAACTCACTCCACGAATTAACAGCTGTAAACACGTCAAATCTGTATATAAATTCAAATAAATGCTGCTGTGTATATGGCCAACTTTCAATTTCAATTCACAAATTGAAATTTAAAATTGGAAGCACAATAAAAAATGAAAACAGGGTCCACAAAAGCTGATGAGTGACGTTTAATAGCGCTTCACATTCAATTACTGGCTGTCACACACAAATATTTCTTTTGTCACCTCTTGGTGCGAATTTTATCGGGAGTGAAAAAAAAAAATCGCTGTAACGGCTGACAACAGTATAATAATAATAATAAAACTCATATTCATGACAACCACAAACTACACGCAAACTCACGAGAGAAATAAATGTAGGCCATACAAATATTTCTCTGCGTGGCAGTCCAGCTTGGTAACCATTCGGCAACGTAAGCAATTATATTAACTTTAGAACCCTGAAGAGATAGCGGGTCTATTCAATTATGTGGTCTAACAACTAAGTGCATTGCAGTAGATTTTACTCTTTGTAAAAGAGTTCGTCCAGGGAAGTAATGCCACATTACCTATTTTTGCCGCCACGCGGTAATGTAAGCCTGCTGTGTTCCGGTCCTAAAGGGTAAGAATGTTGATCAAATTAGAGGCACATGGGACTTGTCAGCTTATGTCTCAGGGTGTGTGGCAGTACCCCTCAAATCTTTGCAATTTGAAGCTCTGAGTGGCACTACAACTTCTAAGGACAGGCGTCTCGCTTGCCACCAGTCATATGACTTGTTCGTCCCGTCACTTGGTATAATAAAAACTGGTGGTACTGGTGGTGAGCAACACGCCTGTCCATGACTGTTGCAGTGATACTCAGAGACCCTGAGATATATGTTGATAAGTCTCATGTGCCTGTAATTTTATCACCTTTGAAAACCGGATCGCAATAATGCTCTAATTAATGGCGGCAAATTAGGTACTATGGCAGAACTTCCCTGGATGATCTCTTTCCCAAGGAGCTCTACTGCTACTAAAGGATAATTTCCCTATAGATATTATTATGATTTTATATTAAAATTTATTATTCCACATAATAATAGACCCCAAGGTGGCGCTATTGTTGGTGATGTCACAAAATAAATGATCTTTGAAATTGCGCAAAATGGCCGTCATTCAAATATGTCATTTCTTATTCAGATTCAAATTCATAATACTCATTATATTGACGAAATATGAATAAGGAAAACTTTAGGGGTTGCTCTTTGTAAAGAGATCCACATTTCTTATTTACAATATTTATTTTTAAATACTATAATAAAAATAATAATGCACACTCTAATAGCCTCGCACCAGGGAAACTCTTAATCACGGGCGCCACAAATGAGGCAGTTGTCATAAGTATAGGGTTTATCAACAAGAACTTTATTTTGTAAATCAAAATAAAACAATAGATTTAGATGACAATGATTCAAATTTTTATTGTATTAAAAATAGTAAGGATTGGCAATTATGAATGAAAAATGACATCTGATAAATATTTCATCACGACCACAGTTACAGATGTCGATTCTTTCATCAAAGTTTTTAATGACTTTTTGACAAAATGGTGGGTCCATTTCGTTAATCACTTCACGAATTTTGAGTTTTAAGTCTGCAATCGATTCAATTGGCTGCGTATAGATTGTGCGTTTAAAATAACACCTAAAAATAATCCAGTGGTGTAAAATCACATGATCAAGCTGCCCTTAACTTACTTAACGGCTGATATTTCGTGAAATTATGCGATCGGGAAATTTGGTTTGCAATAAATTCATTGTTTCGGTGGCTGTATATTACAGCATATTTACTCAAAATTTTTTATATGCCCGTAAAAATATACATAATTTCATTAAGAAAGAAAATATCTATAATATTAGCTTTAGAGCAAGTCAGCAAGTCCAAACTCATGGTACGACGATTTCGTTTATCCACGGTGAACAACTCTTTTATGGGAATCTTTCACGAGAGAGATAAATGTAAGAAAAATTGAAGCCGCTTGAGACAGTGATAAGTGCATGTGTCGACTAACCTCATTTACCTGTGATCTCCAGGACAGTATATGACCAATTATCGGGCCCAGGTACTTTCCGTAATTAGCAAAACTTACTCCATCATGCGAAACCTTGGGAAGATTATTAATGTTCAACTTGCAGTTTGTTGGGGTTACAAGAAATCCGAACGCATAAGCCCAAGACTTCACCACAAGAAGATCCTTATTAATAGCTTCAATGGCAGATTTGTATTGTTTACATTATAATATCATTTGCATATAAGTGGAGTAGAGGAAAAATTAAAATAGTGAGCTCATTTATGAATAGCGAGAAGAGCAGAGGTGAAAGTACACCACCCTGTGGCACCCCTAAAGTCAGAGGAGAGCACTCAGAATACGAGTCATCATTTCTGATCCTTTCATGTCGATTGCGGCGATAGTCCGAAAACCAAGCGATTGCAGCAAGGAAAATGTTAAGAGAACGGAAAATGGCTAAAAGGATGTCGTAGTTAATCGAATTGAAGGCACTGCTGAAGTCCTGTAAAATAATAATGGTTATCAACCGGTTAACCATGGCGTGGCGAATATCGTCGGTGACGTTAAGCAAGGCAGTAACTGTGCTATGACCAGGACGAAAACCAGAATTCACGGCAAAACCATCTTTACTTACGGCCTTGGAAGTAATGGATGGGATACTCTTCTTAACTTCCCGCTTAGCAATTGGAGGCCCTTCCTCGCTGCGAGCACCAGTGGAGAGCGCTGCTATTCGTAGAAAGCGTGCGCCAACTACAAAAAAATAGTGGTAATGCTAGAAAGTCTTGTTTTTTAGAAAGTCTTGTTTTTCTCGATCTTTGTTTTAAATGTTTTTTACAATGTAGCAAACACTGAATTACCTTTATTTGTATTGTCTATTGATGTTGAGAGCATGAATAAGTAGCATTTTTATATTTTTGTTCTTGTGGGTACTATTTAGTCGTAGCGTAATGTAGTAACCGTTTATTTTGTATATATTTTTAAAGTTTTTGCAAAACAACCACTTTTACTTTTTCTGTTTTGAAAAAAAGTACCTAGACTTTTTATTTTTTCTTTCTTTTTGTTTTTTGAATTTGCTTTCGTATGGATGAGCTGTTGTTTTGTCATATTTATCACATTCATTTACGTATTTTCTGTCTCGCTTGCTCATTTTATACATTTCGCAATCTGTGTGTCAAATTGTCCAGATTGATATTTTTTATTTTTATTTTATCTGTAGCGTTCATAGAAGGATGGAAAATAGTGCGTTCCATTCATTGACTTACAATTATGTTCCATTCTGTGCTTTTGTTGTGATGTTTTTGTAATTTTTATTTTTTAATGTTGTTTCGTGGCTTCTGGGCGGCTGGCGGATACAAATTATATTATTTGATTTTTATTTTAATCTATTGTTACTATTATTTTTATATATTATTAATTCATTCACTCTATTTTCATTTTATTTTTGTTTTTATTTATTTTTTTTTTTTATTTTTTTATTTTTAGTATTATTTTATTAATATTTTGTTATTACTTATATACCAATTAACTATGGATATATCAATATGTAATCTAAGTGACTTATATATGTCTTGCTCCTCTGAGTCTTCAGACGATAGCTTCCACAGTTTGCCTGCCCTTGATGAGCTGCTGCATAACACCTTCTCAGAAGTTCCTAAGAATTTCAATGTAGTACACATCAACGCGCAGAGTATTCCAGCGCATTATGCGGACATGCTAGCTACGTTTGACAACAAAAATATCCACGCTATTCTTGTGTCAGAGACATTTTTAAATCCTAGCCTTTCTTCTACTTCTGTCTGTCTTCCAGGTTTCCAACTGATTCGCAATGACCGTGCTAGTTCTTCACATGGTGGGGTAGCCATTTATCTTCGTAGCCATATTCCTTTTGCAATCCTCAGTACTTCACCTCAACCCCCTCCACCTGATACTGCAGAACATCTGTTTCTGGAAGTTACTTTGTCTCATCATAAACTACTTCTGGGAGTTTACTATTGCCCATCTCTAAGAATTGACTACTTTTCCGCTCTTGAAAAGCTCCTTGAAGACTTTGCTCCTTCATATGATCATACCATTTTGATGGGTGATTTTAATACTTGCCTTCATAAAAATGATTCACGTTCGAGCAGTCTTCGTTCTGTTATAAATTCCTGTAACTTACATATTCTTCCATCTAACGCTACGCATCATTTTCCTAACTGTACTCCCTCTCTTCTGGACCTCATAGCAGTCTCTTCTCCCGAACTTGTCACCAAGCATGGTCAATTCACGGCTGATGCCTTTTCCTATCACGACCTCGTGTACCTGTCGTATAGGGTGCGCGTGCCCAAGGCTAAGCCTAAAATTCTCCTACAACGTAATTTTGGAGCCATGGACTTAGATCGATTGCGTGAAGACGCGAGTAGAGTTGACTGGTCAGTAGTGGATAGTGTTGGTTCGGTGGATGAACAGGTCGAGTTATTTACGTCGCTACTGACTCACCTTTATGATGTACATGCACCAGTTCGACCCGTTCGGATCAGGCACCTTCCTGCACCGTGGCTGAGTAATGACCTTCGAAGTTATATGGAGAAGAAGAATCGTGCGAAAACCAGATACAAAATTGAACCATCTGATGCGAATTGCAAAAAATATCACCGAATCAGAAATCGCTGCAACACATTGATTAGGGATGCTCAGCGACGCCACATCCACACATCCATCGAAAATGGTAACCCCACTAAAATTTGGAATTTCCTTAAGTCGCTTGGAGTTGGTAAATCTCATAGTAATAATTCTTCTTTAGACCTGAATCTAGATACCCTTAACAATCACTTTTCATCTGCGCCTGTCTTTGACTGTTCAGTCAAGGACAACACTTTGCTATATCTTTCATCTTTACCAACTCCTGACTATTCATCTTTTGTTCTTAATCAATTTACTGACTGTGATGTTAAGAAAAACGTTTTAGCTATCGCTTCCAATGCTGTAGGCAGTGATTGCATTAGTCGTAATATGATCATTCCGCTCCTCGATCTCCTCACTCCCGTCATAACTAAAATCCTTAATAAATCTGTCTCTACCTGTGTTTTCCCCTCTGCCTGGAAAGACGCTTATGTCATTCCATTACCAAAAAAAAACAAACCAAACTTCCCTTCAGACTACCGTCCTATTTCAATTCTTCCTTTCCTGTCGAAAGTCCTAGAAAAGCTTGTTCACTGTCAGTTGACTAATTTCGTAAACAGGAACAACCTTTTCAATCCTCTCCAGTCTGGTTTCCGCATTGGTCATAGTACGACTACTGCACTCACGAAAATCACTGATGACATCCGTTTGGGTATGGAAAATCAACAATTGACTGTGCTGACACTCCTTGACTTCAGTAATGCCTTCAATTGTGTTGACTTTGACCTATTATTGGAGGCATTGCGTATTCTTAACATATCTCCAGCAGTTATTGATTGGTTTCGAAGCTACCTCTGTGGACGTCGGCAGTGTGTACGCAATGAGAATTCTTTCTCTACGTGGTGCGATATTTCCGCCGGTGTCCCGCAGGGTGGCGTCCTTTCTCCTCTCTTATTTTCTTTGTTTATTAACTCTATCACACAATCCCTCACTTCTTCTTATCATCTTTATGCTGATGACCTCCAGATTTACACTCAGTCGTCTATTCAAGACTTACCACGTGCCATTAGTACTACCAATGTGGACCTTGAATCCATTCGTCAATGGAGTCAGTCCTTTGGCCTTAAAGTTAATCCATCCAAAACACAATCGATTATTATAGGTAGCACTTGGTTCAATTCTCGTCTAAATCTAGCCTCCTTACCCCCTGTGGTTTTCGATGGTGTCTGTATTCCTTATTTGGATACAGTCAGGAATTTGGGGGTAATTTTTGATAAATGTCTGACTTGGAAGCCGCAAGTTGCTGAGGTTAGCAGGAAGGTGTTTGGTGCGCATTTCTCTCTGAGAAGGCTTAAAAACTTTTTGCCGACTAAAACCAAAATTACTCTGGCCCAGAGCATTCTCCACCCGATACTGGACTATGCAGATGTTTGCTACCCAGATTTGTCAGTAACTCTGCTCAATAAATTGGAACGGCTCCAAAATATGTGTGTTAGGTTCATCTTCGGACTACGTAAATTTGACCATGTCTCCCAATTTCGCGCACAAATTAAATGGCTGCCCATCCATCGGCGTAGAGATCTTCATATTCTTTCACTTCTCTATTCAATTCTGTTCTATCCCTTTACGCCTTCTTATCTTAAAGATCGCTTTACTTTCCACTCTTCTACACTCTGTCGTCCCCTTCGCTCCTCTGATACTCTCTTACTTAACTTGCCCTCTCATACCTCTAACTTTTATTCCAACTCTTTTACGATTTCTGCGATCAGATTGTGGAATTCTCTCCCTGAATCGATTCGACGATCCCCTTCTCTTGATTCCTTCAAACAACGTGTCAAGGATCACTTCCTCAACTCCTAAATTTCGTCTGTTCTCCACTATCCTTTCATTTATTTCCTACATTCGTACTTCATTTTTCTTTTTCTATTAAAAGTATATAAGCATTTAATATTATTGTGTATTTATTGTTATGTATGTATTAATAATATTATTGTTATTTGTATGTATATGTATATTAATCTATGGATATGTATATATTTTTATTATTACTTATTATGTAGTGTACTTATGATGATATTCTTTGGTTGCACCCCTTTTGCATATCCGAAATGTCTATCCTAAGGTTGCCTGGAAGAAATTGCTACATAGCAATAAGGCCGCCTGTTGCACATTGACTTACTACTACTATTATACTTAAGCTTTTGTATTGTATTTTAATTGTAATTTTATGTGCAATAAAGAATATTTCATTCATTCATTCATTCATTCATTCATTCATTCAATTTCGCGAAAAGAAAAAGGTTCACAATCAGGTTGAGTAACAGAGCCCAGAGTGGTGAGCGTGGCTGCTTTGATAGAGTCGGCAACAATAAATGGTGAGTACGTAAATTATTTGTTACATTGAGTAAATTAAGGTCAAGTAAGTCGACAGTAAGTCACGATCTCTACCCACACCAAGTGATCTCAAGAACTTCCAAGTTTGACCCCTAGATAAGCCTTTCATCGAAGAATGGATGTAACGCCGTTTGTCATTATTAGATTCGAAAGTTATTGTTTAATAAACAAGGGTTAAGATCACCCATCAGTATTACATGGTCGTAAGAGGGACTCAAGGATTCAAGGGTTGTCTCAAATGAGTCTGAATAGTTAACATTAATACTAGGACTATAAGTAGCACCTACTAAGGGAGCGGTGTAGTGTAAGCTAACCTCCAGAAACATATACTCCAAAGACCCAGTGACAGTGTTAGGAAACTTGTTGAGCTGACGACGGAGCACGGGATGTGGTTCTTGATGTAAATACATTCACCACTACCAGTCCCAACCCTATCGTTTCTATATAATTTATACCCACCGAGTGTAAAAAGAGGGAACGGTAAAGATGGTTTGAGCCAGGTCTCTGAAATTAAGATTCCATCAAGTATGACGTTGTTGAATGACATGATTAATTCGAAAATGTGTGCAGGGACACTCTGCGCGTTAATATGCACCAGGTTAAGGAAACTGGATTTTCCGTGAAATATTAACCGCAGCTTAACATCTAGTGAAGAGCCATCGGAGTCAGAAGAAATGGAAATATCACTACAAGCACTGTCAAATTCATCAGAGCTATCAGTAAAATAATTAGCGTTTGGAGACATAAATACAAATAAACAATTTTATAATGTATAAACAATAAACATTACGTGTATAAACGAAATACTTCCTAAAAAAAGCCAATAAAACAGAAGAAACCACCAGTCAGGGTTGGCAATTCAATAATACATACACAAAATCATCATAGCCATACAAATTAATAAAGTTGTAATACTTATATCTATCTTAGAACTGAATGAACTTAATGTTTAATTAAGATAAAATGTAGACTGAAATGTAATTAATTATTTCATAATTAAAACTGTAGAACGAAAAGTCACATTGTTATTTCGACTGAATCTTCGACTTTCCATATTTACATAAATCCATCAAAAAGTTAAAATTTTAGAACGAAAAGTCGCACTCACAGCTAAGCGAACATTACCATGGTGACTCACTGGTGACCTCATTGAGAGTACAGTGTTCTGTGCTGGTGACGCATTGGTGGGTGGTTGGTGGTCTGTTTTGATATAATACTCTGTGATTTTGTATTAGTGGCTTGTGGTATCCGCCCCGTTCCAGAAAACTTCAGAGACTAAGCTTTGGTAAGCAGGTACATACACAATATATACCTTATCCGACTACCTCATTGATGAGGTGTTTTTATTATTTACTTTTCCTATGTAATGCAAGATAAATTTAAGAATAGCCGATAACTTCAATACTCACTGTTTTTGCACATAAATAAAATGAAATACATATATTGAACTGTGATATATTTTAATCAGCAGTGTTATTATATCACGATAATAAGTGAAATCAACTTATACTAAGGCCCACTATACGCATAATGTCGAAAAGATGTGACAAAATTATTTGTTAATTTTCAGTTGAATTTCCATAAAACGTAACGACACCTAAATAATATTATTTGTATAATGGTATATATTGGTATATATACAAAATTTCACGAAAAGTATCTACACGATTTAATAGAAAATAACACAACGTAGCTCAGAATTATTTAAGGTTTTTGTAAATGAACAATTTATAAAAAACTGAAATAATTCACGTAACCATTATAAAATCACCGCCAAACCTTCTTCTCGATTGGAAGAGTAAATTGTCTATGTAGTTTTTTAATTTTAGTATTTTTTACGTGTCTCATTAATAAAATTTTAGGGTAATTAATTTGAAACGTGATTTATTAATGATTTGTGGATTTCAGTGAGAAGTAACGCAAATAAGAAATATAATTGCTCTTATGTCTTGTTTGAAATCCTTCGTGTACGAAATATTGAACTAGTTAACGGTTCACCAACTGTAATATAATATTTTTTATTTAATTTGATGTTTCAATAATTTGATGTTAATTAAATTTATATTTTTAAATACTCACCTATATTAAAATAAAAATTCAATAATTTGCCTTACCAAGAAAATTAAAGAAACAAGTCAATTCCGGTAACCTAAATTGAACTGTACCGTTTTGCTGTTCTCTGAAATTTACAGACGAGTAAACTCCCTAGATTTATATTAAGTATTTATTATTTGAGGATTTATGAGTGTCAGTTAAAAGCGGACCAGAGACACATAACTGTTGTTCATTTGTGCCACTAATGAACAACAGGTACGTGTCTCTGGTCTGCTTTTAACTGACACACAAATATAAGGCCACAAGTAGCCAGCCGCCAAGCTGCCTCCGTGGCTGAACAGGTACCATGCCGGACTGCTACACAGAGGTCCCAGGTTCGATTCCCGGGCCGGGAGAAATATTTGTATGGCCTACATTTATTTCTCTCGTGAGTTTGGGTGTAATTTGTGGTTGTCTATGTGTGTGTGTCCATAGCACCCGCGACACAGGGTTTTCCCTAGTGCGGGGCTATATTGAGTGCGTGCGTTATTAAAAAAAAAAGCTGAACTGTGCATGTGATATGTTTGCCATCGTGCTGAAAGTAATTTGCCAATCGCCGTAAGACACGTAAGGCAGTCGCCGATTGTTCATCAGGGTGCGCCATAGGTACTAGGAAAACGATTCGACGATTCGTGCTTCATTGCGTGGAGGCTCATTTTGTGCACCCCTAAGACATTATCGTGATAATTATCATTGATAATTATCATTCTATAAAATATCATTATCATTGATAATTATCACATCGATCTGGTTTGCGGCAATTTATATTACCCAGCATTATGAATTTGACAAGACAGTGGGATTTTTTGTTATAATAAATGAAACTGATGGTATAGTATGGTGTAACAGGCTGGTGTCTCCAACACTTGTCGATTTTTCGTGAAATACTAACAAAACAAACGAAATGAAACTATATCAGATAACAAAATATTTATCTACTGTGATAAACTAGTATTTAAACCCTTACTAATTACTACTACATACTATTTTAGTTTTTGATGCTGATGTGATCAACAGACGAGTCTGCGGAAAATGGCTTATTTTGGCAAGGAATTCAAACTAGACAGGCAAGAGAACTACGATGACTTCGTCAATTTTGTTTACGATGGAGGTGGGTAACTATGTCGTAACGTAAGTCTGTCAATATATGTCTGGTTAATTTTAATTAAAGCGAAACCTCCATTCATGCCATAAAAAACAACGTTTGTTCTTAGAGTTTTGGAATTTACAACAACTTGTTTTACTGCCCATGACTCCCGTATCTCAGCTGTTTTATCGATTTATAAAAATCGATAGAATGCGTGATGCGCGGAACTCTGAATCTAAAGAAGGATGGCGACATCCCGTGTATTTTCTGACCCAGTGTTTTTGACGACGTGCATTAAAGTGATCTTGCCAATACTTGTGATTCATTATCAAAACATCAAAAAAGCTAATTGAGTACACCTGTAGAAGCTGGGGTTATAAAGTTGATACAGGTTATCTTTATAACATTGTCCTGTTTTTCGCTTCAGATGTTTGTTCGTAGTAGCAGAAAACAACAAGTTTTCAGTTTGTTCCTAAAAATAATAAAGAACTTGCTGAATATTCCTAAATCTTCTAAACTCTGCCACATTTAATACAACGTTAACATTTTCTGTCGCAATGAAAATGAATAAAAATTAAATCTGCCCAAATGGCAGAAATCTGCCACAAATGGTCACACTGTTCTCAATCGCGAAGTGACATTGGCAAGAGGCCTCTTGTCAAAACGTTCCTTTGGTAACTTTCGTATTTCTCATTTAAATATTGTCAAAACATTTTTGTCACATTGTGTTGTATTTTTTACTTTGTATCATTATTGTTTACTTGATTATTTGATTAGGTATTTTATAGCTTTAATGTTTTATGTGTGTACTATAAAATAACCAATACTTCATATTCAATTCAATAAATCATGCTTAAAATCAAACGTACGTACAAGAACGTTACCTAATCTATGGTCGAATTAAATCAATTGCGTTGTGTTCTTGCATCTGTTCTAAAATACATTGTTTTACAATTTCTTTATTTCAGACTTCTAAAAATATACAAAAATGTATTTATAACTAGACATAACCTATAACGTAAAATTATGCTAGCAAAGTCCATGAACGGCACTTCATTGGTTTTGGGTCGGCTGTCGCCATCCTTCTTTGAAATATTTTCAAGTTCTCATACGAACAAACTCTCGAAACCAGCCGCAAACACACAAAACGAACACACACACCCATCCACTCACGAACAAACACACGTACATCCACCCATGAACATACAGTCACTCAACTCACTCATTTATTATTATTATTTTTTATTTTATTTATTTATTAATTACAAAAAAACATTTTCTTAATCTAGAACATAGTCCCACAAAACTGAATTATTCAGTTTGACTGCGGGATCAAAACATGAATCTCGCTATTACAATATAAATAATTAATCTAAACTAGTCAACAAGTGCTGAAATAAAAGACGTTTAAATTTATTTTTCTTATGTTCACGTCTAATAGCCTCAGGGAAACTATTCAGTAGGTACGGAATACGTTTTTTTAGGGTTCTATCTCCATAATAATTTTTAACCTTTGATACTACATATTTACCTGAGGTCATTGATGTCGTGTTACAGTCATTATTAATAGGACACAATAATGAGCCACGCTTCTGTGTTTCAAAGTTATTAACAGCTACAAGATATTTGTGCTTTATGGAAACTGGCAGAATTTTACAAATTTTAAACAATTTATTATATTCTCCATTACATTTATCTTTTGTTTTACTATTCACTAAGAGTTTCAAAAATGTAACTTGCATATTCTCAAGTCTGTCTATGTATGATTTAAATGAAAGTCCATAACAGTCTAAAGCATAACTTAATATGGAGTCAACCAATGCCATGTATAAACACTTCAATGTGCTGGCTGGAACTTTTAAAATTAAATGATAAAATTTTCCCAACAATATTCTTAGCTTACTATTTCACTCTTATTATTTTTGCATCGTTTTTATTTTGATTTTTTAAATTAATACGAATGAAACTATTTTTCCGGATTTAAATCGCGTATATTTGTTTTTTCAAACAAGCCGACGTTTCGGGCCCTTTACAGGTCCCATGGTCACGGTTGAGTCAACCGTATGTGTAACAATCGCGAAAACCTAAGAACTCGATATTTTTAAATTAAATTTATTTTTAATAATAATAATAATGTGCCAAATAGCCCCAACAATTGTCTTAGGAACAGTCATAGACTTCCCAAATTGATCCTACCGGGAATAGAGCCCGGGACCTCTTCATCCGAAAGTCGTTAATAACTGCGACAAAATCTTGTCGACTACCGTATATAACAATTATTACGTAAATCTTTTATTCGTTCGTATAATTTTTAGTACGCGTTCATATTTACGGAGAAAATCATTGCCCATCAGTATTGTAATCTTCCTTACAGTTGCCGACGAACAATACAGACAAGGCCTAATTGCCGATAAACCCACTATCAAACTCATCAAATCAGGCGATGGTTACACTTGGTGTTGTACTAAGTCTGATAAAAGCACACACGAGGAACGCTTCGTACCTGGAGTTGAATATGATGAAGTTATTGGAGGCAAGAATGTAAGTACTCATAAATATAAACGAACTCGGTGGCCCTACGGTTTGCAAGATGATATGCTCGATTCCCTGTAAGACCAATTAGAGGTAGTGAGCAGTAGAGCTCCGTGTGAAAGAATTTGTCTAGGGAAGTACTAACTGAAGTCTAAGATTCAACTTATGTCTCAGGGTGACGGGCAAAGTGGCAGTGCTCCTCAAATAGTGTAGTATATAGTAATAGGGTCATGGAAAATTGTCAATTTTTTCTCAGAAAAAAAAGTATTTTTCCGAATATTTTTTCAATATTTTTTCCTTTAATTTTCCACAGTTGACGTTGACACTCGTCAAAAGTAGAAGTTACTGAACGAAAATGATGGAGCCTTAAAATAGTAGATTGTAAACCGCTTCATTTTACCAGAGACTAAGAATATAAATACGAACATTAAGAGCATGAGAAGTGAAAAGGTTTTTTTCGCTGTTGTGAAATATATTTAAATCTCGTTTTTGTTTAGCTATACTTTAAGTACAAGTTTATTGTATAATTCACGCTAAATAAGACTTCAAAAGATATGTCTAAACGTAAAACATAATATGAGCCTACGAAATAATATTTTTCCATTTTTTTGAGAATTTTCCGATAAAATTTCCAGCATTTGAAGTTTTTCGGAAATACCCAAAGATTTAACTTTCTGAGCGGCACTGCTACGCCTATGGACTGGCGTGTTGCTTACCAACAGGTGTATGACTTGTTCGTTCTGTCCCTTGATATCATTGGATTCTTCGTAAACTTTTATGTTTGAAAATAACTCCGCTTTGAACGTTATAGTAAATTCTTCTGTATATAAAATGTTCTGATTTTATCTTTACTCAACGACTAACTGATCAACTTAACTAACTTTCCCTGTAAAATACCCTCATATCTAATTTCATTAAGTAACGCCGTAGGTATTGGCTGGGTTTCATTAGTCAAGACGCTAGAACAACAAAGATATAATCAAAATGTCTACTAATTAATTTAAAACAAGAGACGGGTTATTTTCAGGTTAGTTTTCTCTACCTAATTCCTTTTGTCGTAATTTCTTTAATCATTGCGCAATGAGCGGTCATTTTACTCCGTCTTCAAAAAAGACAAACTACAGGTGGCAATTTCTGTTATTGAAGTATTCAAGTATATTATCCTGAAATATTAAATAATAATACAGGATAAAACACTCAAAACAAACCTGAAAGTTACCCATACTTTACCCCCTACACTTATTAACCAACGCGTTATTGGCTGGATTTTATTTGCCAAAGACGCCAGCCAATAAGTGTACAAAGAAATAATCAAAACTTCTACTAATTACTAATTCTACTAATAACTATACGAAACGGTGAACTATAACACAAGAAACTCTACTGCTATTAAAAAATGCGTTATTATTTCTAAGGCTTGGTGTAAGATGTACGTAATGAATACTGGATGGACTTAGGTACTATAGTCGGCATCCTTTCAACCACAAGCTCCCACCAGAATGACCATCAAGTCGTAAGAGCTTCCTTCGACATACCACCGTTACAGAAGGTAGCTCAAAAAACGCAAGGCGTAAACTTTAGTAAGCCAAATTCGTTGTTCCTCTTGATTTTATCACCCCAGCGGAAAGTCTTCCTCTCGGGCACAAGTTGCAGTGGTCAATGTGGAAATCCCTGAACCGTCTCATGTCACAGGTTGGGCAATGCAAAGACAACATGGTGAAATGGGGATATAATCTTATTATAATGGGGATATAAATTGCGCTTGCGGATTCCCCACAAAAAAGTTATGTCTCACTTGCCCGTGCCCACTGTGTCCTACCAGTTGCATCCCCGAAGACCTGCTAAAGGCATAGATAGATGATAAAAGTGGCTGCTTACTGGACCAAATAAATATAACACTGGTTTGGTATTTTATTGCTTTATGTCATTGACACAGATTTACTATATAATGGTAATAATCACATCTTTTCAGGCCAAATATACGACCACCGTGGACGGCAACGTCTTCACTAAAGTCACGAAGTTTCCGGAAGGCAATATCACGATTAAAAGGGAGTTCAAGGACGACGAACTTGTTATTGTACGTACCTATCATCGATATCGCTATATTTCTTAATTGTTTGTTTTGTATCGGTTGTTAAATACTGGTAATTAATTAAAGGCAGCATTTCTTTTTAATTTTCTGTACTTTGCAAAGCTACTGACTAGGAATAGCACATGGGTTTTCAAGATGCCGCCATCCCTGAAGCCCCGTGGACTTATTTTTCTATATTGTGTCGGGTCTGTGTGTTTGCAACAGGTCTTTAGTTACTTACTTTGAAATCAGAGCAAAGTGTGTGACGTTGTCTAATATTAAAAAATATATTTATAATTTTCACAACAACGCTTCAACGTTTTGCAGATAAAAATGAATACCATCTTTTTTTACATTTGCAGTCATTTTCAAATAAAGAAAACCCTAAATTGTTTGGCCCGTATTGGCCATTGCGGGAAGAAAAGTATGTGTCCCACTCAGTGTCTCGTTCAGTTGTAGACCACAGATCATTATTGTACTAAGATAATAATGAGTTTCTATTCTTTTCAGGCCTACACCTGTACTAAGTGGGAAGGCACAGCTGTCAGATACTTCAAGGCTTAAACTTGTACTCGCATGTTATTACTTTTTATTGTATAACAACGTAGAGGCCTAAAATGACGTTTTACTTTTTGTGTCCTCCTGACTTATTAGTGGTAGGCAGGTCTATTATTATTTATTTTATTTATCTAAAAGGAAGACCAGCAGCTTAGAAGTATCTTAAATAATAATAACAAATAATAAGTAACAACTGAGTGCCAATTACAGATCCTCATAAATAAAAACATAGGTGCATAACCACTAAATAAACCACGTAATCTCCATTAGTGTGAACTTTTGAGTAGATATAAAAAACAAAAATACTAGACATAATTATATGACAATCTATGATTTTACCTTTATTTCATAACTAAAAAAGGCATACAAATTGGTTTTGAAGCTTTAATTGCTCCATATTGCGTATGAAGCAATGACCTTTTGTAGGTAGGTTTGAAAAGTACCAAAGGATTTTCGACCAAAAACGGAGTTACGGGGTTTTCAAATAATATACCATATCTGGCTACCTTATTGATGTGTTTTTATTATAAACAAAGTTTTTTTTTAATGTTAAAGTCATAAGTATAATATATAACAACAAATCTTGATGAGAATGGTCATTAGTTTCGAATTATTTAACAATCCCAGTCTCTAGTTTGCAACGATGGCATATTTCGGAAAAGTATTTGTTTTGGATAAACAAGAGAACCTTAACGAATTTATGGAATCCCTGAAACTAGGTAAGTATCACAAAATTTATTAATATCGGGAGTAAGCTATTTGTTACTAATCTCTATGAGAATTATAATGATAAGGTCGTTTAATTTCTTGTGGCCCTATCGGTTTGGGACCTTATTTTTATAATACTAAGCGACGGGACGACCAAGTGCACCTGTTGTTAAGCGACACACTTACCCATAACAGTTACAGTGCCACTCAGAGAGAACCGCAAAGATCTGAGGAGCACTGCCGCTGGTCCCGTCACCCCGATAATTTATTACTATTTTATAATTGACAAGATCTTTCCAAGTTGATTTTTCAAACCAGTAATGTTTTACTGGTTTGAAAAATCAACTTGGTTTGGTCTATGATGGTTAATGAGTAACTCTCGATTATAAATTTGGAAATTAAAAATCTACCAATGGCCTTATTTTGAATTTAAACTAAAAATGGAACTAATTTAATTTGCTACTCCGCGAACCCAGTGAATCTTAAATCGTGGAAAATGGCTGTGTTTGTGTTGATTTTTTTCATTCAGTTAATTAGTTTTTAGTTAGTTAGTTTTCGTACAACTGTACGTGGTGGTGTTGTTTGTAACTACAAACACCACTCCAAAAATATACCCAATTGGATACAGGGCTGTGTAGCAAATTAATTTACCTCTATTTTTATTTCAATTTCAAATAAGTCCATTGGTAAATTTTTAATTTCCTCCACTTTAACATCGAGAGCTACTCACCCCAGACCGTTTTACTGGTTTGAAAAATTAGCCGTCGTTATGTGTGAATCAACGTAGTGTGCCATTCCTGGTTGCCACGTATAATCAGCACTAGGTTTTTATAAAATAATATCAAGTGATGGGACGAACAAGTCGTGCGCCTGATCGTAAGCTACACGCCTGTCCATAACAGTTGCAGTACCACTCAGAGCTTTAAATCGCAAAGATTTGAGGTGCCGCTGCGCCCGTCACCCTGAGACATAAGTTGACAAGTCCCATGTGCCTGTAATTTCACCAGCACCCTTACCCTTCTAAACCGGGACACAGTAATGCTGACATTACTGCTTGGCGGCAGAAATAGGTAAGGTGGCAGTACTTCCCTGGACAAACTCTTTCACAAGGAGCTTTACTGCTACTAAGGTGGTCAACTGTTCATAAAGTATGACGCTATATGTGCCTCAGCACTTGCTAGATCAAGACTTCTTTCTAGGGCACCATTTGAAAAGTGTTTTTGTAATGTAGTCTTGGAAGTAGAAATACAGCAGGAAGAGCTGTCTGTAGCGCAAAATGTCACTAATTCACCTCTTTACAACAAGTCGTTGAAACAGTTTTACATTTTTCGTACAAAATAAGTAATAGGAGCACTTTGATACGTACCAAACTGCCCCACTCATTAGTATATAAAAGTACCCCACCGGCCAGTTTAGAAAAAGAAATATTTAAAAAAAAATCTTTATATATCTCTCAAAGTCGTATGCAATTCTAGTTATTGGAAATACTAGTTTACCATCGTTCGTCATCGATGACTGAACAAAACTGCAGTGGCACTCGTATTTGTGTCGCTTATTTTTTTAGTCAACGGCTATGAAAACCACTTTGTGACCTGTGGACCGACAACGGCTAACTGGTGAGCTGCATCATCGCATGTCTATTACTCACACAAAGGCATGTTTTAGTATTATCACAACTAATATTATGTTTGAAGGTGTGGAGATAATGCAGGTGTATGATTGTGCCCCCTGTATCAAACTGCCCCGTTTCTCCCTATTATTTGACATGGTGAAAACGACTGTTTCTATTTGTAAGCTAAATTTTCCATCTTAACTAAATTTAGACTAAGTTATTGTGTAATCGTCTGGCACGCTTACTTATTATTAACGAATGTATTTTCAACAATAACGTAAGTCAGGAAAAGCATGTTTCTAAATGCCGTAATCTCAATATCCAACAACCCCTAAGCCAACAAAGCATCAAAATGTAATGCCATATATTAAGCCCACGAAAGGGGTGAATCCACAAAATATTGTCCCTTTCGAGGGGTGCATAAGGGAAGACCGCAAATGTACCGGATATAATATAGAACGGATGGTTAGAGATGATAAAAGTGTTTGAATACTTTTTTGCCGCTTTCAGAAAGGAGGAAATAGTCAATTCGTCAGACAAATTTACTAGGTAGCTATTTGAAAATCTTTATTACTTTGTTCACTCTAATCTAATCATGAAATGCTTAAGTACCAAATATTTATTTATTTATATAGACCACTAATTATGGTTTCTTACCACGGTGTGAATTCTTTGTATTTTCCGGACATTTCGGAACGGTTACACGCTCCATGGTCACATTCATGGGATGAGTGGCCAGCGGCAGAAGACTGCTTTAAGAAACAGATACATCTGGCTATCCTTTTTCGCTGTTGACGACTACATCTCTATTACTTGTGGCGTTACGATTGTTACTCACTGAACTCGTGACCATGGAGTGTGTAACCGTTCTGAAATGTCGGGAAAATAAAAACTCATACCGTGGTAAGAAACATGTAATTAGTGAAATCATTTAGTGGATAACCCGAAAACCTTAAAATATATAATCCTCAGGTGCAGTCGTTCCTACCTATACTTCGTGTTTTTAGAATTAGAAAAAACGTAAACAAAGAACTTCTATCTTCTTCATCATAAACCTTTTTGTTGAGACAAGAAATCATAATAAAGGAAAACATGAGAATCGATGACACGATAATTATGTCATATATATTTTAAAAAGTTTCCATTTAATGTTTGTAACCTCTGTTTTTTATGTTTCTGTAAGTAGAGAAGACAAAATTATCGTGACATCCGGGCGTCCTGAATCCAACATCCGGATTCAGGACGCCCTCAGGTGCATGGCTGCTCTTTACAACGTTCTGGTGTTCAAGCTTATACGCAGAAAAACAATGGTCCCCGTTTACAAAACTGTAATTAGACCGATCTTGATGTACGGTTGCGAAGCTTGGATACTGACGTTGAAAGAGGAAAATAAGTTGTTAGTGGTGGAAAGAAAAATCTTACGGATAATTCTGGGACCGACTCAGGGAGGATGGGAGCTGGAGGCTAAGGAAGAACCTTGAGATTGAAGATTTAGCTGCGAGCTTCCGCAGCCTCCGACGCGTGGAGAGAATGGGAGAAGATCGGTGTCGCGAGAAGGGCTTATTTGTGATACCGAAAAGACGCCGCTCAGTCGAACGTCACAGGTAACGCTGTAGCGATGAAGTTCCGAAAGATCTCAAGGACCTCGGTGCTGGCGGCTGGAAAGAGTAGGCTCAGAACCGGGAGGCGTGGTAGAATCTGGTGTCGAAAGTCAAAACGTAAGTAAGTAATTAGTAAGTTTCTTTAAGTGTTTTGCAGTGCAACTTTTTGAAATAGATTAAGTATGCAAAGATTTTCATTTCATCTTTAAGGAAATACAACGACTAAAAGAAAATATAAACAAGCCAACGTTTCGGGCCCTTTACACAACTTTACAAAGCTAAACAAAACTTGTTATTATTCGTAATACACACATCGAACACTTATAAAAAATTCCTTCGGTCCTGCCGTATTCGAACCGAGAGACGTCTTATATAATTAACCTATAAAAATTAAATTAATAATTAACCTATTGAATATTGTCTTATAGATATTGTGTGGAAACCATAAAAGAAAATGGCCGCCATCAAAATTTCTCAAACTGAAGAAACCATGTGCTGCGTTCAAGTTGTTTATCGTTTATTATTCGATTTCCCCCTTTCCAGGTGCCATCAGATAACTGACGTCAATTTATAAGTGTCAAAGTCAAGTGGGGCTGTGACATGTCCTGGCAGTTCTTTGAGTTTCCCTTTGTTGTTTAAAAGTTTTTATGGTAACGGAAGTCAACCCTTGGATATTTTAACGTAGGGCGTACAATGGCGGCATAAGGTAAAAATTATTGATTCGGTGATTGGTAGATGAAACAATTTAAACTCAAAAATCTTTATTTCTTGTAATAATGATCATATTATATGTAAGATTTGATAGGTAAGCAATTAACACTTCAAATCGTTGTTATTGATTAAACGCCTACGCCTCAAACGCAAGAGAGATTTCTGAGGGAGAAGAATGAACAAGAAAGTAATTGAATATGTTATTGTAGATTTGAAACATTCGTCTTTATGTTATCCTACATTTTTTTTGTATCTGAACAGCATTTTAGATGAGCCTGAATGCACGTCTGGTGACTGCCATATAGTGTACGTTGTTGTAGGAATATTATTATTATTTTTAAGTATAATAATATATAGATAGATAGTGATAAATTAAATTAAAACTAATTTAAAAAATGCGTTGTTTATTCAGTAAAATTACGTAACTTTTTTTGTTGCGGGTATGTTATTATTTTCTAGGAGTATACTATGTATAGCTGCAATAATATATACCTAAAAAGAAAAGTGACAGATGAAATTAAAAGTAATTAAAAAATTGCATTGTTCATTCTAAAAAACTTTGTAACTTTTTTTGAGGATCGTAAAGTAATTAATAAATCTTTGTAAATTAAACTATTTTTTGGGTCTAAATAGCGTATATTTGTTCCTTACAATTTGTTTTTAAGTAAAGTCTCGGACCCTCTACAAGTCTCATGGTCACGGCTTGAATAGAATAGAATACGTTTATTTGCCAGAATACAGCAATTACATAGGTCTTAAGTAAAATTAAGTACATTGTATTCAACCTGCAAGCACATGTGCTAATATTAATTTAACGTTTAGTCTCTATAGTTTCTAATTAATGTTATGAATTTATAAATTCAAAGTATTCTTTATTACTATAGAAGCAATGTGTCAAAAGCCATTTTGTCAATTGTAATTTAAAAGTATGTCCTTGTAACAATTTAATTTCGTTTGGTAATTTATTGTAAATAATTATACACATGTTGAAGCTGTTATTCTTATATACATATATACTTTATGGCAACGAGGTTGGTAAGACTCATAATTTTTGCTCTAGTTTGCCTTTGAATGCCTTCACCGCGTGTTTTAAAATATTGAGGATGAGAGTTGACAAATACGCAGATATCCCTAATGTACATGCATGGCAAAGGTAACATGGTTAGTCTTTTGAACAGCGGTTTGCAAGTGTCATCGAACCACGCACCTCAAATTTCTCGAATACACTTCTTCTATACTTTAAACGCTCTTTCTATAGTGAAATGAGATGAAACGTTGGTTTGTTTAAAAAAATAAATATACGCTATCCTAAAACACTATCATTTCCAATGTGTAACAATGGCGACAACTTAAAAAGTGCTATTTATAATAATAATGTACTAGATTAGAGAATAGAGAATTCCACAAAGTCCCAGAAAAACACCATTTGCCTGGTCTCAAACTAAGGAATTTCCAGGACTATGACCAGAACAACGGTATTCACTTCAGGGACCTTCTAATCCAGTACCAAAAGTGCAATCCGTTGGTTCACCGAGGTTGTTATAGTATAGTAATTTAAAAAAAAACATGTCGTACATTGTGTAGTGTTCTGATTATTTAGTGTATGTTTTTTTACAATACCAAGTGATTAGTACGAACAAGTCATGCGCCTGATCGTAAGCGACACGCCTGTCCATAACAGTTGCAGTGCCACTCAGAGTTTTAAATCGCAAAGATCTTAGGGGCACTGCCACTACGTCCATCACTTAAGTTGGCAAAATTCCTTGAAAACCGGAACGGTCTTTCACAAGGACCTCTACTGCTACTAAAGATTCTATTTCAACTCGTGAGATATTACCAAAAATAGCTTCTGTTGTCTTATCATAAACCTCTGTATCCTATAAAAATCTCTGTGTCCTATAAAGGACAAATTACAAATGCCTTATTTGTAAAGTTATAATAATCAAGGTTCTCTAAAAACATCGCAAGATCGAAGAAGAAAAACTGCACTGAAATAAGAAATTTTTAAATTTAAAAGTTTTGAATTTATTATTGAGCGTGTACATGACATGATAAAAGGAAACTTCACGGTTCCTTAAGTTTTTTTAACGCCTTTGTGCTCCCCCTTTCCAATCGACGGCGTACGTATTTGAAAAATTCAAAACATCGAAATATATTAACCTCGCGCAAATGCTTTCCGATAATCCCATGGTTTGAAGATCAAAGAACCTGCGATTCCAGTTTACTGCGTATGTTAGTTTATAATTAACACATATTTTTTGTATTAAGTCACTTCAGTTACTTTTTTAGACACTTTGTTATTTTGCAGAAATTTGAACGCGAGCTTAGATTCAAAATCAATGTTAATAAATTAAGAACAGGCGGAGAAAATTTGACACAGATCCAACGTGGACAAGCGCTCGATGGCGGCTGACGGGGCAGCGCTGCATGTCGTTAAACCGATGAGCAATTATCAAGTTTTGGGATATATGTATTTATATAATAAGGCTTCAGTTGAAAATCAAAATGTAGCAGGTTATCTGTAGCATTTAAAGAAAAATATCTCCACCTGTATAAAAATTATGTACAAAGTCAGATATTTTATTCTTAAATAATTCTTTCAGACTTTTAATTGAGGCTGGTTTTGGCAGTTATGAGTAAAGTCGTGTAACGAATTAGTACATTCTTTAAGCAATACTCTAGACGTATCGTATATTTTTATAAGACCGTTAAATAACAAACCCAATTTTGATCTAGCAAAATTTTTCTTGCTTCTCCTCCAGTAACTCGCCTTAACCAAGGATACAAAACAAAATACAATACAATAATTCCCAGATTTCAGAGTGAGGTTATTATTCACTATATGCGTATTACTTCGTTTAATAGTTTGGGTAAATATACTTTGCGTATTTTGATCTCTGGTTATATTACTCAAAACATGTTTAATGTACAAATATGTAACGTTGTTTGTCTTACAAAGTTCTCGATGTACACTCCAGAACACAAAATTCGAGATACCTTGCATTTTTTAACCGACTTCAAATGATCAGAAGGTTCTCAATTAGGCTGTATTTTTTACGTGATTACTGTGACATTTGTAAACCGATTTCGATGATTATTTTTTTATTGGAAAGGGAGTACCTCAGTAATAGTCCTATTCAAATTAGAAGAAAATATTCCATCACCAATGTTAGCAAATTGGGGGAAAAATCCGGTTAACGGATAGTGAAGAAACACAACCGATTTGAATAAAACTTGGCAACTGGAAGTAACTTCACAAACTTCTAAGATCGGTTTTTTATAAAAAAAGTTGTAATAATTATTAATTAACTAGACTAAAGAAGTTTAAGGGGGAACGCTGCCAGCATCTTGGGGCACCTTGCCGCGGGGACCCAATTTTATTCATATAATTTAAAAATCCTAGTTTTAGTTTCTAGTATATAAGCTTTTATTATACCTTACCTGTATATTATCAAATATATAAAATATTATATACCTATAAAGAAGACGTTATACAGGTACGTATTCAAAATATAATCTAAAATTAACGGGACTTCCTCGCGTAGTAATTTAGTCATACTGGTCTATATAGCACTGGTAGTGCTAGACGTGACGCGGTCGCGAACGTTGCACTCAAACCCTGAAGAAGACCATCGACTATGGTCGAAACTAGTCGGACCGCTTCCGACTAAAATACTACGTGATTAAGTCCCGTTAATTTTATATTATAATGTGTGATAACCGCGTTAGTTTCCATAATAAAATATAATCTACAAGTTTAGAACGGTTCTTTTCCTAAATCGAAACTTCTGGAAATCTCCTTCGTCCTTCTCATCCAGCACCACTGTGCCCACCACCGTTCTTCTGAGGTCCTCAATTTAGTATTCCTTGAGCGGCTTATCACTTGCACCATCCATCAAGATCATCCTGTGACTGACATCTCCGAACAAGGAGTCTTCCCCTTTCCCTTCGCAAATAACTTGGAGTCCCCAAATAATGTGCGTGTTATTGAAAATTTTAGCCATCCCTTACCACTACATAGAGTTTGTTCATAAGTTTACACATGATGAATTCTAAGATAGCACCTTTTATAAATCCAAATCGAGTAGCACTAGTTACAATTTCTTACTAATTTACAAAGAGCTAACATACATTTAAAGGATCTTAATATTGTTTATTTTAAAAACTTATCAATTACATTATCTAAACTACTTATCACAGCGAGACAAATAAAAAATAAAATAAGTAAGTTTATAAATAGAAAATTTTGTTGAGAGCCATCGTGACCAGAAGTCTAGCAATATTTACCCTTTGAATTGCTAAATTTCTTCTTTGGCGGAAATAGCTAACGACCTTGTGGTCACCGGAGGCTTCTACTAGACGATTCGACAGCTCGTACGCTAGAAGTTTCATCTGTGGCTCCCAAGGACCCAGGATAGGCGTATTTGAGCCTTTTGCGGTTCTTGGCCGCTCTGGCCACAGAGCCTGCGCCGCCCACGCTTGCAAGGACATAGGTGGGGGCTACAGTGTCCACACAGGTTGCGTCCCACACTAGCTGTCTCTCTCTATTTTGTTGCTATTTTCCAATTTATGTTTGAATGTGTTCAATCGGACAATAAACACAAATAATAAAAAAATGTATAATGTAGTGAAAAAGTACGTTTTTGTAATAAAAACGACCATTCAGTCAATATTTCTGTGATATAATAATGAATTAGTAAGAAAATTTTTATGGCACCTTGTTACCATTATAATAATAATAACGCTCACACTCAACATAGCCCCGCACTAAGGAAACCCTGTGTCGCGGGTGCCATGGACACACACATAGACAACCACAAATTACACCCAAACTCACGAGGGAAATAAATGTAGGCCACACAAATATTTCTCCCGGCCCGGGAATCGAACCTGGGACCTCTGCGTGGCAGTCCGGCATGGTAACCGTTCAGCCACGGAGGCAGTTGATTACTGCGTTCCGATTTTGAAGGGTAAGAGTGCTGGTGAAATTACAGGCATATGGGACTAGTCAAATTATAGGTATCTCAGGGTGATGAGCGTAGTGGCAGTTCCCCTTACATCATTGCGAATGAAAGCTCTGAGTGGCGCTGCAACTGTTATAGACAGGCGTGTAGTTTACCATCAGGCGTACGACTTATCCGTCGCGTCACTTGATATTATAAAAAAAGTATTTTAATTAATAAAATTATTATTGAATACCACGATGCCACGATTTTTTTGGTCATTTATGTTTTATGAAATTACTCCACTAGTTTGTTTAAGTATAATACAAAGATTGATTACAAAGAAAAATGCCTTCGATTTGACAGAACTATAAGGACTTGATGTGCCAGAAAATTGCGGTATGGAATGAATCACATAGTCGGTAATGATGGTTCATTTATATTTTTCTTTTTGCTCAAAGTTATATAACTTTATCCCTTCGGAGCACGAGGCCTGTTTATTGTAGGTCTTATGGTAGGTTAGTACATTTTATGGCACGCAAAATGTTAAGCCGAGTTTCTCTTTTTTTTAATTTAATATTTAACATCGTCTAATACGCACTTATCTTTAAATTACGGTTAAATTATATGTGTAATCCAGAAAATCTGTAATTCGCCTTAACATTGACCAGCATTAAGTACATTTTACATGTATTAAGCTGTTGATTTTCTTTAATAAATGTAAAAAACAAAACTTGAACTAGGGCAACGTGTGTGGGTGCAATACAGTAAAAAAGCCGTTAAAGCCAAAAACAAATATCTGTAACAATGTAGAACGGATGCGCTAGATTACACAGCACAGGTTCGAGTTTTGTTAGATGGAACGAATTTTTCCTTGTGTTCGATTTTTGTATTAAAGTAAACAAAACGGTTAGGTTAAAATTCTAAAGCAATCACTCAATAAATCGAATAAGAAACACTTTCACGTATATTTTCGACTTAATACCATATCACTTTTTCCAACAATATTCATTTGAATAAAATAAAATAAAATAATAAAATAAAATTGTTTATTCAGTAACATAATGTACAGAGAAAACTAAAGACTACTTATGCGATTTAATGTAAAAAGAATAGCATCGTAAAAGCGTATTTGAAAAATGGTAGTCCAAAAGTGAGGTTATTTTTCATCTATACAGCTATGTCTTGTCTATGGTTGCATAGTGCTGCACGAAAAAAACATTCAGTTCATTCAATATAAGTTTTTGTAATCGATTAGTAAATCGAATATTTCAATCGCAATCGGACGAGTCTCTAAGTGTATGGATTAATAGGAGGATTTAAAAATTAATATTTCGGAAATTGTAAATATTATATTAAGGTAATGCAAGGAAAACCGCTATTTTGATTCAATTGAACAAATCTATTTATTCAATTAATTAATCGATTTGTAGTTGGCATTACAATTGGCTATCACTAAACCGTCTATGGTCTGGTCAGTGACTTGTTTGTTTACATTTTGTTCAAAATGGATTGAAATAAAGTATAATTGTATTGGTCTTTGTATTAAATTATTATTGGTTGTTTATACATTGAGTGAAAAAGCGTATTTTTTGTATTGGTAACATTTATCTAGCATTCTCTGACGAAAAAACAATAGTGACACAAATAAAATTTAAATAATAGCTGAATTGAAGTCACCTTTTTATTCAATACTTTTCTGGTCTACTTGAAGCGTTATTCATTTGAGTCATAAGTTACTTTTCCTGTCATTTGTTATGTTTTTTGTTCATTTGCCTTTTTATCGTCAGCTTTGGTTTCCGTTTTTGGATTTTCAGGCTGTACTTTCTGGCCTGGATTGTTGTTTTGCTGATTTTGAGGTACTGGTGATTTCCGTTCTTGTGCCGTATTCGTATTTGTAGGTTTCATTTCTGCTTTTGTTTCTGTAGCTTTAGATTCTGTGGCTTTAGTTTCAGTGGCTTTATATTCTGTTGTTTTTGTTTCTGTGGATTTAGTTTCTATTTTTTGATTGTCTTCTGCTTTTTGCTCCTCTTTTGGTTTGTTCTTTGTCGCTTCCGGGTCCTGTAAGACTGGTTTTGGAGGCACAGGGGCTTTCGGCGTCCAATAGTATTCTTGATAAATATTATCCCAGAAATTGTACCCTCGCAGCGAAAGATGTTTCTTCATTTCCGTTTTGACATTTAATACAAGATGATAAGGTTCCTTCTCAGAATACGTCGGCCACTTGAAATCGACTACAGCACTTTCGTACCTTGTTGGATCTCTGAAAATACATAATGATGATATACATTTAAAAAAATTAATTATTTATTAATTTAAATTTCTTTCTTAGACGCTGCTATATTACAGTTGCATGCTCCGGTGCAATTAACTATCGAGTTTCTTCAAGTTGAAGTGTGAACGTAGAAATTTTTAAACTTTTGAAAAGTTGTCAATGTGCAGGTGTGGCGTTATATTACATAGCAATTTAATGGACAAAAAAGTGCTAATCATTATAAAAAATAATTTATTTTTCATATTACTGCAATACTTACTCATACTTTACAAAGTCGGCCCACATTGAAGTCATTCGCTCTCTCATCAAAAGGTCATCAAGCTTATTTGTAAAGGTAAAGAAATCTAAAATATACGATGACTGGTCTCTATGGCTGGCTCCTTTGATTCTATCCATATAATAATGTTTCATGTTCAGTGTTCCAACATATGCAAATTCGTAAAAGTATACAGGTCTTTTTGAATTCGCTGCGTGATAATTAGCAGACTTTATTATAGGATAATTAAACATTGAATCGCTAAAGTAATCGATGTAACCTTGCAAATTATCAAGGGTTACTTCTTTATTATTGAAGTAATCAGCTTTAATATTATCAATAGTTTTTTGCATTGCTTCTTTGCTGTCAAACTGCAAATCTGCTGGAAGGAATTTTGAGAAATCTTTATTCATTTCCTCACTCCATGTATCAAATTTCATAGACCTACTGATGCCTTCCATATTAGAAAAACCGGTCAATATGGCCACTTTCTTATGGTCTCCTTTTTTCATTAACTCTAGTGGTGATTCGGTTAAGAAAGGTTCTACGTTATCAATATTATTCTCTATACAAGGTGCGAACCCAAATGTACTATTGGTGAGGAAGAAATTTAGACTCTTGACAGATAGATACTCCGGTTTAGCGTTAATGTAAAATTCTGTTAGACTTTTAATATCATGGTCTGCACCACTATAATTGAGTGATTTGGCAATATTAAGAGCTGTTGCTATAGGATCTCTATTAATTGCATAAGTTGATAAAGCTGATCCACTTTCAAGTATGAGTTTGTCAATCAATCCATCAGTAGTTTTCGATAAAACAAGTAACTCTGCCATGGTTGCCCCGACACTAAATCCGGCTAGAGTAACTTTTTTAGGGTCACCTCCAAACTTCTTGATGTTTCTATTAATCCACCTAAGAGCTGCTACTGCATCTTTCATTCCGGCATTGCCTGGTATATCCTCGGTTCCGAGGCAATTGAATCCTATAGCACCGAGTCTGAAGTTAAAACTGCCAACAATGATATTATGTCTTGCTAAAAAGTGAAACTTTGCCATATTTCCATTTCCAACTGCAAAAGCTCCACTATGTATGTACATTACGACTGGTAGTAAATTTTTTTCCGAAGCGACTTCGGGAACTAACAAGTTTATGGTCAGGCAGTCTTCTTCACCCTCTAGGAAAATTTCGTCAACGTCTTCGCCGGTGTAGAATGTTTGAGGACAAAGCCTACGACTGTCTGTCGCTTGGAGTATTCCATTCCACTTTTCAGCGGGAAGAGGTGCCTGAAAAGTATTTACATAATGTTATTCTTCGTCATTGGAAATAAAAACGAAGTCCCCATATCCTGAATGACTTTGTGCTATAACTATAATCACCTGTAAGGTAGACTTTGACAACAGATTTCTACTCACACTTATGCTGGTCAACTTTTATTTCCTCTGTCTATCTACCATTAATTGTCTTCCGCACTGTACCAGTATTACCAGTTTTTCCATAATCTATACTCTACATTGTCAATACAACAATATTTTGTTTTAGGTTTCACCTGTGAGAAAGCTATGAAAGTTGTATTCAAACCTTGTTTACGAGATAACTCATCTTCACTCACCTTAAACCGATCACGTCCCTTAGGTACACTGGCATAAGGAATCCCATAAAACTCATAAAAATCTCCGTCCCAGTATTTCTCACCAGATATTACACCATCTTCTATTTTAACAGTTCTTACTTTCGCATCACTTTTGATAGCAGTCGGCATTATAGAATCAAGACCATCACTTATTGTAAAGAAAATTGTTAGTAGAAATAAACAAATTAATCGTAACATGTTTGTAGTTGTATTGTGGTCTTCATTATAAATGTTACATAAATTTCCTGTCCTAGATTTGTGGGCTTCGATTATAGATAAAGAGATAACTTTAGTATCGAGTGATGATAACATAAGAATACAAATATTAATAATTGATCTTTTATACCTTTTATGCGTTATTTTATTCAAAAAATCAATTTAATGTCGCACCTTTGGTGTAATATTGGCACATTTGATATGAGATGTTGAAAGATTAATAGCTAATGCTCTCGCAGTGCAGTGTCTCTCAGATGACAGAAATCTGAGATGCACTGCACTGCGTCCGTCACACATAACATAAGTTGAGAAGTCCTTAGTAATTTCACCAGCACCCTTACCCTTTAAAACCGGGACGCATATAATGTTCACATTATTACCTATCGTCAGAAATAGGTAAGGCACTGCTACAAAAATTCTTAGTAAGAAATAATAAACACACATTAAATTCAGCTAGTTTACAAAGTTTATTACCGTTCTTTTCTAAAAAAATATGTTAATTTTAGGATCCCAACTCTAATGAAACTGAAGTTATTTGAAATTATGCAACCGATAGTATTATGTTATTTGTCTGGTTTTAAAGCGCAGACCACACTGCTAATTACCACCACTAACTTAGCTTAGCTCACGTAGCCCGGGCATCTATTCATACTTGCTGAGTAATCACGATCTGGATGTTGATCTAATTGTAATATTGATGCGCTGAAGAGTAAACTGTTGAACATTTTATTTAATGTTATTGAATAATTTGTGACTGTTGGCGCAGGTATTGGGTTGTTATATTTATGTAAGTGCATGTTATTAACAAATATTTTTTTATTATTCATTTGTTTAATGCTCGTGTTTGATTTGCCTAAAGCTATAGGTGGAAACCTGTAATTGGCTTTATGTTTCTTTCTCTGTTTTTATTAAATGGTTGAAGCTGTTGGTTTTCTATGAATAAATAAATATACTGCTAGACTAGTTTATTTTACTTACTTCCATAGTATAATGTCCTACGGGATTCTCATGTGGGATAAAGCGGCAGATATACAAACCATATTTGTTTTGCAACAACGAGCGATTCCTTCTGCGTACCGTTTAGCCCTTCTGCTTCTCTCAGAGGAAAGTTTAAGGAGACTGGTATCATGACTGTGGCATCACAGCACATTTACTCAAATATTTTGTATGCCCATAAAAATATACATAATTTCAATAAGAAAAAAGATATCCATTATTAACCTTAGAACTAAGTCCAAACTCATCGTACCACGATTTCGATTAACTAAGGTAAACGATTCTTTTATGGGGAACTGTATGTTTTTACAATATGATTCCGGAGCATATATTAAGATTATCATTTCCTAAGTTTAAAACTTATATAAAAAGTATTTTAATTGAAAAATCATCTTACAAATTTTAAGAGTATTTTTGAAGTATGGAAAGACAACAAGAGTCCAGATTCCACACAATTATGATTCAAAGTGTATTCTATAGCATTTAAGTTTATTTGAAAAGAGCAATTCCTAGAGTTTCTTGCTCGTTCTTCTCAGGGAAGTCAGCGTAGTGAACGAGCAGTAGCTTAAAAAGTAGCTTAAAAAATGACGTATTCAAATGTAATAATTTTACCTATGGAATAAATGATTATTTGATTTTGACTTTGAAATAAATAAATATTTCGGTTCACACCGCAAACTAAGCTAACCCGCTAAGCTATGTAAAATATGTCGCTCTCTACCGCCCTTCACTACTTACTCGTGACGTCATTACTTAATACGTATTTTCTTAGCTTAGCTTTGTATGCAATTACGTGAACTAAGCTAAGTTAGCTAAATGCTTCTAGCAGTATATTTATTTAATTTCGCGGTGTGACCTGCGCTTAAAGCCTGTGAAATTTCGGTAACCCGTAATTAATTGTTAAACCACCGTGGATTGACATAATTGGGCACATGATAAAATACAAATAAACCCAATTTACGAGTGACATACTATTCGGGCACCTTCTTATCGATAAACTGCTTGGTATCTGATAAATAGATTTTGATATTTTTGTTAATCTTTTGCAGCTTATAATGACATTAAAGTAAATTTTGTAAAACGTAGGACCACGTGGCCCAATAACACTGGTTTAGGAAATAATAAGAAAGATAAATAATATTATTGCTATGTATATATATATGTATAATGTATAATATATAAGGCACGCATCGTTAGCCGATTCTTGAACTTGGCTGCCTGACCCCGTTCGACTGTACCATTGTTAAGGAACATCGGCTCTTCCATTTAAAAATAAAACGCTATTAATGAAATCGCATTCATTTATTGAGTCAGAAATAATGGGTCAGGATCACAACCGAGTCGCCCTGAATAGCCCCTATGGGCGACATGTTATCCCTGATAACATTCCATCCCATTGGGGCCTACATAGTGAATATGTCGGTTCAGGTTAGAACCATCCGAAAATCCCCACCTGACCATATTGTCCTAACTTCGACCAACCTGAGTTCGAAGCCTATTCAAAGATGTCCAGATCAGCCATGGCGGCGGTGGCCACCCCAGAAGGCGGGACAAACGTAGATCGGACATTTGACGAGACTTTTCCGGCTCCTCAGCTCTGTTGTACTGTGAAGTGATCGTGCATAGGGTGCCGAGTGTCGATAGCCATTTTGGCTTTTTAGCAAGATGCATTTAGAAGATGAAGATTTGTATCCGCGTCTAAGAACATATGGCTGATGTCAAACACCGTCGCGTAAACAAGTCTGCAGTCTGCGAGCATGTCATGGATAAACCTACACATTCAATGAAGTTTGACAAACTCCAGATCTTTGCAAAAGAAGTTCGTTATCTACCCAGGATGCTGCGAGAGGACATTGAAATTAGAAAACATCCTAATTTCAACAGGGAAGATGGTTTCCCCGTACCACCAGTATTTCCTCTGATGAAAAATCCCAAACACACATAAGACTGCAGTACTAATTAATATGTTTTGGTTTATTCTAATTTCTATTATTAACTTTAATAAATTGAACTTAATAAAAATTCAATCAATAAAATAATTTGTAAAACTTAATGCAGCGTAAATTGAAATGTTTTCTTTGTAATTAAAAATAAGGTATTTAATTAATAACTATTGTAACTATAGTGAAAAAATTGCGTGGTTTGCATTAATATTAGACATAACTGGTTGAAGACTGTACCATCTCAGTCAACCGTGACCATGGGACCTGAGAACCTAAGAACTCGATATATGTATAATAAGATTCCTTCAAATGTTAAAAAAAAACAAATTGATAAATCATTCATAGTTAAATTAAAATATTTTCTAACTGAAAAATGTTATTATTTTATAAATGAATTTCTTGACGATAAAGATATAAATTGACATTACCAATTATACTCGTACATACCTTCTATTTTGCGATCTAGCCTGTGTATGCCTAATAACACTTTATATTTATTTACTTATATTTAGTTGACCTTGAATCATTTTAACTATTTTTTTTTAACCATAATATATATAATATGATGTACTTCGTTTGCTTTGTTATATTGTAAAAATTATTTGCATGAGGGAAATAGAATAATACCACTGCATATAAAGCAACCAATAAATGTATTTCGTAATTTAAAGCAAGATTAATTAACACTATGGCACTGACATTTGTAATTTGACATATTTTACAAAGCAATAATTTATTACATAGCCATCACTATACATAGAAATAATATATAAACATCATACCTGAGTGGAGCTCTGAATAGGCGTTGCCTCGATCGGAGTCGATTAAGGAATGCCTGACGTCTGGCCACACAAGGTTATTTATAGTCGTGAACAAACACGTGGCGTAGTGGTCGAATGAATATCGGACAAACAACTTTGTTTTTTTGTAAAATTATGAATTAAAAGTTGATCTCCCACATGCATGCAACCTCTATTAATTGAACTAAATTAAATATAATATATTGTAATGCTCTAACGAGGATCATGTACCAACAGTCAGTGTGATATTTTTTAAGATCAATTTACAACAATTGTTCATGTATAGCAATAAATAAATAAATAAGTCTCATTTAAGGCTGTATTCTCTAATTTTACACGGGTAGAACGGCTCGAAACAGGAATGCGTATTCGCCAGCAGAAAAGGAAAGCGTATATCACCACTGTGAGGAACACCTGGCCATAATATGTTAAGTAATCTGTAATGCGGGTCGTGGCACGCGCCGTGTGTCTCGTGTTGGATACAAGCAATCGGCAATTAGAAGCGAATGTTCTATTAGATAGACTTATAGGAAAGGAAAGGTACGTCGTGGGGGAGGCTCCTTTCGTACACCACACTGATGCGTGATGATGAGGCGAAGGATGTGTGTCAGGACCGTAGCAAATGGAAGTCTGTTGTCTCTGTATATGTATATATGATTGATTGAATTGGGTGAGGTACTCACCAAAAGATTGCGCAGATCTAGTTTCCTCTAAAGTTTTGAAAATTAATATCTTTTTGCAACGACGTTTTCTTGAAAAACGTAACTTCCAAATCCCATATTTTCTTTCAAACCCAAAGAAGTTACTAAATATAACTCGAGATATATACGAGCATTCGAAGAGGAAATCGCAAAGCGGTGCGAAATATATTATCCTATAAGATATCCTCTGCAGGCACATTTCTTGTGTCCGGCGGCCGAAGTGTTTGTTGTTACAATTTTTACACCTCAAGACTCCTTCACGACTGCATTACGACGTTTCGACTCTACGTACGCTACTGATCTCGTACTAGTAGCCTGGATCAACCCTTTAGAATGTGAAAGTGAAAAGTGAAAGTGACCCAACAAAAAACCCAAATTTTTGGAAATACGCAAAATGGTATTTGAAGTTGGAACATTTTGACATTATTTAATGTATATTATTCTGGAAACACTAAAGTTAAAGGCCTTGTTTAGCCTTAGAAAACAAATATGAAACATTCAGCGTTCTAACCTGAAGAATTGCTTCTGATTATTTTAATATTTAACAATAAAAAATGTAATTGAAGAAAACTATTCACTCATAAGGACACTTTTTTCTGAAGTTTTATGTTGTTATTTGACCAAACAAGAATTAAGTCTCCTTTCTTTTTACCATCTAAGCAAGAAGTCATTGACCTTATCAAGAATAAGTTTTAATTTAGTTACTTCCATAGTATAATGTCCCACGAGATTCTCATGTGGGGTAAAGCGGCAGATATACAAACGATATTTGTATTGCAAAAACGAGCGATTCGTTCTGTGTACAGTTTAGGTTCTCGGGTTTCTCTCAGAGAAAAGTTTAAGGAGACTGGTATCATGACTATGGCATCACAGTACATTTACTCAAATATTTTGTTTGCCCATAAAAGTATACATAATTTCAATAAGAAAGAAGATATCCATAATATTAACCTTAGTGCTAAGTCCAAACTCATGGTACCACGATTTCGTTTCACTAAGGTAAACTATTTTTTTATGGGGAAGTATAATAATAATAATAATAATATTAAATAATGTTAAAGTATTTTAAATGAAAAGTCATATTGCAAAACTGAAGAGTATTGTTTAGATAAAAAAGTATAGAAAGACAAGAAGAGTCTAGATTCCACACAATTATGATTCAAAGTGTATTTCATGGCATTTAAGTTTATTTCAGGGAGGTCAGCGTAGTGAACGAGCAGTAGCTTAAAATTAGCTTAAAAATGATGTTTTCGAGTGTAAAACTTTTACCTATGGGATAAATGATTATTTTTACTTTGATTTTGATTTATAGAGGTTGGTAAGTTTGTAAACATTTCAAAATGGTTTTCGGAATGAAAACGGTTTAATTGCTACATATGTCACAATTTTGCCAACGGTGGCAACATGTATAGATTCCAACGATTGCGATACCGACGCGGTATTTCAAACATTCATAAAAAACTATGACAAATAATTTTTAAACTTAGTCGTTGCTTTTTGGAATTTGGTCACTATCAAGGTGCGAACCGTTTTTCATATCAAATATAATTTCGTTATATTTCTCACTTAGTCAGAGGCATATCAATCCCTCCTACGTAAAGTATCGTATGTCGCAATTGCCAAGTTTACAGGGGAGCGTTTTAAAGTTCTGAATTCACTGAAAGAATGATCATCTAATAGATCATCTAACCGATATCTAGGATTTTATAACACTCTATGTGAGCAAAGAGCTTTGCCGAATAAAACTGAGAAATGCTGAAATCACGTGTTATGCTCATAACAGTGAATTCAGACCTTTAAAACGAACCCCTGTAAACTTGGTAATTTCGACATATGATACTTTACATGGGAGGGGTCGATATATAAGACTGGTACCCTGTACGTTTGTTTTTATCTATTGGGCATTTTGTTAACCCTCGACATAAAAAGAGGGGACAATCTCGTATCTTCGACATATATGTTTACATAATATGTGTACTATCAACCTTGTAGTTATGCGGAAAGGGTACTACAACCTGTGCAAGTACAAGGACCTTGTAAGTTCAGATCCTGACCCCGGATCAGCCCGCACAGACCGTTGTCACGGACATCATGCGGTTCTCAAGAGGCTAGTGCCTCAGGGTGCAAGCACTCCCTATTTTCCAGATAGGACCGGAGCTGTAGGTACGCTCACTTCCCATTGTGCATTGCGCAACTGACGGTTGCCACCGCTAAGTCATTAACTCTAAAGTCCACCACCAAATCTCGTCTTTGGTGACGGATATGTTGGTTCCCAGAAACCTACGCGCCTGGAGGGACCGGAGGATGCCTAGCTCATTCTCTACTAGTGCCGGAGATATCGGACCCAAACTCCAGTGACTATGTCAGGACATAGCGTCCAACTTAGGCCCTCGTCTTGACCGAGACTAAAACGCGCTAGCTGCACACGAGACCAAGAAGTTCCTTAATGTCGGAAGAGGATTTGTCACGTGACAGTTATAATATAATTTCTTAAAACTTATCACAAAAGCACTCTTTTTAGTTCTGAAAAAAAATTCCATTTTCGATGGTACTCGCTACTGAAAGAAACATTTAATTTATTAAAAAAATGTATTTTTTTGCTACTTATAAGAGTCTCCTTAAAGGCGTTACTGTGTTCCAGAGGACATTGTGACAACAGGTACAAAAAGGCGTAAAACGGCAAAAAAGAACACGACCACTTAGAAAACCAATTCCTTTGATACTGTTGGATTGGAACCAACGGACCTTACGAATTCCATGTGCTTGTTGCGGATATTTATTTTGATTTTTAACGACTTTTTGTCATGGCGCCCTCTGTGAGAAATCTATTTCTTCAAATAAATGAATATCATGGTGGGTGGAACCACTTTGACATTCAATAAAATTATTACTATTTATAAACAATATAAAATATCAAATATGAAGCTATATAAATACTTCACTGCCTCTGGATTAGTTAAAATATAAGCTGTAGGTCACAATCTAATGCCTATCACAAGCACTTCTATTCATCTTTTAGGTTTTTTGTATTGCAGCATTTATTAGGTTTTCGTTTGCGGTTTTTGTCCTGGATTGTTAACAAAATATATATTAATGATATTGGCTGTGTCTCATTATTTTAATTTACACGTAGAAAAAAATTTGTATGCAATAATTTTAGGTCTCGTACCTATTATTAGGCCTTAAACATGGTACTCGAATTGAAGAATCCTCATTTTGCAACGATTACCATCCTGGACTGCAACGCAGAGGTCCCGGGTTCGATTCCCGGGCCGGGAGAAATATTTGTATGGCCTACATTTATTTCTCTCGTGAGTTTAGCTGTAATTTGTGGTTGACTGCCTATGGCACCCGCGATACAGGGTTTCCCTAGTGCGGGGCTATGAGGATGTGCGTAAAAAAAAATACCGCCGACTTATCATAAAGTACCACACGTAAAGTTTTTTTAAAGATTACCGTGAATGTGATAAGATCGTGTTGTATAAAAATCCATAACGTCTCTTTATACGAAACATATTCGGTTTAGTACGTTCCCGTGTAAACCTGTACATGAAATACGCTCTTATACTTCCCCGCGAAATATTATTTGTGTTTTGCTGGTTCCAGAGCAATGTGCACCTTAGTGGAATATTGCCGAATTAAACGTTTACCTTGGTAGCACCACCGGTTAGATATTTCCATCGAGTATATAGCCAGAAACAGAGACGAAATATCATTTAATTTGTGTCTACTGTAGTAGTGACTACTGCGCTCCGATTGGCCAGCCCGAATTCGAAACAAATGACGAGTGTCGTCAATTGTTTCACTTCAAATCAACCAGTTTAACTTGAGCGTTGCTATAACTTTTGACGAAAATTGATAAATTACATATTTAATTACCGATGAAATGTGATTTTTTAATTAGATGTTTTGCTGTTTTTCCTACACCACCGAATGGAACAACCCCCCATAGTTAGAGATATTATCTTTATTACAACAAATACAGAATATTCTTGGAATATACGGAGACGTACATACACACATATCAGTACAGTCGCTGTACTATTTCAGCTTTCTAATTTGTGATATCAGTGCAAACGATATATAGTGATATAAGGCGCATTTAATAAGTTGCCAGGGATGGATTGAGCCCTTATTTCGTCTCTATTTCTGGTTATATACTCGATGCCTTGGTAGTGCCACCGGTTAGATATTTGTAATGGTAGTAAGTGTAGAATTGACTGTGGAGGGATTAATACTGGTTAAACTCACTTTATTGCCAGAATATTAAGCACGAACATGCACAGATATTTATTTTTTACTACCCGACAGTTATCCACAATTTTGTCTCCTTATGTTTGAATAAAAATTACAAACAATGATAAAACTTTTAATGTAAAGCTGTAACAGAGTTTAGTTCGACACAATGTCGCTAGATGGCATTGAACGTTTTAAAGCGACTTCTGAAACGCGATGTTAAGATTTTCCCTCTGTATTACAAGTAGTTAAGCAAACAATGTCTCGGATTGTTCAATAAATTATGGGTCAATAATGATTCAAATGGTACAAGTTCGGTTTTTTATTACATAAGCGTAACCAACGTTCTGTCGATAGAATATTTATTGACTGCAATCACTAGCTGCATGCAAGCGGGAACTTTTCAGTAATGGACTATCATTTTACTCTGTCTTCAAAAAGACAGATAATACATTTTACATATACGGATGAAAGTCAATGCTACCCTGAGAGTCAAGTAATTGGGAGAGAGAGAGAGATTTATGTTGAGAGTACCAACTTAACATCTGTCGACTTTCATGAAGGAGGAGTTTTGGCCGACGGGTATACCGAAGTTTCCGAGGCCGGCTACCGGGCACCCTCGTTATGTCACACGTCGCAGACAATACGTGTAATTATTTAGTAATTGGTGTTTTATTATACTGTTTTGTATTTTTTTTTCCTGTGCGTAAGATTCAATAATACAACCCATTAGTGAAATAAAATAATAAAAAAGATCCTATTTTTTTTGGTGTTTTAAAATGTTAAAATTTGTAACTTTACTTAATTTTACTAATTGTCGGGTGTCAATATTATTCATAATTTATCGGAAAAGTTTGAGATGTCGTAACATATTTATTTGTCAAGTATTTGAAAAAAACCGAACATGTATTAATAATTAATATAAAGATCGAACACTCAGAAAAAATTCCTTCGATCCGGCCGGATTCGAACCGACGTCTTCTAGCATACCACGCTGTACCAACTAAACCACGGAACGAACCAGCGGACCTTTTTCTATGTGCTTGTTGTCGTGTCTTTGTATGTAGTTTTTCAACGACTTTTTAGTCGTTGCGCCATTTATGAGAAATCTATGAAAGTTTTATCACCCAGTTAGATATCTTTACAGTTGAGTTGCCTATACATTGTCGGCTTTTGAGAGCCCTGTTGACACGCTTTTTGAAGAACCCCATGTCCGACCGTTCCGCATCTTGCAGGTTCAAGGAAGGAACGAACGTGATGGCCGCGTGGCATTACAATGCCAGTCATTAATAATGTGGGGATGGGCTCTGAAAATGTGACGGTGCAGGTGGCACCAAATTCGAAAAATTTCTCCAATCAATCCCTATTATAAAGACGGTAGAATACACACAGAGACGTCTCCAACGTCTCTCCTTAGTCTAAGGGACACCTCCAAACCAAACTAAATAAAAAAAGGAAAAATCTTTGGGAAAACTTGAATTTAGACGAGGTATTCCGCTTAGATTTTAGGAGGTGAGGTGTACGAGGAAATTAATATGAATAAAATAAAAACAGGCGGAGAAAATTTGACACATTTATGACGTCGATAAGCGCCCGATGGCGGCCGACGGGGCAGGGGCAAAATTTTGGGATAGATGTGAACGTATTATTAAAGGGGCTTTAGTTTAGAACTAAAATTTAGCAGTTCGTTCTGTAGTACTTAAAGAAAAATATCTCCATATAAAATTCTGTTGGTACAAAGTTACACTTTTCATTTTAGCTTGTTTTCAGGGATTTATATGATCGGATAAAGTACATCGTGTAACAAAGTAGTTTTTTATAATTATTAATACAAAGATCGAACACTCAGAAAAAGCACTCTGAAAAAATTCCTTCGATCCGGTCGGATTCGAACCGAGACGTCTTCTTGCATACCGTGCCAGACGCTATACCAACTAAGCCACGGAACGAACCAACGGACCTCACGAATTTTTCTAAGTGCTTGCGTCGTGTCTTTGTACTTTGTCTTTCAACGACTTTTTAGTCGTAATTTATACAATAACAAGTCACGGGACGAACAAGTCGTGCGCCTGATAATAAGCTACACGCCCATGTCCATAACAGTTGCAGTGCCACTCAGAGCTTTGAATCGCAAAGATCTTAGAGGCACTGCTACTGCGCCCATCACCCTGAGACGTAAGTTGTCAAGTCCCATGTGCCTGTAATTTCACCAGCACCCTTACCCTTCAAAACCGGAAAGAAGTAGGTAAGGTGGCAGTATTTCCCTGGACGAACTCTTCCACAAGGAGCTCTGTTACTAAAATCTTGGTCTACTGCTACTAAAAGGAGCTCATTCTTTAGTCAATTATCCTTATACCATTTGATCCTGCAAAACAGTTTTCCCCGCTTCTGTGGTGAATGCTTTTTAGGTAGAAGGAGAAACGAACTCAAAGATTCAAACTATGCTACAGTATTTGCTCTCTCTCTATCTCTTTATTCTAAACAGATTCAACAAAGAAGCAGGTTGTGGAAAGCATAAACCAATTTTCCATTCGTCTATAAACTTAGTTGAACATACAAATGCTCTCAGTTTAGTTTCAGTATACCAGTGTTTATTTATACAGTTTATGGATTTATCTTTTGAACTCTGGTCGGAATTGGTTTATTTGAAAATTTCGTTTTGTATCGTATCGTTGTTTTGTAGGTAGGCTAATGTGAAAAATTTCGATAAAAAAAATTAAAAACTGTTCATTTCTAAGTTACACACACATGTTACATTATACATATCACATCGAGTATATAACCAGAAATAGAGACGAAGTGTCATTTAATTTGTTTGAAACCTATTCTGCCAAATCATTACGGTGACAACTGCTTTCCGATTAGCCAGCCCGAATTCGAAACAATTGAAGGGTGTCAATTGTTTTACTTCAAATCGACCTGCTTAACTTGGGCTTTGCTATAATGGACGAAAATTTAAAAATTATATATTTAATTACCGATGAAATTTGACACTCAATGACATAACGTGACCATTATTTGTTTTGGACCTGGAAATTGATAATTGTTTTAAAAATAAAACACTATGTTTATGATAGTTACGAAATATTTAATGATTAAAAAAATCAATAGAGAGAAATAAAAATGTTTAATGATCAAATACTAAAAAAAGAACTAATCTTGTAGCTTCGCTTTCGCACCATTTTTTAAAATTTATTGCCACGCGTGTCCTGTTTTGTTAAACCGGAGCCTTTTTGAGTATTTTAGGGACAGCGGGATACGAAGATTAAAAGCGGGACTATTCCGCTCAAAGCGGAACGTGTGATCACGTTACATGTACCTCTGAAATAGTAAATCTTTGCCTGACTATATAACTCTCGAGTGAGACGCTCAGGGTCGCGTGACAACGCTATTGCCGTACAATGAAGAAAAATTAAATAAAGAATATTTAAAAGAATAAAAGTAAAATGTAAATTTAAAGTTGTTTCTTAGAATTTACTTGGATCCCCGCGGTATGGTACCCAAGATGCTGGCAGCGTTCCCCCTATGTATGGGCACAGTGTAAAGAACATACAGCGGGATATCGCCTTTGAAATGTCACGAAATGCCACTTTCGTCTATATATTACGTAATACCGCAGGGTTGTCACCATGTGTTTTTCTTAGTTTTATCTGTTGGGGTGGGTATCCTACCATTATCTCCATATTGGGAATAATAAAAAAAGATGTTAATGTGGGGTTTTCTCACAAGCCGTTTTTAGTTAATCGTCGTACACATCGCAATCTTTAGTTTTATATAAATTATTCAGATTTTGAATATTGTCCCATTTCACCGTTTTGTTCGCAAATTCATAATTTATATTTAGCAAATTGTTCCGAACACATTTTATTATACGATAAAGATCTAATATATTTTTTTGTCGTCGATAACAAAATTACATACTTCCTTCGAAATTCCTAATGATTTTGAAAAATGCAAAAATTGGACTCTAAGTGTCGTATTCTAGAACTCTACTCAATGCTCAAGTCAGGATTTGAGTATGGCTTAAAGCACTCGAAATCATACTCAAGTCCCTGCCATTAGAGTCGTATTTCCAGTGCTTGTGTTTCCAGTGCAATCCTGACTTGAGTAGAGTTCTAGAATACGACTCTTAATCAGATACAAACGCCCGCACTTGAAATCCCATCTCGAAAACGATACACAGCTTGCCATTATTTGAAAAGTCGTACCTGCCATCTTGGATTTAGAAATAAGTGCCATATTCGTAATGCACCCCCAAATACCTCGAAAATGACACTTATACTGCATTTTTTTAGGCACACACTCAACATAGCCCCGCACTAGGGTTGGCTGTAGTTTGTGGTCGTCTAACCACAAACTACAGCCAAACTCACACGAGAGAAACAAATATAGACCATACAAATATTTCTCCCGGCCCGGGAATCAAATCCGGGACCACTGCGTGGCAGTTCGGCATGGTAACCGTTCGGCCACGGAGGCAGTTATTTATTTGTAAAATAAAAGTCTTGTAAAAAATGGCGGATCTTATTTAGAAATAAATTCTATATTCGTAATGAGCACCTCCAAATACCTCGAAAATGACAGCCATTGGTGTAATTTCATTAAAAACGTAAAATATCAAGGTAGCAAAGAGTTTCACGCTTTAACGTATGGTTACAAGTGGCTTTACAATGCCAGTATAGTTATAATAAAGCTAGTTAGTACGATAGTTAGCAGCAGTAGAGCTCTTTGTGAAAGAGTGCGTCCAGGGAAGTTCTGCCACCTTACGAATTTCTGCCGCCAAGCAGTAATATGACTATTATTGCGTCCCGGTTTTGGGTGCTAGTGAAATTACAGGCACTTGAAACTTGTCAACTTATGTCTCAGGGTAACATAAATTGACAAGTCCCACGAGGCGCACGATTTGTTCGTCCCATCATTTGGTTTGAGGAAAGAAACAACCAACGGTCGTTTCAAATATGAATTAACTTGTAATTATAAGTGTTAATGTAAGGTAGGGAAAGCACCTTCAGTTAAAGCCGAATTAACAGACGCTCGTCTATTCATAAAAGTCCATAACAAAAGAATCTCCCAATGGATTGGCCTGAATAATATCCAGCATAAATCTAAATAGGTTAGCAGTTACGGAATATAATTAAAAAATATATGTTCGTGTTGGCAAATTTATTCGGCCCGCTTCTAATTGGTCGAAACTGTAATTTCCCGGAGGACCCTGTGGTCCAAAATACAAGCAGATTTCGAAATGTCTGATGTAATAAATAAATAAAAAGAACTTATTTAATGGACCTGATTTTTTTTCGGGTCACAATTGTGTACTTTTTTCAAATAGACCATCCTTTTACAATCGACTAGTCGGCATTCATAAATACCAATGCAATCATAATGAAATGCCATTTCTTTTGACTTGCTACGGCACGCATTATTTAAACAAAGACATTAACATGTTTATGTTTGCACCGTCGAAATGTATCATAATATACGTATAACCACTGACCTGGTATAACGTATGATTTTTACATGTCAATTTAATATGTACTTTTGGTGAACTCCGGTACTGACAGCTAACTGATATGCCTGAATGGTTGATGAGGTGGAAGCCATAGAAAAGAAGACTTGAATTTTTAAACCTTTAATTTATAATTATCTAATTGATAAAAAATACAATATAGATATGGTCAGGTGAGTCTTCAGCGGTTGAGATATGGCGGCGGCGCGTCGCACGCAGTATGCATGTGTGTATCTCGTCGACAGTGCGCACAAACATACTTTGGTTTCCTTAGTCTGAGCATATGCCACAAATAATTCAGCACACGACGTAATTTATTTTATTTTTTATTTTATTATATGGTACAACAACAGATAACAGACTACAAATAATACTTGGAACTATTACATATATATATGACATTATAAATCTGACATCCAATTATAATTGTACACAACATTTGTATTATCATAAATAACAATATAAAAGGACAGACGTTAAAAGTTTAAGTTTAAGTTTAAGTTATTTTTGCCAATACTAGCAAACAGTGTTCTTTTGAAGCATTCAAAACTACAGAAAAAAATGTCATGGTGGGAACATATGCTATTATATGATCGACACATTCTGCACAATGGTCCATTCTGTGAAACATTATTTTTTGTAAGAGGTACACTAAACAACTGCGGAGTATGCATAGAACGAGTAGGTACCCTAAAACACAGGTGTTCGATCAGCTGAGAATCCATGGCAGAGTTAACAATTTTTTTAATAATAAAAATTTATCAAAAACAAGTCAGCAATTGATAATAACGGTATGTCAAAAGGGTAAATGACTTTAGCATCTGCGGACTATGCGAATAAATAGTATAAATATCACAAATACACGTCACGTTTTTTACTGCGATGCTTTACCAGGGTAGTAGTCACCTTTTCATGGCGAGAGTGAATAGGCATTATTTCGGTTTGCATGCTAATCGTCGACCTCATCATTACTTTCCATCAGGTGAGATGGAGGTCAAATGCGCACTTACATTTAATAAACAAAAAAAGAAAAAATATGTTGAATACGAATAAATATGTTGTGAAGATAGTTTTAATTGTAATAATAACACGTTCACCACGGTGTACCATCGGCGGAGCAGGGGCTATTGGACCATCAGGCGTAGTGTAACACCGGTGGTTACACAACACTTGACTTTTGGTATATTAAGAAACCCAGGTCGCTTTGAGAAAAAGAGCTAAATTTGACTTTCCCGCCCTGAGCAACAGTAAAATTTTCATAGTGTGGCTCAGGAGTTTCATATTGTATAAGATAGTAAAAAAAAATCAAGTTTGAAAAAAGTAATAATTTGAAAAAAGAACTAGAAATATCTTAAGAGCTCTCATGGCAAAAAAGTTTTGACGTTGGCTCCGCCCAAATTTGTGAAACAAATATATTTGCCTGAAGTTCGCGTGACATGCGACAGGAGATGTTGAATTTTGCGCATTAAAAGTACCAAATGCGTTTTAGCGGAATAACTCTAAAACTAAAGGGATTAAAAAAAAATCCGTAGTGATAGTTGTCGATCATGCATAAATATAATTAATTATTTAATTTTTGTCCTAATAACCAGTAGCATTTCGAGGGTGAATCGAAAAAATGTGAAAATTAGAGGTCATTACGTGATTTTTATCTATCGAGGAAACTTTATTGTTTTATGTTTCTGATTAATGTCTATGCTTGAATATATCGTGTAGTTACTCATACAATATTTTATTTTTAACTTTAAAGTGGATATACCCCTCTGAAATCAAATCGAAGATTAGGAATTTTTCCTCTGCTCCCTCTTATTTCTTATATATTGTATTTTATTATATATGCATCTTTTTATGATTATTATCAGAATCCTGAGATGTTTCTACATGACTTTGCGAACCCGGGCTTACAGGTGGAGTACAATTTTCGTCAGACAGCTTCTTATATAACAAACAATATACGAGTTGAGTTTTAGGCGGGAATCGCGCAAAAGCGCTGGGGTGTATTTGCTTGAACTGGCAAAAAAATTGTTGATTTAGGATAACAGGATAATTGAAAGTCATAAAGCATAATATAAATTATTATATAATAATAATAATTTCATAAAGCATAAAATCCAGTCATGTCCACCGGTGGCGCATCCCGCCGCCTAACAAATGTTTTGGTTGATGGGGCGATGATGTACCACCGGTGGCCATGTGAAAATCTTTCTCGCCGGTATAAATTTGGTCATTTTGATACCGGTCTGAACGTGTTAAGTTTATTGAATAACATGATATTTTACTACCATGATATTATGGTAGTTTATGTAACTGTTACATAATAAAAGACAGTAAAATACGAGCGAATATAAAAACATCTCACGAGTGTTTTAATGCCTAATTATGTACAGTTATATACACTGCTTTATCTACACACATATTATAAGCTCTCTGTGATGTGTTCAAGAATAGCATGTTACGACTGGCGAAATGGTGATAAATAAAAACTTTTCTCACGCATGTCACACAACCGTAGTTTTTATTTTTCATTCATAGACAAACTAGAATCGGGCCCCAACTATCATATCGTTCGATATCAAGTAACGTATGAAGTTGTCAGAAATTGTTTTCTATAGACATTTCATTTCGAATAAAACTTCATCTCGACTGATATTAGAATTGAGGTCCAATCAAATTGTTTTGTTTTTCAGAGATGTTCGAAATTTGAATTGTAATAATAAAATCGAATTCGATGTTAAATTCCTTTGATCCGGCTGGACTAGAACCAGCAACCTCTGGCTGGTGGCTGACGCTCTCCCTACTGAGCTACGGAACGAAACAACACCCTTACAAATTTTTCTATGTTTTTGGTTTTAACGATTTTTTGCCGTAACGTCATCTGTGAGAAACCCTAAGCAGGATTTCTCAATCGTCACCATCCGCTGTGGTCTTTTGACTTGGACCATCGAAAAATAACCCGATAATATAATTCTCAAACCGGTTGAATAATTCACTAATGAGTCTCAGCTTAATGATAATTAACCGTTTCCTGTAATTCGTGCGCCATCTTTCGTAGCCATTTCTTTGTTACAAATAATTAGTGATCGCTAAGGGGTGAGAGATACCATTTCGAAATTGTAATTCGCTTTGAAATTTAATTAAAATTCGTTAACGTATTGGGTACTCTATTTAATTTCGTAGAATTTGTAAGACGTTGTAAAGTATGTAAGTTTCCAGTCGTTATTCTCAGGGGAATCTTAAATAAGTAATTTTGGTAATGTGACTTATAATCCACTTGCAGGAAAAAAAAAACTTTGAATGAAATTTTAAATTATTTATACAAAGATCGAACACTCAGAAAAAAAAACTTCGATCCGGATGGATTCGAACCGACGTCTTCTAGCATACCGTGGCAGATGCTATATCAACTAAGCCACGGAACGAACCAGCGGACCTCACGAATTTTTCTATGTGCTTGTTGTAGTGTCTTTGTATTTGGTTTTTCAACCACCTTTTAGTCGTAGCGCCATCTATGACAAATCTATGAAAGTTTTATCATCCAGTTAGATACCGCTATTTCTTGTATTTTAAATTTTCGTTGAATTGATATTTAATTATTTTTGTGAAATTACTCCACTAGTTTGTTATAATTATAAATACAAAGACCGAACACTCACAAAAAATTCCTTCGATCCGGCCGGATTCGAACCGACGCCGACGTCTTCTAGAATATCGTGCCAGACCCGATCTGCCGGTCGGTTCGATCCGTCGAAGGAATTTTTTCTTAATAATTATAACAAACTAGTGGAGTAATTTCACAAAAATAATTGAATATCAATGCAACAAAAATTTGAAATTTTAAATGTCAATCTTTGTTTTTGTTTTTTAACGACTTTCTTGCCAGCGCCAGCTGTGAGAAATTGATGAAAGGTTTTCTTCACTCAGCCTGGTACTTTCACGGCTACTAGCGGCTGACTGAAGATGTCACTTTTATAATGATAATATTAATTTTATTGAATATAATGTTTTACAACCAGGCTTACTGCACTAGTTTGTTATAAATTAAGGCGTTTCCCTGAACAAATTACCTTGAGCATTCGGGCCCGACTTACTGCACTAAAATTTTACTCTCGCCATCTAGCAAATGACGCAAGCAGCACCAAGCAACCGATCATACGGGGGACATGGGCGGAGCTTATTTTATAGGAGTCCGATTTCTAATAACATCGAAAATAGTTTTTTAACCCGTTAGATGGATCACAAATTCAAGATTTTTAAAGTCGAAATTATTGTTCTGTGAGAATTTTAGATTCTGCAGGGATGTCAAAAATAAGAGATTCAGGGTCGTATTCTAGAACTCTACTCAATGCTCAAGTCAGGATTTGAGTATGGTTTAAAGCACTTGATATCATACTCAAGTCCCTGCCATTAGGGTCGTATTTCCAGTGCTTGTGTTGCCAGTGCAATCCTGACTTGAGCATTGAATGGAGTTCTAGAATACGACACTCAGATTTCAAGATAATGAATCAATCGAACACAAAGAATGGTGCAGCTGCAAAAAAAAATCGGTAAAAACCAGAAACAAAGATTTTGCTACACTGTTCTCAGGTTTTCGCGATAAGTGCATTTATTTATATTTAATTAATATTAGTCAGCCGTGGCCATGCAAATTGTGAAGTGCCTAAAATATCGATTTACTTGGAAAAACTACCACCTGACCTATTTCTGCCGCCAAGCAGTAATGTCAGCATCACTGTATTCCGGTCTTGAAGGGTAAGGGTGCTGGTGAAATTACAGACACATGGGACTTGTCAACTTACGTCTCAATGTGACGGGCATAGTGACAGTCTCTCAGACCTTAGTGATTTAGCGTGCACGAGCTGTTCGTCCCTTTGAGACTCCAATATTTTTTCGAAGCTAGCGTGTTCTCCTGTTTATCTCTTTCTCCATACAGTAACTAAAAGTCACCAAACGTCATAGGCAAATGTACTCACTCACATGCTCTATTTTAGCATCGTGTACTAAGATGTTATATTGCTCTCAGTTAGTGAGTACCTTTGTCAAAGTCAAACTCAAACAATGATTAATTGTAAAATTTTTGCACTTGAAAACGTAATTTTTTAAGCTACTGCTAGATCACTACGCTGACCTCCCTGAGAAGAACGAGCACGAAACTCTAGGGATTGATCTTTTCAAATAAACTTAAATGCTATAGAATACATTTTTAATCATATTTGTGTGGAATCTAGACTCACGTTGTTAATTATGACTTTTCAATTAAAATACTTTTAAAGTAAGTTTTAAATTTAGGAAATGGTAAACTCAATATATGCTCCGGAATCTTATTGTAAAAACGTATACAGCTCCCCATAAAATAATCGTTTATTTTACTTAACACGTTGATGGACAGAACGCCCTCTGGCGATCACCCGGTCAAAAATGATATGACAGAACGCCTGTGGACGTTCGATTTTTCCTATGCATATAGCCAGAACGCCCAACGGCGATCAATTTTGCATTCAAGTTTATGAAAGTCCATGTTTTAGTGTCACGGTATATGCAATTCAAACCGTCCTACTGTCACCGCGTAGTTTCAAAATTATCTTCCGAAGAAAGGTCCGTCACCCACACAATGACATTTTTAAAACTATTCCTTTCACGCACACTACGCCCGTGGGCGTCGTGTTTGTATACAAATTGACGAGTAGTGTGCAGCGTGCAGGCGCCGCGAAACGTCACGGATTTTGTTTCGCGCCCGGATTCTAAAAGGTAAATTAGTGTTTGTTTTTCGAAATTTTAATTGTTTTTTATTCGTAAATCACTAGACAATGTATAGTGGCATACGTAATTATACTGTAACTTTCTATTTTATATATTTATACACATTTTATTTGCTTTGAATTATTGTTGTAGATGGCGAAAAGAAATACCTACGAAGAACAACAAAAACGACTTCAAGACTTGTTCGATGAAGCTTCTACACCTGAGTCCAGTCAAGATCCATATGCTGATGATGGGGAGTATGGTTCTGATCTTGACTATCAACCCAGTGACTTGGAATCATCAAGTTCCGAGGATGCAACGAGCCGCCCAAAATCAAGGCGTGTACAGAGAACTGCATCTATACGCTCTGGTGAGTCAGCTTCATCGTCGTCATCTTCGACTTGTGATCAAGTTGATGACCTTACTTCCTGTTGTTCTGATACCGAGGAAGGTAGAAATGTTTCAAATTCTATATATCAAATAAAAACACCCGCTGTCTCACCATCTAATATCAGTAGGGTTGAGTCTTTAGGTGTCGAACAACACTCACATGTGGCTCAGGACCAAAATGATAATATTGAAGCAAGCCTAAACTACATTTCATTCGAGAGACCGGCGTCTGTGTCTCTGAAATGTGATGAGCATATAAATGAGGAACAATGCTCAAATATATTCCAAAATAGTTCTAGTGCTAATGAAAATAATATTGAAGGTATTTCCAATCCCGATGCCTCGGAAATTCAAATGCATGTTTCTCAGTTAGTCAATGACTCTAGAAATGTCGAAGTACAACCAAATGTGACGCAAAATACTACAACTAACCGACACTCAGCCAGTTGCATTCCTAGAAGAGAAGAAGTACCTCTCCCAGAAGCACCATGGTCAACTACAGTTACTACTGTACCTGATTTCAATTTTGACAGATCAAAATGCGGGATAACAGTGAATATTGATAACAAGGATAATGTTTTGGATTTTTTCCATCTTGTTTTTCCTCAAAATTTCGTCGAATATCTTGTAAACTGCACTAACGCTTATGGGAATGCTTTATGTAATACTGACAGACCCCATACGAGACACAGTCGCAAAGCAGTGTATCGTGAAACCAATTCTGAAGAAATTATAAAATTCCTTGGTCTCAGTCTTCTCAAAGGTAACATAAAGACACCGAATCAAAGAAGTCTATTTTCACTTTCCGATGTCCTTTATTATCATCCCATTTTCAACTATGTAATGTCTGGAAGAAGGTATGAGCAAATTTTACGATGTCTATGTGCATCCGAATTGAATGCTCAAGGCGAAAATAAGATATTGAAGTTTATTGATATGCTGACACTGAACTTTAGAGAAGTCTATAACCCCAGTGAAGAATTATCATTGGATGAATCTCTTCTTTTGTTTCGGGGCCGTTTACACTTTCGTCAGTACATAAAATCCAAAAAAGCACGCTATGGCATAAAATTTTACGAACTTACAACACACGATGGTTATGTGTGTAACATTAAAATGTATTCAGGAAAAGAAGCGACAGAACAGAATGAATCTGAGTCCAAGACTCCAGTACTGATGATAGAAACCATAAGGAATTGAGGGAAAGTCTTAAAAAATACAGCAAATATGTAGCGCTTTTAATATTTTTAGAAATAAGTAAATCATTTGCATTCAACTGTATTATTTAGTAAAGTGAAACTGATGAAGGTTTTTTTTGTTAAAGTTATTCAGACTGATTATTTAGGAGTTTTTGTAATCATTTTCCACACTAAGTATGAGACTGATTAGAACAATGTGTTACGTTGATTTTTTTAGAATTGCTATGTTGTAAGTTATGGGTACTTGAAATACTTGTTTTGATAAATGTGCCATTTACAAGATAAATATGATCTCTGGACAGATGTGATGCTGGTAGTAATTAAATAACATTGTTTTCTTAATAAATCTGTTTGTAAGAATTCATTTGTTTTTATTAATATCATTGGTACATAAAATACTTAACTACTATAGGTTTGTATGAGTTATACATAGATTTTTACGAAACAAATGTGACAGTGAAGATGTATATACGTTGACGTCGACAGCCGTTCTGCCGTATAATATACATGAAAATACAAGCCAAGCGACACTACGCCCTACGACGTATACGCCTAAATCCGTTCTGTCACTTTACTTATTCTACAATACATACTAGATGACAGTACGCCCTACGACGTATACGCCTATATCCGTTCTGTCATAACATCATTATTTTCAATCAAATGTAGTGACACTACGCCTGTAGGCAATGTATGAAAATTCGTAGTGATATATATAACACAGTCGATCAGTAATGTGGTAGTGTCCATCAACGTGTTAAACGAAAACGTGGTACCATGAGTTTGGACTTAGTTCTAAGGTTAATATTATGTATATTTTCTTTCTTAACGAAATTGTGTATATTTTTTAATTTTTATATTTTTATTTGTTATATTTGTGTTAGGTGAATTCACTTGCAGTCCCAACCTTTGACTCTCTCGTGATAATTCGCTCACCATGGCTTCCAAGTATTTATGCATTATCGGCGAACACTACTATATCGTCCGCGAAACGAAGGTGGCTCTGGTACTCTCCATTTAGCTTAACTCCTGTTTTCCCACTGTAAACATTTGAAAATCGACTCTAGCACAGCTGAAAAGATTTTTGGTGAAATGGGGCCTGGAAATTCTCGCTCTAGCTAGACGTATTTTGGCTCCGCATTTGGAGTATATATCGCGAATTATAGCTATGTAGGTCTGGTTAATGCCTTGTTGTTCTAGAGTTTCCCATATTGCTTCATGAAATTAAGAGTCAAACGCTTTTTTATAGTCTATAAAGCGCATATACAATGGTTTTCCGAATTCATTACACTTCTCTGGTAATTTTTTTTTCTGCCAATTCATGTGCTCAGAACCAGAAGGCCGACAAAGTCAGATTGAGGGACAGATGTCTTGTGTCAATGCGTGTACACATTTTTCCCGTCCTCTAAGGTACAAAATCATTTAATTTTCTAACATTTCTTGACATATAAAACGTTTTTTTCACTACCATCGAGTATATAACCAGAAATAGAGACGAAATGTAATTTAATTTGTATGAAAACTATACTGCCATATCATTACTGTGACAACTGCGCTCCGATTGGCCAGCCCGTAATATTTAATTACCGATGAAATTTGATTGTTACATGTTTTGCTGTTTTTCTCCACACCACCGAATGGAACAGCACGTCATTGTTAGATATATTATCTTTATTACAATAAATACAGAATATTTTTGGAATATACGGAGACGTACACACAGGTCAGTTGTTGGCGTTGCCTATTTTTTAGAGTTGATATTTATAAGTGATGTATCACTGATGAGTTAATAATAATAACGCACACACTCGACATAGCCCCGCACTAGGGAAACCCTGTGTCGCGGGTGCCATGGACACACAAATAGACAATTACAAATTACACCCAAACTCACGAGACAAATAAATGTAGGCCATACAAATATTTCTCCCGGCCCGGGAATCGAACCTGGGACCTCTGCATGGCAGTCCGGCATGGTAACCGTTCGGCCACGGAGGCAGTTAAGTACCAGGAATGTATGGCCCTTATTTCGTCTCTATTTCTGGTTATATTCTCGATGTTCGCTACACTATGAAGTCTGTCTGGTGCAAACAGCAATATTGTATTGAAACAGAATGCGACGTAAGTAATTGTACACAGCCAATACCCAGTGGTACCCTGAGGGTTGCAAGCAGTAAGTCTCCAGGGTTGTCAAAACTGGAGTTTAAATACCTTGGCCGTTTCATGGCTGATAACCTTGTGAACCATTTGGATATTGAAAGAGTAAGAAAAACACTGGTAATAAGATGTAACACATTGGTCTAGCGATTTGTAGATTAGATGCGTACATTTCCTTGCTTCCTGGCTGCGCGGAGTATATAGTTATTTTTAACGTAATCCATTACGCTTGTCTTCCATTGGGGTAGACGGAAATAACACATTTTTATTTGATTTACTTCTTGATAAACCAGAAAAAGTATGGCCTACAAACAATCCCACGTTCAATTAAAGCAACCCCTTCATAAAGTTAGCAAAAAACAAAGAAACAAAAGGGGCGTTTTCTATTCTGTTTACGACCTGCTATAAAACTGATACCCTTTAAAATCGCCTTTTGTCGTGCTCTTAGAAAAAGGGCAAAAAATATTTGAAGAAAAATCTTAAGTAAAAGTGCGTTGGGACAATTTTCTACAAGAATGGTCCTTGATGTGTCCTCTTTTAGCGCAAAACAACGACTATTTACAGCATCCAACTACGTAAAGGAAGAAGACCGCAAAATGTAAATACATTAAAAAAAAAAAAATAAATTACACATAAACTTAACTCAGGGGCTGAAGTTTCCTTTTAGACTTGACAGGGTTTGTGTTAGGAAACACCGCTCTGTCTGTTGTACCCCGAAGGTATGAGAGTGTGCAGGAATTACAAACTGAACTTAGACATATTATCGAGTTCTTAGGTTTTCGCGATTGTTATACATAGGATATGAAACTATTTTTCCGGATTTAAATCGCGTATATTTGTTTTTTCAAACAAACCGACGTTTCGGGTCCTTTACAGGTTCCATCCCATTTACAGTCAACCGTGACCATGGGACCTTTGAGGAGATTTGGTAGTGGAACTCTGAGTTGATGGCATAGCGGTGACAACCGCTATTTGTGCAAAGCGCAACGGGAAGCGAGCGTGCCTACAGCTCCGGTACCTATCTAGAAAATAGGAAGGCCACTGTTTGTGCACCCGGTGCGGCTCACCCGAGGCACTAGCCTCTCGAAGAACCGGATGAAGTCAAGTGACAGAGGTCTGTGACAACCCTGTACACTGGCTAATCTGGGGTCAGAACCTGAACTTAGAAGGTTCATGTACGCACACAGGTTATAGTGTCCTTCTCGTATAGGTACCCTCAGGGTCGGTAGGGAGGGTCACTATAATCAAAATTAACGCAGAAAAATATGGGGTTGGTCTGGGCTGGTAAGAGTTTCCGCTGATCGACTTTCTAGATACAGATACGACTTGATTAGATATACAGTAGCGAATAGTCAACCTCCTACCACAACTGCGATTACTACCACGACAACTGCTCGGAGACGATATGAGAGCATTAAATCCATGTTTAGGTTCGATATTTTCTGAGCTGATAGAGGAGCTAGAACGTGACAGAGAAGAGTCACTATCACTTTCTGTCTCCTGTTCTCAATGTTCAAGGTCAGATTCACCTAACTCCGATTTGTCAACGCTTCCGATGATTTGTGCAACCAAATCGCATGTTAACGTCCCTAAAAACAAAAAAAAAATAAGTAAAAAAAAACTAATCTAGTCATTTCCATCCTGACAAGCACGATCGTGTTTTATGACTTTATGACTGAATAAAAACCAAAATTTCTAACAATTCACTGTTTGATTATTTTTTTATGTAAAATATAACATATACTTAATAAGAAAATACAGCATTAGGTCAGAAAACACGAAATGATGAAATTTAAAAAATCTTGTTTTTCGACCTGCCGTCCGACACGGCGTGTACCACACTTGTCGCTCTCGGCACAGGTGTGTAACCCTAGAACACGGCCGCGCTGCTTTAACAGCGAATATTGATCGAATGCACAAACGATCGGTGTAGATCCGACGTGGTGGAACTTACGTCTTTAAATTCTTTACCGGTTCTCGAACCAGAATCCCTGACCCCGACAGACTGTGTCATTGCCGGGGAATATCGCTTCCTGTTAAAAAATTCAATGTGTCTTTTATGATATGAGAGAGGCGAGATCTCTAAATTAGATAACCAGATAATCACAACGTCTCAACCAAGGGTATTGCTTGTTTTTTTTTCTTATAATAACAAGTGACGGGGCGAACAAGTCGTGCGCCTGATGGTAAGCTACACGCCTGTTCATAACAGTTGCAGTGCCACTCAGAGCTTCACTGCGCCCATCACCCTGAGACGTAAGTTGACTTTCATACTAATATTTTTTCCAAGTTGAACGCACGATCGTATCATTCTGTGCTGTATTATGATTGAGGCTTTCGACTAGTATAGTAAAATTACAGGTTTTTTTTCTTCACATTTGGCGAGTTCGATTCCCGGTTCAGACAGGCGATTATTTAAAAATCTTTGAATGCAGTTGGAATTGTTTTTAAAATGAAGTCTTGTTTTTTCTATATATGGTATTTAAGGTACTGTGCATAAGTGTGGCATAGCCGTGAGACGCACTGTATAGATAGGTACCATTTGCTCCTAACTTGAATATTGATTTCTAATAGACTTAGGGTCGTATTCTAGAACTCTACTCAATGCTCAAGTCAGGATTGCACTGGAAACACAAGCACTGGAAATACGACCCTAATGGCAAGTACTTGAGTATGATTTTCAGTGTTCACTGCAATACTCAAGTCCCGACTTGAGCATTGAGTAGAGTTCTGGAATACGACCCTTACAGTGCCGAGACGCTGTGATGGCCGTTTTGACAGATTACAATAGTGAGGTCAAATCTCTATTCATTACCGAAAAAATATAGTGAAATGTGAGTCACATCTATAAGTTTTTAGATTTATAACTAAATACAAATAATACTAACAATAGTTACAAAGCAAAGGGTGGCTGATTAAAAAGTTTTAATAAAACGAAAATAAAAATGTTTACTTAATATAACGTTAATTCGAAACTGCTTTGTTTAGCATTGGTGACGATCGTATTAAATTTCATTTTTTTAAATTTTGAATTTCGAAAAACAAATGCCGAGTTGTGTCGTATAAAATTATACATTCCATAAATTATACTGCACGTCAGTATTTACAACAATGTGCAGCAATTAGCTCCTTCAACGTAGTTATGAATTAATACGAAACTTGATGCGCGGACAAACGTCAAAACGGCCACGGTACTTAGTGTTAAAACTACCATAACTTTACTTTTCTACAAATAGATTGAACTATGTGTTATATGTAGTGTATTACATTACAAATATTACATTATGCCATGCATAGCAACACGTATATCATAATTATATTAGTCTATTTAATTTTAAAACCCAACCTTGTTGCGTTGTTAGATTTATATAAGTACCTCTATATTTAGGTCAACCCTACGTGTTAAAGCTTGGTTTCATAAGACGTCAGTTTTATAAGACGACTAGCTTGCTATTATACAATTGTCATTGCATATCTCGTATTCAAGGAAAAATAAAAATAACAATTGTGTTATAATATTTATATACACACATACAACTGTTTATTTATTTAATTCCTGTAACAATTGTTCAATTTCGTCATATTTAACGGCAGTTATTGGTGACGTCGCTAAGTTCTGGGCTACAATAGTACAGTGTATACCATCGTCAATACGACAAGAAGAAGGTGATAGAAATTACGTTGATTTATAGAGACATGCTCATTGTTCGGTATTACGGTAGTGCTCTTGTTAGGAAGCTGGAACATTACGGAGTAAGTGGCAAGGCGTTGGAACTTGTCTCGTCATACCTAACGGTAGAATTCCGAAAGTAGACATAAATGGAGTGACTTCTTTGGGTTCTCCGGTAAAAATGGGTGTTCCGCAGGGCTCAATACTTGGACCTTTCTTATTCCTCATTTATATTAATGATCTACCATTCTCTGTTAAGGACCTTTGCCAAATAGTATTGTTTGCTGACGACACATCCTTGATTTTGAAAACAGATAGACATGACGTTAACTAGGTAAATATTAGCGATACCCTTTCAAAGGTAGTTTATTGGTTTAATGTTAACAATTTATTGCTCAATGCCAAGAAGACAAAGTGTGTAAAATTTGAATTACGTAACGTAAAATCGACAAGCCCAACCATAGAAATAAATGAAGAAAAGTTAGGCCTTGTTAATAAAGCTGTCTTTTTGGAAGTGACCTTAAATTGTAAACTTCAATGGTTTCCACATATACCTTCCTTGGCCAGCAGATTAAGCTCTGCTGCATACGCAGTCCGTAGAATACATGAGCTTACCGATGTTGCTGCTGCTAGCCTAGTTTACTTTAGTTACTGCTACAGTATAATGTCCCACGGGATTCTCATGTGGGGTAAAGCGGCAGATATACAAACGATATCTGTGTTACAAAAACGAGCGATTCGTTCTGTGTACCGTTTAGGTTCTCGGGTTTCTCGCAGAGAAAAGTTTATGGAGACAGATATTATGACTGTGGCATCTCAGTACATTCACTCAAATATTTTATATCCTCGTAAAAATATACATAATTTCATTAAAAACTAAGGCCAAACTCATGGTACCACGATTACGGTTAACTAAGGTAAACTATTCTTTTATGGGAAACTGCATACGTTTTTACAATAAGATTCCGGAGCATATATTGAGATTACCATTTCCTAAGCTTAAAACTTACATTAAAAGTATTTTATTTGTAAACTAATTGTAAATTGTAGACTAAGTGATAAGGATGTATGGAAAGACAACATGAGTCTAGATTCCACACAATATGATTCAAAATATATTCTATAGCATATAAGTATAGTAAGAAGCTATCCATTATATCAACCTTAGAACTAAGTCCAAACTCATGGTACCACGATTTCGTTTAACTAAGGTAAACTATTCTAAGGGAAACTGTATACGTTTTTACAATAAAATGGAATAAATGTATATTTGTTCTTGACTTTGACTGTGTATCCAGAATATAAGTAGGTAATAAAATAAATAAATACCTATTCCTTTGTGTTGAGATAATAAATAGTTATTGTTAATGTCTGAGATGTATCTACATAAAATTCAGCTTTAAACTTAAGTACATTAAGCTAGTAAGCAAAGTTTCTATAACCGTGATCCTTAATTAATGATGATGCTGGGTTCACAATGGCACCTGCAAGTTGTACAACTTTGGTGACTCAACTTCGGTCCCTTCAGAGGGCCCTGTACCACGATCCTGCGCATTTCTAATTTTGTAAGGCTTTTTGACCTTTCTAAGCTAATGAATAATTTTAAAATAATTTAAATATCGTAGGTATTGAAACTGCTCCACTATTGGGAACAAGATTAACTTACCAGTGGGCTTTAGGTACTCAAAGGGATATATTCCACAAATCCTCAATAGAGGGTCTGTTACATATTTTTTCCCACAAATCCGTACTGTGTATCTAATATTATACCTATGTTTTTGAGGGCTTGTAGCAATACAAAGTTTTATTTTCTGGGACAGGTCTGCTTTCTCAGCATATGAGGTGTAGGCGTACTAAGAACGGATTTTTCGAAATTCAACCCCTAAGAGGGTTAAAAAGAATTGTATGAAAAATCGTACTCCTTGAATTTACAAAGATGAAACTTAGTATAAACATTATATAATGCAAATGGTGAAATACTAATATGACACTTTTTCAAAACTACCTAAATATATATACTATAACCTAAATATATATAATATATATACTGTACTAAATAGCGGTGAAATGGAGTATTAAAACTTGTGTGGGAAATTTTTAACTCGTGGTGCTATTTGTTTCAAACTTGGTTTGGATAATTTAAATATAAAATAAATATATATGTAAAAATTTGACGCGAGCAAGTTACCAGCTAGTTGCTGCATAAAAAAATATGAACTACCCAAGTAAATTGCGCTATCCGCCCACTTTACGATGTGGAATGAAATTGTACCACAATAACCTATACATATAATGACTAAACGTTTTAAAAGCAAATCTTTCTCCGAGCAATTTTAGTAACAGCAGAGCTCCTTGTGAAAGAGTACGATGGGCGTCCGTTTGTGCTACATTCTACGTTTTATTTTTTGTTAAAAGAAGTGCGTATTCGTGTGTAACTCTGGTACTTTTGCCTCGAAATGGAGATGACATTTAGTTTATAATCTCAGTACAGAGTACTAAAAAAACCGACCTGAAAAGTACGTGGAATTACGTCTATTTGCTAAGTTTTATTGAAATATCCACTAGTTCGCTACTATTCAGGACTTGACACTGGAGATAATAAAAATCGGTTCTCACTACTCAAAGTATATCGAGAGAAAAACGCATTGAATTGGAAAAATAGCAAAATCAACCATTAAAGTAATTGCTCCTAAATTAAAGTTAGGCGCTATTTACAAAAATGAATCTTCATGCGTGAACAGCCACCCTTCGAGGTGGATGATTTTCTTCAAATGAAATGGGACCACTATGGAAGTACCCCCTTTCCAACAAAAAAAGAATCATGAAAATCGGTTCACAAATACCGGAGTTATCGCGTAACATACATACAAAAAAAGAACATAGTCGAATTGAGAACCTCCTCCTTTTTTGAAATCGGTTAAAAATGAGCATCTCAGGCAGCACAGCAATAGTCGTAACGCCTAGGTTTGAATCATAATTTAGCGACTTTCTTACCTGTCACAACAGAGTGTGATTTCTTCCCATATATACGTCTTCTAACTTTGTTCTACTTTAGTAGCTGTAGAGCTTCTTTGAGAAAGAGTTCGTCCAGGGAAGTACTGCCGCCTTACCTATTTCTGCCGCCAAGTAGTAGGTAATGTGAGCATTGCTGTAAGGGTGCTAGTGAAATTACAGGCACATGGGACTTGTCAACTTATGTCTCAGGGTGGCGGACGCAGTCAGCACATCAGATCAAAGCTCTGAGTGGCACTGCATCTGTCATGTGCTCGAGTTGTTCATCCCATCACTTGATATCATAAAAAAACAAAATGATAAATATTCCAAACGGTACTACTTACTATCAATTAGTTTATTAATAACTAGATATAGCGTTGGTGGTGAATACCAAGGCCTTACCCCGAATACAAGCCCTGAGTTTGTCAGGGCTACCCAAACTAGTTTAAATTGGCAGCCGCCCGCGGCGTGCTTATTGAATTTAACAACACACGCAACTTGGCCGGGTTATTAATTAACCTATTAATTATTAGCTTATAATTTACGTTATGTACTGCTAGGGTACCATAGATCTTGCCTTCAATGTTGAGCGTGTGCGTGAGTTATTATTCTACGGCAAACCGTAGAAGGGAAAATATCTAACCCTGGAGATTTGTGGAATATAACAAAAATGGTATACATATAGTTTACCAGCCACTGGAACATCGACGATCTCAAAGTTATTTACCATGCACAGTTAATTATCACAAAAAATGTCAAATTTTTGTGCCGCTACTGCGATGCCCTTGGAGTAGGGAGACCACATTTAAGTATCACAATTAAAGGATCATATTTAGTAATCGTAAACGTGTTGTATATCATATACAGAATGTTATTTAACCTAAGCATACCAACCAACCAGTTAATGTGGATTCTAATATTGTAGTAGCAGTAGAGCTAAAAAGTGACAAGCAGTAATGTCAGCATTACTGTGTTCCGGTTTTATAAGAGTAAGGGGGCTGGTGAAATTACAGGCACTTGGCAACTTACGTCTCAGGGTGACGGGCGTAGTGGGGCGGTGCCCCTCAGCTCTTTTCGATTTAAAGCTCTGAGTGGCACTGCAACTGTTATGGACGGGCATGTAGCTTGCCATCACTTGTCCGTCCCGTCACTTGATATTTATTATTAAAAAAAATATATATATAAAGACTAAACCTCGGTCGGTTAATTCCGCCTATTAACATCGCATGACAACCCAGAGCTGTCACGTGGCAGCGCTGGACATTGTAAGGTGGGAACATTTCAAACTTAATTTAATTTTGTTATGGTTGAAAACTAAAAATAAAATGAACGAACTTGAAATGACTTAGTCAAGTTAATATTGTATAAAATATTGAATACGCTGCCAAGTACGTCGCGGCCGTTAGTGATCGTTTTCAGCGCCGGCAATGGACGTACTGTTTTAGGCAAGATGATAATGTCGTTGACGGTAATTCATTAGTTTGTTATTGAGGAATTTTGAAAACATGACTTGTTAGATATGTAGTGATGGATTGGTTCCTTTCGGCGGTCTAGGACCACAATTAGAAGTGACAACATCTTCAAATAACCACTTCTACAAAAGACCACTTCCTGAAATTACCATTTCTTTAAATGCTACTTCTACAAAAGATCACTTCTTAAAATAACTACTTCTTGCATTGACCACTTTTACAATTCAATATGCTTCGGCTTCGGATTAGGAACTTTAACACAAGTTTGACGATGAACCTTTAAGTATATAAATTAGATATTATACATCGCCCTGGAGGGTAACGTCCCTTCGTCCATCGCAAATGGATTTCGCAACCATTTTACAAAATCAGGCAAATAAAACATTTCAAATAAGTTTTTACTTAATACAACTATTTATAGGTGGAAGAAGAAAAATGATTTAGTACACGTTCGTCATATTCCAGTCTCGTCAGAAATAGTTTTTTTCGTAATTTCAGTTCAAGTTCGTCAGGAATGACGAATGTTGACAACCAATAACGACACTTTCGTCAAATTCCGCTTTTATCATTATGGATTTAGTACTGTAGTCTAGGCTCTACTCTATGAGTAGAACTACTGGCTGAGTGAATATAGTTTTGTATTTAGAATGTGTTTGAAAAATTGAAATAGAATAGAACATCTTGAGAGTTCAAGATGTAACCTAAAAGTGGAAATATGTAAAAAGTACAGTAAATATCGAGTTACGAAGTTAATCCCCGTTTATATTTATTAAAGTACCTCTCGCTACGCAACACGAGCTACGTCCAAGCTTACAGTACACATCCGTCAGATTCCTCTTTCGTCGGATCTTTCTTTTTTCCGTATAGGTCAGAAATTTATCTCCTTAATATATAATATTTCTTTTATAATAAGTTACTGGCCACTTAAAATTATTAATTTTTATTTATAATTAAAGTGAAGTGGTCCTTACAATGCCATTTCCTGATTTTCTTTCACTGTTATCACATCTCAAAAGCTTCTAATCTTTCCCTATCTCTTGTTGTCAGTGCCCATGTTTCACATAGGACATAGTTGGATGGAAAAGAAAACAAATGAGGAAATATTGAGAATGGTAAACGAAAAGAGAACGATCTTGGATACTAGAGAGAATAGACGCGGGAAAATGATTGGACATTTGATACGACACGACAGCTTCTTTAAGACCATTTTGGAAGGAAAAATCGAAGGAAAAAGGGGAAGAGGTCCATCTAAGCGCAGCTATATAGACCAATTAAAGGAAAAGGCCAGTGTCGGGTCATATAAGGAGGTCAACGAGCTAGCTTATAGGAGAGATCATTGGAAGAAGCTTCACCGACAAGAGTATAACTCTTAAGTTAGATGATGATGAAATAGAAACTGGTAATTTGAGATACACCCGCCATTCTGGCTGGATGTGTACTAAATCGTCAATATGGCGGGTGTACCTTTAATATTGATATAACTTTGTTCTGATTAGGTACAATTTTTTTAAACATAGCTACTAAATAGAACAAAAATAGTACTAAATTTTGATACCAATTTTGTCAGGATTCGTTAGGATACCTTTCTGGCTCTCACAAAAAAGAACTGACAAATTATGACAAAAGCGGAATTTGACGAAAGTGTTCATAAAAAAACTATTTCTGACGAAAGCGGCATCTGACGGACTGACGGAATGTGTACTAAATCAGAAAAATGGCTACTTGTTAAAGTGAAAGTCTGACATTTTGGTGACAGCATAATTTAAAAAACAATAAAATGACAATGACGACGATTAATGGCTTTACTCATTGACTTACATTTATATGGACGTCGGGTCCGCGCTAAAAAGTGTCCGAACTTATAGGGCGTTAAAATCGTATACAGAGTGTCATTCACGCTTTAGTCTTCGTTTGTTCGACTGACAGCGAAGCAAGCAAAATTAGACTGTATTGCGATTACATTACAATTTAAATTCAACGTTTTAGCTATTTCATATTCCTTTACATGTCACTACGTTTAAATAGGTTGACTTGGGACATTTTTTTCGTGGTTTTTGCATTAGACCCGTCGTCCATTTATTTGTAAGTCAATGGCTTTACTTGTATAATATAATATTATCTTTTTAAGGAATTAAACTGTATTGTGGAAATGTTTCCTGCATCAACGTCATACACGAGTTGCGTAATTTTATTATTCCACGAAATCAGACGATTACGCCTGTTTTTCTTTGGTACTTAGATCAAAATAACTTTTCATTATCTTATAATCTTGATGACGCGCTTTCCTTTTTCCTTTAAAAACAAATTGAAAAAAAAAGGAGTTTTTTCTCGAATCTTGCGTTTATACGATGATGCCATCGCGCGACGGGATTTGTTGTGCGATGGCGTTCCGAAGCGCAACTTAGAATGTTACTTATCGGAATACATTGTTTGATGATATATTTTATGAATGTTCCATTACGAATGTTCTTGTGTAATTTCAGTTTCATAAATTATGACATTCCATGCCTCTTGAATGAATTTTGAGGGTAATAATGGCAAATAAGATACCATCCGCACCATTTTTCTATCATTTTTGACACTTTAATGGTGCAATTGTTTGCTTTATGCCAAATTGCTGTATTACAATGGTAGAAGCATCCAGTTGTCTCACAACTTGACAAAACCATTTTGACAACGTTCATAACTGCAGTTACAAAATCACTCTTCTAAAATATTTACTGATAACTTATTTTTATTAGTTCGAAAAATCGTATATGCGTTTTACTTTTGTTAGGAAGAAGGCCAAATATAACAGGAACAACATTTGAAATGAAAACATTTCAATTGGATCCAACGTCAACGTGCAGTGAATAAAATTGCTTGAACTGTTCAGGTACGCAGAAAAAGGTGCCATCTCCAAGATACTGTACGATACTCTCTTCATGATTCGTCAAAAATATTTGGGCTGTTGTGGAACTAAATAAAATTATTTTCTCCGTAGTTCCATCTTCGCACACAACAAAATCCTTCCCCAATTTTGCAGGTACATGCACGTTTTCGAGTTTTTTGAAGCTTAAGCTTTTGGTTTCCAAATACTTTTTTCTGGCCATGTACAAACTGTCTTTCTTTGAAGAAAATTTGGGTATATCACCAATGTCGTTGGTGTTGCACTCCTTAAAAAATCTCTTTTCAAAAATTTTTTCAACCGATCCAAAACTACGGTACACTTTTTTTTTTACAATCATCATCATTTACAATCAATGGCCATAAAAACGTCTTTTACAATTGGTTTTTGTGAACATGCGTGGAGAGATGATCGAAGTTATGTTTCGATCACAATTAAGAGTTATGGTGGAGTTGTAAAAATCTCGGTTCACAGATCGCCAACGTGATGACCGTTATTGTTTTGTAAACTAAAGTTATATCGGTTCTTACCTCGTATTTTAGTCTCTCTTCCTTTCTAATTTAATGCTATTACCAATTCTTTGTTTGCCATCGCAACAAAATTTTTTTGCCCATCCTCTAAGCAACTAACGCAGGCCAGGAAAAACTAGGAATGGTAATGTCAATTAAATGACAACGAAATACTCAGATCTTCTTACTAATTATAAATTTCTAAGTGATTTTTCCAAGAGATTCCGATTTTTTAAAAAGTATGATAGGTAACAGATAAAAAGATTTTAATTAATATGTCTGGGTATGGTGTAAAATGGGCGAAAGGGTCTAAAACTAGTAAAAAACCAATTTATAATTAAAACATAAAATGGTAATTAAAGAAATGGTCATTTCAAGAAGTTGTCAATTCAAGTCAATGTCAATTTAATAAATGTCAATTTGAGAAGTGGTCCTTTTTCATTGTGGTCATTTCTAATTGTGGCCCTGAACCGCCGAAAGGGATTGGTTTACAATTAGAGTGCACATAATATACTATATACATGGATAGGACAGAAGATATTTACAGTTGGAGCGGAGTAAAATGTATAATGATGTTTAAATCGAGATTATTTACTAAATTATCCAGATTTAGCTTGATACGGTTACTAAGTACGTACTAAGTTTGCGAAACAAGCGCAATTACAAATGTGTTTGCAGAGATCGTGGGCAGGCTGAAAACCAATGCTGAGCTTATGCCGCTTACTTAGGGTCGTATTCTAGAACTCTAGGTACTCAATGCTCAAGTCAGGATTTGAGTATGGTTTAAAGCACTCGAAATCATACTCAAGTCCCTGCCATTAGGGTCGTCTTTCCAGTGCTTGTGTTGCCAGTGCAATCCTGACTTGAGCATTGAATAGAGTTCTAGAATACGACCTTAAATGCTGAAACTGTTCCCTATACACAAATCATTTAACGTATATATTAATCTAATTTATTTTCACATTTATAAGTAACCTTTTAACATTGACTTACAAATAAATGGACGACGGGTCTAATACAAAAACCACGAAAAAAATGTCCCAAGTCAACCTATTCGAAATTTAAATTGTAATGTCATCGCAGTATCGCGCTGTCAGTAGAACAAATGAAGACAAAAGCGGAGTTTGGCGCTCTGTATACGATTTTAGCGCCTTACAAGTGCGGACACTTTTTAGCGCGGACCCGACGTCCATATAATTGTAAGTCAATGCCTTTTAAGCTTAGTTTTGTTATGTAACGTAGTGTAAGTAGCAGTAGAGCTCCCTAAAGAGTTCGTCCAGGGAAGTACTGCCACCTTATCTATTTCTGCCACCAAGCAGTAATGTTAGCATTAGCATTAGCGGTATAGAAGGGTAAGGGTGTTGGTGAAATTACAAGCACATGGGACTTGTCAACTTATGTCTCAGGGTGAAGGCCGCAGTGACAGTGCCCCTCAGATATTTGCGATTTAAAGCTCTGAGTGGCGCTGCAACTATTATGGATAGGCGTTTCTTATCATTTGGCGCACGACTTGCTCGTTCGGTCAAAAAAGTAAAAAAAAGTAATTAGTGCGCAAATAAATGGTTTAAATCCATTGACTTATAATTATATGGACGTCGGGTCCGCGCTAAAAAGTGTCTGAACTTATAGGGCGTTAAAATCGTATACAGAGCGTCATTCACGCTCTAGTCTTCGTTTGTTCGACTGACAGCGCAGCAAGCAAAATTAGACAGTACTGCGATGACATTACAATTTAAATTCAACGTTTTAGCTTTTTCATATTCCTTTAAATGTCACTACGTTTAAATAGGTTGACTTGGGACATTTTTTTCGTGATTTTTGTGTTAGACCCGTCGTCCATTTATTTGTAAGTCAATGTTTAAATCATATAAAAAGTTAATGGTTTAAATGGCTTAGAGAAAAACTGTGTTATACAATATTGTAACACGATTAATTATGTGTCTTTTATTCCAGTGATCAAAAACTTACCATCATTCGGCATACGACTGTTTTCACCATAATCTTCGAACCAATTCATTCGCGATTTTGTAATGCGAGGCTTATTTTAATTGTAGTTGCTTATGATCCTTAAATCCGATATTTTGATAGTGTTTTTCAAAATACCGATAACCGCCTAAACAGTAAAACGGCATAGCTTTAAACAATTTTTTCACTAAGCGGCTAGTCGTCGGCGGCGGATGGCTTCAAGCGATTCATATTTATTCAAATAAGTCATCATCGAGTATATAACCAGAAATAGAGACGATATAAGTGCCATTTATCCCTGGCAAGTCATCAGGCCAATGGCTTATATCACTTTTAAATAGAAAATCTCGTTGGCGCTGAAATAACAAATTAGAAAGCTGAAATAGTACAGCGCCAACAACTGACCTGTGTGTACGACTCTGTATATTCCAAAAATATTCTGTATTTATGGTAATAAGGATAATGTCTCTAACAATGGAGTGCTGTTCTATTCGGTGGTATGGGAAAAACAGCAAAACATCTAATTACAAAACAAACGGAATCACATTTCATTGGTAATTAATGTAATTTTTCAACTTTCGTCCATTATAGCAAAGCTCAAGTTAAACTGGTGGATTTGAAGTGAAACAGACGACGCCCGTCAATTGTTTCGAATTGGGGCTGGCTGGGGCTAGCCAATCGGAGCGCAGTTGCCACCGTAATTATTTGGCAGATTAGTTTTGATACAAACTAAATGAAATTTCGTCTCCATTTCTGGCTATATTCGATGTAAGTCATAAATACTATACAAATTGACGCGTTAGTTGGAAGCGATTGCACAACTGCGTTTTTAATACATCGTAATCCTCGGGGAACTACGTGCTTCATATTCAGGCAGAGCCATCCGCTAGCGGTACGCCTTCACGGCCGTCACTGGCGGACCCGGACATAGGTATGGACTCGCCGGGGCTACAGTCGTGCGTGATAGTCGCTTAGTGGAAAATAGCTATCTAACTCGCCGAAGGATTAGCCATGCTGGTCTGCCACGCAGAGGTCTCGGGTTCGAATCTTGGACCGGGAGAATATTTATACATTTATTACTCTCGAGAATTTAGGTGTAGTTTTTGTATGTGTTTCCATGGCACCCGCGATACAGGGTTTCCCTAGTGCGGGGTAATGAGTGTGTGCGTTATTATTATTAGATATTATTATACCTACTAACACAATGGACTACTTTTGTGAAATAAATGATACCAAACAAGAATAAATTTGTCGAGATATCAACTTAACAAGGCAATAATTCACGTCATCAATAACGCAAATCCCGTGCCTCTATAAACAACTTCTATCATTAATATTCTGCCTGCACGACTTGTTTGGATCTTTTCTAATGAACTATCGTGGTGCGCTGTGGTTTTCCTTCGTTATATATTTTTGTTTATTGAAAAATTAGATAAGAAATATGGGCTCTTTATGTACCTACTAAGAGAGACCACCACCATCAGCTTATACGCATTGCTGGACGTAAGCCTGTCCATGAATACGCCAGCTCTCCCGATCCCGCATCCAGCCGCTGCCGGCCACTTTTGTCAGGTCGCCCGTCCATCTTGCCACAGGGCGCCCTATACTACGTTTGCCTTGACGTTACTAACTACTAGTATGCTCCATCGGCCATTATCTCTATCTACCGACCCAAGAGATAGGGTTTTCCGGAGAGACTACGGGCTCTATGTACTTGGCAGAAGTGGAAACGAAAGAATTCACAAATCCTAATAGTTCCACCAATGGTATGTGGTGGGGACACGTGTAATATCTATATCCTACTGGATCCACTGGTGGTGGAACCAAGACTGGAACAGTCCGAAAGGGACGAAGCGCAGTGCTGATCTTTAGTTTGTAATTTTATTATTTCACATGTAATTTGTGAAAACCTAGAAATTTAGGTTTTAAATTGCGAGTTTAAATAATAAATTAAAGCCAACAAGTGTCGTCGTAATAATTAATATTTAAGTTGTAATAAAAATAGCACTATAATAATAAATTTATTAATAAAAAATAAATTATAATATTTTGGATACGTCACACTAAGTACATTCAAGTGTTGACTGCATTGATCACACGTAACGTTTTTGAGCTTCCTTAGAGGTATTTTGAACCAATGTGCATCGAAACAGTGGTCCTGGGTCTCCTACATTAGGATGTTCACGTCATTACATAACTTCGCTAAAAACAAGAAAAACTTCTTAAAATGTAAAGTAATTGCCTACTACTAAATAATAAGAAATAAAATATTACGACAACATCGCATACGTTACTCCGATTCAAAAAAAGTAACTAAAGCACTTGCTGTTATGGAAATCAGAAACAACGGCGATACCACGAACACCCAAACTCGAGACACTATAGAAAAGTTAATCTTTCTACACTTAGAGCGTTAGCGTACTAATACGTCCGATTCTTATCAGTTCCGAATTCAAGAAATGATGATCCGAAACGTCGCAGGTTATCATTTTATCTGTAGGTATATAAGCGATCGAACCACTAAGTGCAACCGTTATTTTAGCGACCTCCGTGGTCGAGTGGCTTGCACACCGGTTTTCATGGTGTCGACATTTTTGAGTTCGAACTACCTTCTCTATATTGCCCTTTAAGTTGGAAGCTATATCCGTACGTTGTCGCAGGATACTGCGACCTGGCATCTCCGGCGCTGGCCCGGAGAGCTAGAAGAGAATAAGCTAGATATCCTCCGATCCCGTTTGGGTGTGGCCGGGGCGTGTGTCTGAAGCCTAAAGCGAGGAGACGTGCGGGGTTGCCCGTGAGTTGCCCTTTAAGTTGGAAGCCATGTCTGGACATTGTCGCAGGACTGGCATTTCCGGCACAAGTAAGCCCGGAGAGCTGGATATCGATAGAGGATACGCTAGATATTCACCGGTCCCTCCAGCCGCTTAGATTATTGGGAACTGAAAAGACGTCGTTTTTCGGCCTCGGGACACGAGCGTGCCTTACAGCTCCACCACCTATGAGATTTGGTAGTGGAATTTAGCGTCGACGGCTTAGCGGTGGCAACCGCTAGTTAGCTAGTCAACGGGAAGTGAGCGTGCCTACCGCTTTGGTACATTTGTGGAAAATCCTGGAGCGGCTCACCCGAGGCACTAGCCTCTCGAGAACCGGATAAAGTCAAGTGACGGAGTTCTGTGACAATCATGTACACTGGCTGATCTAACGTCAGAACCTGACCTTGTAAGGTTCCTGTGCGCGCACAGGTTATAGTGCCCTTCTCGTATACCCTAAGGGTCGGTAGAGGGTCACTATAATTAAAACTAATGTAGAAAGATATGGGGCTGTCTCGGGTCTGGGTATAAGCTAGATATCCTCCGGTCCCACTAGCCGCGTAGGTTTCTGGGAACTGAAGAGACGCTTCGGCGTCGAGAGGTGAGGGTACCCTAAAGCTCCGCCACCAAAGAGGAGATTTGGTAGTAGACTTTAGAGGCACAGCTTGGCGGTTAACGCAACGGGAAGTCAGCCCGCCTATAGCTCTGGTAATATAAAATATAAAATCACTGTAATTAACATTTTTACGTGTGTGGATTGAGTGAGCACCCCTGTAAAAAGTTTAAAATATGAATGACTTTTTATTATCTATGTTACGGTTTGAGTTCTCAAGTATTCGTTACCGCCGTTACAGCCAATGCTCAATAAATATCTAGGTACTTATATTACGTGTTCATTTTAGCATTTTCATAACGTGTCGTCACTTTGCATTATAGATTGTTATACATCGTATAATAAAAAAGAATATCTTTTTAATTTAAATTTTAATTTTTTTTTTAATTTAAAAAACTGAGTTACATTATTTTTCTTTTTTTGTTTTGTATTTTACTAATCGAAAGATAGGTTTCTACAATTGTTTTAGAAGTTTTATTAAATGACTAATATATTTTAAACTTTTTACAGAGGGTGCTCAATACACACACACACGTGCCGTTTTTTACTCGTTTTACTAGCAAAAAATACTTTAGACGCCAATATCTCCAAAGTTACCGAAATGCAAGGAGGGTTAGAAGGAAACCTTGAACTAAGTGGAGTGGTACCACTAATAACCTCTTATACGAGATACCTAATTTTATAAATTAAAATCGTTTCTTGCCCGTGACGTCACGGTCCATATTTCACCTACGTTGACCTAGGGATTAATTGTCTATACTCGTGAGTCACCTAAAGTCCCTGACATTTTGATTTCAAAAAGACTACTTCATTGTCTATTAATTAACAATTTGATTTCAATATACTTACTTCACTATAAATTAACAAGTAGTAATCTTTTTCTTTGAACATTTATGCAAAGCATAAGTAGGTGGGCGGGCTCCAGGTTTATATGAATTAGTACAACAACCAGCGTGTAAAAAGACTGAAAAAAAATTAAAAAGAAAGTTAAAGTAAATTTAAATACAATGAATAGCGACATCTCTAGCCGTGGCTGGTAGCTGTAACGGTATCTAACTGGGTGACGAATTCGTGAAGTCCGCTGGATAGTTCCGTGGGTTAGTTGGTATAGCGTCTGACACGGTATGCTAGAAAACGTCGGTTTGAATCCGGGTGGATCGAAGAATTTTTTTTCTGAGTGTTCGATCATGGTGTTAATAATTATAACAAAGTTAAAACAGTCATGATTTTTAATGCCAGTTCCTTGCGCTTGCCGCAGTGGCAGTAGAGACGATGCGACCTCATTCGCCGTCATCCCACCCTTTTATCACTCTTTTCTCTGATTTCTGGCCACCTACTTTGAAATTTTGAATCGTTCTAAAATCCCTTGTCTTCTTCGTCAATTTTACTAAATTTCCGAAGCGAGCACACGTGCTCGACTTCACATGAAGTTCTGACCAGCTAAATCATGTAACCTAACTGTTCGTAAAGCATAATATTTATAGAAAATCACAGGCCCTTTTGGGGTAAGTTACTTTTTACCATAACCCGTATTTAAATCTAAGTTGGGAGTGTTTTTAACCGACTTCAAAAAGGGAAGAGGTTCTCATTCGACTGTATGTTTTTTTTTGTATGTATGTTACGCGATAACTTCGGTTCTTGTGAACCGATTTTCATGATTCTTTTTTGTTGGAAAGAGGGTACCTTCGTAGTGGTCCCATTTAATTTTGAAGAAAATCATCCACCTTTAAGGGTGGCTGTTCACGCATGAAGATTCATTCTTATAAATAGCGCCTAAACTTTATTTTAAGGAGCAGTTATATTAATGGTTGTTTTTGCTATTCTCCAATTCAAAGCGCATCGAACTACTAAGTGCTACCATTATTTTAGTCACCTCTGTGGTCCTTGCACACCGGTTTTCATGGTGTCGACATCTTCGAGGTCACGAGTTCGAACTACCTTTTCTATATTGTCGTGGGTCGGGTCTAGTTGAGGGCCTGAAGCGAGGAGACGCGCGAAACACGTGAGTTGCCCTTTAAATTGGAAGTTATGACCTGCGACTGGCATCTCCGGCACTGGCCCGGAGAGCTTGTCCTCTGATAAGCTAGATATCCTCCGGTCCCTCCAGCCGCTTAGGTTATTGGGAACTGAAGAGACGTCGTTTTTCGCCGTCGGGATGCGAGCGTACCCTTACAGCTCCACCACATATGAGATTTGGTAGTGGAATTTAGAGTCGATGGCTTAGCGGTGGCAACCGCTAGTTAGCTAGTCAACGGGAAGTGTATGTGGAAAATCCCGGAGCGGCTCACCCGAGGCACTAGCCTCTCGAGAACCGGATGAAGTCAATTGACAGAGTTTTGTGACAACTCTGTACATTGGCTGATCTGTAGTCCGAGAACCTGAGAACCTGAACTTGTAAGGTTCCTGTGCGCGCATAGGTTATAGTGCCCTTCTCGTATACCCTAAGGGTCGGTAAGGAGGGTCACTATAATCAAAACTAATGTAGAAAGATATGGGGCTGTCTCGGGTCTGGGTATAAGCTAGATATCCTCCGGTCCCACTAGCCGCGTAGGTTTCTGGGAACTGAAGAGACGCTTCGGCTTCGAGAGGTGAGGGTACCCTACAGCTCCGCCACCAAAGAGGAGATTTGGTAGTAGACTTTAGAGGCAACGGTTTAGCGGTGGCAACGGTTAACGCAACGGGAAGTCAGCGCGCCTATAGCTCTGGTACCTATCTGTAAAATAGAGGAGGGTGCTGTACGTGCACCCGGGCAGCTCGCTCAAGGCACTAGTTTCTTGAAAACCGGGCGAAGTTTGTGCAAACAGGCTGATCGGGGGTCAGGACCTGACGGAGACGGTCCCTGTTCTTGCACAGGCTATAGTGCCCTTCTCGTATACCCTAAGCTAAACACACACTGGCGCAGAGTCAAAGCATCGCGACGCGTTATGTTTTTTGCCTATAGCATATTCATTCATAACTGCCTCCGTGGCCGAACGGTTACCATGCCGGACTGCCACGCAGAGGCCCCAAGTTCGATTCCCGGGCCGGGAGAAATGTATGTGTGGCCTACATTTATTTCTCTCGTGAGTTTGGGTGTAATTTGTCGTTGTCTATGTGTGTGTCCATGGCACCCGCGACACAGGGTTTCCTTAGTGCGGGGCTATGTTGAGTGTGTGCGTTATTATTATTATTATCTCCATTTTCCCATTATTAAGGTACAAATTTATGTTATGCAAACATGACATCGCGCGTCGCCGCGCGTCACCGTGCGTTACTTGCACGCAATGACGCGTCAGACGGAATGGCGACCACACTGTGATCAGGGCGCGCTAATGCGAGGGTTGTTGCGTCGCCATGCGTTGCAGTTGAAAAACAAGACGCGACGCGACGTTTCGACTTTACGCCAGTGCGAGTTGAGCCCTAAGGATCGGTAAGGAGGGTCACCATTATAATCAAAACTTATGCAGTAAGGAACGGGCTGTTGCCGTTTTGTTGGTTCCGATTTCCATAACAGAAGTGCTTTTGCTACTTGAAACCAGAGTAACGTTTATGTGATGTTGTTTAATATTGGTCAATTCTGCCCTTCTTATTGCAACTAACGTAATCGACATTTTTAGCGAAATGTAGTTATTAACTTAACTGGGAACAGCAAAACGACGACGTCTACAACCCCTCTAATCGGTTTTTTTCTATATCTTATCTAGTTTCAGTTTTATTGTTAAACAAAATCACTGTAATTGACATTTTTACGTGTGTATGGATTGAGTGAGCACCGCTGTAAAAAGTTTAAAATATAGACTTTTTATTATTTATGTTACGATTTGAGTTCTCAAGTATTCGTTACCGCCGTTACAGTCAATGCTCAATAAATATCTAGGTACTTATATTACGTGTTCATTTTGGCATTTTCATAACGTGTCGTCACTTTGCATTATAGATTTTCATACATCGTATAATAAAAAAGAATATCTTTTTAATTAAACTGAGTTACATTATTTTTCTTTTTTTGTTTTGTATTTTACTAATAGAAAGATAGGTTTCTACAATTGTTTTAGAAGTTTTATTAAATGACTTATATATTTTAAACTTTTTACAGAGGGTGCTCACTCAATCCACACACACGTGCCCTTTTTTAGTCGTTTTACTAGCAAAAAATACTTTAGACGCCAATATCTCCAAAGTTACCGAAATGCAAGGAGGGTTAGAAGGAAACCTTGAACTAAGTGGAGTGGTACCAATAATAACCTCTTATACGAGATACCAAATTTTAGATAAATTATAATCTCTTCTTGCCCGTGACGTCACGGTCCATATTTCACCTACGTTGACCTAGGAACTAATTGTCTATAGTCTCCCTGGGCTCAGGGGTATCCATAAAGATTTCCTCCCCGTCAAAAAAAAAAAAAAGGGACTAATTGTCTATACTCGTTGAGTCACCTAAAGTCCCTGACATTTTGATTTCAAAAAGACTACTTCATTGTCTATTAATTAACAATTTGATTTCAATATACTTACTTCACTATAAATTAACAAGTAGTAATCTTTTTCTTTGAACATTTATGCAAAGCATAAGTAGGTGGGCGGGCTCCAGGTTTATATGAATTAATACAACAACCAGCGTGTAAAAAGACTGAAAAAAAAATTCAAAACAAAGTTAAAGCAAATTTTAATACAATGAATAGCGACATCTCTAGCCGGGGCTCGTAGCTGGAAAGGTTTTTAACTGGGTGACGAAATATCATAGATGGCGTTACGGATAAAAAGTCGTTGAAAAACCAAATACAAAGATACGACGTAAGCACATAGAAGAATTCGTAGGTTCGTGTCGCTGGTTAGTTGGTATAGCGTCTGGCACGGTATGCTAGAAGACGTCGTCGGTATGAATCCGGACGGATCGAAGGAATCTGAGTATTCGATCATGGTATTAATAATTATAACAAAGTTAAAACAGTCACGATTCGACGATCGATATTTTTGTTATGGACGTTTTGCAATAGGTCCCTGATGGCCTCGAATGCGACACTGGTGTACGTCATAATTGGATCTATGTCGTGTACAATCTCACCTTAACACGAAGGGAAGGTTTATTATGTTTGTTGAGAAGATGGTAGATGCAGCTCATAACAAAGTGGGCGCGATCGCACACGGTTTTCACGTGTGCTTTGAACGACAACTTCCTATCGAGCGTAATTCTTAGGTATTTGACCGTGTTCTCCCAAGGGATTGGGCGGTTCCCTTGCTTCTTGCCATCGAGGACGTAACTAGACTTAACGAGAAAAGCTCGGCGATGGCCTTTGTAGTACAATTTTTATAGAATTCTCATCATTGCATTTTTAAATAGTTACGTTATTCATATAACTAATATTAAGGATGCAAAGGAAAAGGCCTTTGTTGAGACGTCAATATTTAAAACGGGGAGTCACAAATGCAAAAAAGATCAACAATATCAACCCTTGGAGGCTCTGCATGACTCAATTACATAAATTTTGAAAATACCAGGAAGTAGTTGTAATAGTAGTTCCACATTTGAAACTGAAGAAAGGATGCATTCCTAAACTAAAGAAGAAGAAAATCGGTGCGATATGCCCCTTTGCAAAGCGAAAAGCAGTTGCACTAAATACAAAAAATTGTTGTGTTATGAACACAAACTTGAAGTATGTCACAAATGTTTAAGTTTCCAGATTTGTACCAAAATGTTTTGATGTTTAGTTCATTTTTTTTTCTTAATTTTAATAATTTAAGTTGTTTTCAAACATTGTCTTTATAAATTGAATGTGTAAGCAATTTAAAAATTTCATAAATGTAGAACTGTATCATACAGTTACAGAAAATGTAACAGACTGTTTCTAATGAATATGTTGCATAATAATATATTGGTACATAATTGTAACTAAAAATTATAAACGTAGTCAAAACGACGAAGGTTCGTAATAAGCGTTGAAAAATAAGGTTAGTAATCTAGGGTTAAGATCCTTTATGAGCGATTCTACTTCCTTTGGGGTGACCGTTGGGAGAGGAGGGTCGGAGGGCAGGAGGGTTGCTCTGAGTCCAACCTCGGAGTCCACCTGGAATAGGCGGGTTCTACCGGTTCTAAGATTGGGAGCACTGGACTTCGAGGCTGTCGGCCGGGCATTCGGCTTTTTCCTCGTCGTCAAATGCTGAGGTGCGGTTAGATCGGTTGAGGAGACATTTGGGCAACCGTGCCGGACTTGAGACGGGTTAGTTACCAGAAGACTTGGTGGGTGGGCTAGAGTCCTTCGAGAAGCTTTTCCATCGACTTTGACGTCTTTACGTCCCTCTGTAAAGCCCGCAGGAAACAGCGGTTTTCGTCGGTGGGGTAAGAATCGTAAGCCACAGTAGCTGCGTTCTTTTCCGTTAGAAGGGCACGCATATCTTCCAGTAGGTTCAAACGACGGTCAATAACACAGTTGGCGTCTACGACTGAAGAAATGTCGTCTGAAATCTGAACTAGGTGTTTAGCCTCGAGGATATTGAGTCCTTGACTCAACTTCCCCCAGTCCAACACAGTTTAATGGGAGCACAAGGGTCAGGGGTGGGAGGGCTATGTCCGAACGAGAGGAGAGGTGAAGGAGGACGGGGCGGTGATCTAAAACTAACTCGTGGATTTGGATCGAGTCTAAATTAAGGTTAATATTTTTGAATAATGCTACGTCCAGGATGTCGGGGCGGTAATTTACGTCATGCGGATAGTGTGTGGGCTCTAAGGGTGCAAAATGCATGGATTCGGATAGTGTCATGAGGGTGTTACCCACAAGTTAATTGAAAAAAGCGCTCACCAAATTACCCAATTGTTGTTTGACAATTGTAATGAATGGAAAAGCCATTTGGAACTTGTTTCAATTTAATCAACATACCTAGTTGAAATTAGTAAATAGACTTAGTTCAGCGGTAGGCCTTTAGTGAAAATCATTTGGTGAATAACCACGAAATCTTAAAGTTTAAATTAAAAGAAGTGTAATTGTAATCTATGTTCGTTATAATTAAAGTATAGGTACTTACATATGGCAGCAAGGATCATTAATACTAGATGGACACCGTAAATAGGTGTTATATAGGGGCATTCAAGTTTACCAGCGAGAATTATACACAACATCCCTACGTAATAGAGGGTTATTATAAAAGGTGCCGTTATTAGCGCCACCACAAAGAATGGAGCACATTCAATGGACCCCTGAAAAAAAAGAAATACAAAAATATACGAGATTCGGTTTAGTTTCAGGTTATTCCCATCCCCTAAAAGCGATCCCCTGGTGATTCAGTTTTATTTTGTAGTATTTTATATTGCAAATACAGGGGGGATCAAGAAAAAATATTAATATTTTATTCCCACCTGATATCTTGGTGTTTACAAGCATATTTTTGGTAGGTACAGTCAACAAAAAGCTTTTAAAAGCTCAAAAGATGACGCAAGTTAGGAAATTGTCCTATACATTAATAAATATAACGAGAGAGGTAAATACAGTAATTTTGATTTTAATTACTGTATTTACCTCACAAACACAGTGAGATCTGTTGGGAGTTGCAAAATATGGAGTGGATCAGTTGGAATAAAAATTGGATCAGTTGTAGGGTATCAAATGGGAATAATCCCAATTTCGTTCAAATATCACAACTTTTCTTGACGTATATATTTTGGATTCAATATATAAAATATTCAATGTATGTAAATGATTGAATTTTGTCAGTACGTTGTTGATACTTGTCTATGTAAAAGCAGTAGGCGGCAAATACACAGAACGCACTTGAAAATCGCACTATTAAGCCAAGCCAAGCTGGCATTTTAGATCCATACAGAGAAATAGGATACCCCGTAAAATTATATTCTGACATTTACGTTTACGGTAAAACGCAGATACTGTCCATGAACGTTAAGTGTCGATACTACCTCTGACCTGATTAAACTTATTTCAGGTGATCTATTCCTCTATCGCGGCCATGAAGACTACATATGGAGGGGTTGGATTTCTTGTAGCGAAAAATATTGCTCCGTCAATTATTAACATCAAGAGTATTTCTACTGGCGTTTGCTTTGTTATACTCAAGCTGAACAAACAATACTCGCTCAAGATAATACAAGTTTACGCCCCAACCTCATACCATCCCGACGAAGATGTGGAAGAGTTCTATGAAGATATTACGAAGGCCTTGTAGTAAGTGGTGTCGATTGGCACAAATCGTTCTAAAATCGTTCTAATTGGCACGGGATCGTGGGGAGTGGCACAGAAACTTGGAGGCCTATATCCAGCAGTGGGTGAAGTCAGGCTGTATATGATGATGATGATGATATTAAATACAGCAGTTTTCTTGAAAAACTTCGAGGTAATTCACACCGTATAGTATTTATTATACATTCTGATTTTTACTATATATTTTTTCCAAAGTGAATGATAAATTGATTTAACACTTTCATTGTCATGCGGAATCAAACAAAACCATTTGAGGTAGTATAGGCTCTTGAAAAGTTAGCTCTGCGATTTTGCATTTATCTTAAACTTCATATTAAACTATTATGGATCTAAATTACGTATATTTGTGTTGTCTTCAAATATAATTGCAGGTCTGAAACCTGATGTCATATTGTTTATATTTGAGATGAAATAAAAAATAAACTACGCTCATCAAAAGTGTCTAGGGATCAAGCACCTTTTTTCTAATACATTTTTTTAACACAAGTGGCTGTTTTGGTCAATTTCATCTTCAATTTCAAATTATGATATTGAACAAAAAATCCACTATCATTACATACATACCTAGACTGAACTCATATTTTAGTTAATTACAAAAATAATTACCACACAGAGCCCACATGCAAATCCTAAGCCAGTTATCAAAAGGATTAAGGCGTGAACTTCCAAAAATATCAAAAATATATAAGGCAATACAACATTTTCATTGCTGCCTTCGGCCCATAGGGTGAAAAAGTTTCCACAATAGTGATAGCTGTATTCCATTCCAGCTTCAATAACATATAACTGTAACAAACATTATATTGAATGCATTGAATTGACAAACCTAAATCAATTAGTAGTTAGTTTAGGAGCAGTAAAGTTCCTGGTGAAAGAGTTAGTCCAGGGAAGTACTGCCACTTTACCTACTTCTGCGTTCCGGTTTTCAAGATTAAGGGTCATGGTGAATTACAGGCACAAGGGACTTGACAATTTATGTCTCTCAAGGTGGCGGGCGCAGTGGCAGTGCCCCTCAGATCTTTGCGACTTCCCGTCACTTGCTATAATAAAAAAGCAAGAAACATGGCTACATGTCCGAAGCGCTCCTCGGTTTTGTTACTACAATAATTGTAGCCGACTCTAGAATTAACAAGACACACAGTACACGTCCCTCTTGGAAGAATGGCATAAGTGGAGTTACACCAAAAATGTTTATTGCTCCATTAGGTTACAGAAAAATATAACAAATATCCTCTCCAATTCTTGTAACTATATATATTACAAGAATTGGAGATTATATAGTCGATAGGGTTACAAGAATTGGAGAGGATGTGGATTATATTATTTTGTATCTAATGGAGCAATAAACGTTTTTGATGTAACTCCACTTATGCCATGGGGTGCAACATGTAATAATACTCATGCCGTTATTTGGTTAACATTATTTCTATAGATGTTATATCAAATGTCATCCATTCTCACTTTGCTCACAACATCGATATCTGTAGGTTTTTCATTCATTATCGCGTTGTGCAAACGGTTATCAAACGTAGACACCTACGAGCCTATGCACACGGCGTATTTTATACGTGCCGGTGACGCACGTTTACGTGCCGCAGACGCGCTGTTGTCGCGCGTGTGTATCGCGCATTTTGGTAAAAGATAGTTTTGTTTGTTAATTTCAGTTAGTTTTTCAAATGAAGCAACTACATGAAATTTGAAGTGTAAAGTCCAGTAGAGTGCATACGATTCTTGATTTCAACGCGATGTTTGCGCATGTTTGAATGGATTGAGTACAGCGGGTGCGGGTATATGCGCGTCGTCGGCGCATTTAAAATACGCCGTATGCTTAGATACCGCTCACAGTAGCGTCTTTTGGGGCGTCGGCGTCTCGTCACAGCGTCGCTGGTCACAACGTCCGCACGGAGCCGACGCAACACCAACGCGGCGTATATACGACTTTAGGCACTATACCGCAATCATAGTGCTGGCGTTGCGTCGCCACCACGCGGATGCTGTGTCGACGCTGTGCATGCGTTGGCAAAACGCTGACCCTCGAAAGACGGTAGATTCTCTTGTTTTTACCGACACAACACCATTACCGTGATTGCTGTGTTCAATAACGGCAACCGGACATAGTCGTCGGGTGTTGCTTCTGAACACAGTTTGGTGCTTGAATTCCCGAATTTCCCTGTGAATTTTATGTGTCACAATGGATGTCGGTGAAGAAACATTTATTTTACTTGTTGTCCTGATCATACATAATGTGCCCACAAGTTCCACTTTGAGCGGGACAGTCCAGCTTTTAAACTTCGTGTCCCGCTGTCCCCTAAATACTTAATGTCCCGCTTTGACGAAACAGGACACAAGTGACAATAAATATAAAAAATGTATAAAGCTAGCCCGCCAGACTACACAAGATTAGACTTTTTAAATTTTGGTCAGGAAACATTTTTGTTCTTTTTAACCGACTGCAAAAAACGAGGAGGTTCGCAATTCGACTGTGTGTTTTTTCTATGTATGTTACGCGATAACTCCTAGGCATTTGTGAACCGAATTTGATGTATCTCTGATATTTTTTGTACTATCTGACACTTTTTAGGTCTGTATTTGGCAAGGCAAGTTCAAACGTGCAAGTGTCCTCCGCCCGCGACGACTACCACCCCCGTCTTGCACAGAGTTATTACCGTTTAGAGCGATCCATTTAAATATATTTATTTTTGTATGAAAGTAAAATGTGATAAATTATTAAAATTCATAGAAAAGAAGTTATTTATGATGTTAATATAAATATTACCACATGTACGAATAAAGTATTTGAAATTTGAATTTGAAATATTTATTTGTGTATTCTAGAACCAAACAGTCGGCATAAAACTATTATTACATTAACGAAGATATATAAAGTAGACCCAGAGATTCCTTAATTTATAATGCAGTTGAAATCTTAAAGACAATCAGTATAAAACAATTATAGTAAGGCTTTAATTTTTGTTTTAAATTTTGATAATGAATTACAGAAAATATTCAATATCTGCTATTATATGTCTGACATGATCGCCTAATAATAAAGCTATTGCCAACGAAACATTTCCGCGATTTCTTAATTGAGAAAAGTATAATTCATACGACCAAATCTTTCAATTTGACGGGGTACTCTGAAATGTATAAGATTCAGTAGAGGTGTTGAGTCAAATTTATTGTTTACTATTTTATGTAAACTGACAGTATCTATGTATAGCAAAAGAAACTATTCTTCCAGATTTAAATTGCGTATATTTGTTTTTTCGAACAAACCAACGTTTCGGGCCCTTTCACGTCACGGTTAGTCACGGTTGACTGAGGTGGTACAGTCATCAACCAGTTATTTATTATTATTTATTATTATTATTATTATTTATTTATTAATAGACAAAATGTGTAACATAACAGTTTGCACCATGGCGTTACGACAATTTAGTTAATAACAATTTAAAAAGAAAAAGAAAACAAATACACAAAACAACAAGAAATAGAACAATAAAATAAACTTAAAATTATCTACTTACTAATTCATTCATACATCTCTCCAAAACTCTCTTCCATTCCGTCATCAGTCTCTCTATCCCAGTCACAAACACATCACACTGCGGTGATGCTGCGAGCATGGAGTTGAGGAGTGCAGTCGTACGTGGAATAGGCGAGTGTCGGTGCAGTTCAGTGCGAGAGGGCTCGATTGCCAGGAGGGGCACACCACGTCGCCTGTTGCAGTAATCATCAGGGACCCTGAACCTAAGGATCTTTTCCACTAGGCTCACACTGTCAATATTATTTCTTAATACATTTATAATGAATCTAAGTGATGCGACATTTCTACGCAATTCCAAGGACTCATAGCCCAAGTGACCTTGTAGAAAGCGTGTTGGGTACAGGAATGGGTAGTAGTAAAATATTTTTTTATATAAATATCTCAAAAACTTCTTTTGGACTTGCTCCAACATGAGAATATATTTATTTTCATGTGGAGCCCAAACCACTGCATTCGATTCGAGTATACTTCGAACCAGAGCCGTGTAGAGCGCTTTCGTTGCTGAAGGTGTTAGTGGAGCAGCGTTACGTAACACGAACCCCAGTCTTTGATATGCACACTTTGTGACATTCCGAGCATGAGTCCGGAATGCGAGAGACGGGTCAAAGGTAACGCCGAGATCGCAGACTTCACTCACACGAACAATCACTTGACCAGCTAATCGATAGTCATAGCGGAGAGGCAACGGGGAGCGCGAAAAGGTCATAATTTCACATTTACCATTGTTGAATAGTAGCTTGTTGTCTACACTCCATTTGCTCACTGCGACGATGTCCTGTTGCAAAGCATAACAGTCCTGAGTCGACTTAATGGGCATGACAAGTTTCACATCGTCGGCGAATAATAAAACCGTGGCCTTGTTAACAGCTGTTGGAAGGTCATTTATAAAAATAAGAAAAAGGAATGGTCCCAAATTTGATCCCTGACTTATGCCAGAACGTGTATGGTATGGTTTTGACTGGTATGGTCCATATCTTACGAACTGTTTCCGGTCTTTCAGATAATCGGCAAACAGTTTTAATAGCCGGGGGGCGAATCCCATTCTACTTAGCTTCTGCAGTAATATATCGTTGTCAACCCGGTCAAAAGCCTTTTGGAAATCAAGATACACAGTATCTACCTGATGTCGAGCATCCATCGCCCTCGAAATGACATCGACCAGCTCGACCAAATTAGTAGCTACGGATCTTTTGGGCAAAAAAGCGTGTTGGGAGCTAGTGATGTATGGCCGGCATTGAGGGAGGAGATACTCATGCATTACCATCTCGAATACCTTAGCCAGTGCAGATAATATTGCTATAGGCCGATAGTTCTCGATTCTAAGCTTAGATCCTTTTTTAGGTATTGGAGTTACGCGTGATATTTTCCATATAGTTGGGTATTCTCCAGTAGTCAATATAAGGTTATAAATAAATATTATCGGGGCAATCAAACTATCGATGCAACCTTTGATGACAAATGCCGGTATGCCATCCGGACCCACCGATGTGTTACCTTTGAGACGCTTAACCGCGCGGCGCACCGCATCTCCACTGATTGACCGGATGTCGACCAGCCGTTCACCATCCAAAGAGGAGACCATTGAAGCGGCCTGTTGTGGATCGAGAGTGGGCAAGTCAGGCAGAAAAACCGATTCGAAGTGTTTCGCGAATGCAGCAGCGGCCTCGGCTCCTCGATACTCAGAATCGCCATAAGTGATCGCGGGTTCGATTCCTCCTCGGCAGCGTAAGGTACTAACGAATTGCCAAAATAGTGAGGGCTTGGTTGCGAGGTTACTAGAAACATTATGAACATAATTGTTATAGGCTGCCTTAATGTTTTCCTTGATTGATGAGCGTAAAACTTTAAACTGTTTGTGAACATTGTCATTTTTAGTTTGTTTCCACACCCTATGCAAACGAGCTTTACAGGAAATGTCACGGATTATTGCTTTCGTGTAGTAGACAGGATATGAACGACTACACGTCGGCTTCCGTATTTTTTTGGGAATACAGTGATCGAAAATATTATACAATGCGTCATTAAATTTAGAAACGACGTCGTCTACTGTGCGACATTCATAAATGCCGCTCCAGTCGCAATCAATGATAAGAAAATATAATGAATAAAAGTCGGCCCTAGGGAAATTCCAGTCCCTTGACGATTCTACGTTAGAAGGGTCAGCTCGGGTTGCCCTAGTGGTAAAGTCATACTGAGCACGGACAACAAGCGGCGGGTGGTGCAAGTCTATATACACGAGTTCTTCTTCTGGCTTCGCGCAGCGTACACTTAGCGCACTCCTCATCTCGGAGCTAGCCAGCACCACATCCAGCATTCTACCATTCACGTTATTCACACAGTTGTAATCTAACAAATTGCACAAAGGTAAAAAACAGCTGTAAAGGTTAGAAATGTACACACTTGCACTATATAAATTCAGATCACCTAAAATTAGCAGTTTAGAGTTAGGATGATTTTCGCAAAATAATTCAACACTATTAAACCATTCTATAAATATATCATCATTTGATCTAGGTGGTATATAAACAACACAAACATAAAAACTGTGTCCATCGACTTTAAAACGTGCCCAGAGATCTTCACCACACGACGTCTCATACTGCGGAAAGTGCTCTAGGTAAACAGGAGATTGGGCTGCCAGTAAAACGCCGCCGCCCACGCGGCTTCCGCCGCGGTCACGCCGAAGTACCGACCAATTACCGCAGCATAATTCGGCATCAGACACGGAACCATCAAGATTCGTTTCCGTGGCGGCTACTAGAAAAAGGTCTTCGGAAAGCAGAAGGTTGGTCCTCCAATCGACTAATTTTGATTTGAGCCACCTTACGTTTTGATAGTACAAATTGAGTACAAACTTTTTTGTTTTATTTCCGAGTTTGCTAGTTTTGCGTTGCGCTTTCGGGGTTTTTGGAACGAAATAACTGTCGCCAAGGTTTCAGTGCGATGTCCTTTGCCCAATTACTAGGGTCCATTACCTTTTCAGCATACCGCGACGGGACGGTTAGTTTAAAAGAAGCGTAGTTGCCTCTAGCTTTTAAGGTTTCTACCGTACAGACGTCCTCCCCACAGACTACCTCGAGATGGGCACGAACCCTGTCGTCCGTAGTGCCGATCTTGAGGTAATACGCATGGATGTATAGTGATCTCTCTGATGCTTCAAGTTGTGTTGTACCTGGCGTGGCAGTGCCACGCTTAATATTCAATAACTTACGCGGACGTTTGACTTCTGTCCAGCCCTCATCGTCAGGATTGGAACTGGCTGTTGCATTAGTAGCTCGTAAAAGCGGCCTAGGTAAGTCAGGCTCGGAGTGAGATGTTATTTCCGCTTTGGAAGACCTACGCACAGAAGGCACTGGCTCCAACTGTACTGGCTTAGAAGGCCCAGGCATAGTCACCACTGGTTTAGACGATCCTTTCATAGATGAAGCAGCTTTGCTTTTCTTTGTCTTATGGGGGTTGCCAGGAGGAGGGGCCATACTGTTTTGTATCATACATGTTGCATTCGCCACCAATTCTAACTTAGCCTCAAAGGTCGTTAGCCTTTTCTCAAGTTGAGTAAATTTGTTTGATATTGAAGCAAAGTGGTTTTCGACAGCTTTGCTAATTAAGTTAGACAGGCGCTCGCTCAGCGCTTGTTGCAGCTCGTCTCGAATTGTATTTCTTATACTAGTCATGCAGATGTTATCATCCTCAATGTTGCATGATAAGGCAATTGAGTTGCTCCTACTGGTTTGATGCCGACGGAGTGTAACATTGTCACAGGCTGTTAATCCACACTGGTTCGAGCAGGCATCAAAGTTAGAATTATTAATTGAGTCATTTGCCGTCATATTATTATCGTTGCTCTCAGCCACCGTTCCACGCACGGGTGTGTTAGTGTTATCACCTTTCGGTTGCCTGCATACACATCTCTGGCATTTCCATGCACTTTTATGGTCCGATGTCATAGAATTATAAAACCTTTTTTCAGAGACGTTTGCGCACTGTAGATCATATGTATCTGTGCATACAAGACAACGTAAATACTGTCGGCTTTCAATAGAACTTAAACAGCCAGCACAAATAATCGAAGGCATTGCAAAGAACAGAGCAGATATTATAACTCACTCAGGTAACAATGACGGTAATGACGCCGCGCTGTCTCGTTGATCGCTGTGTTCGCTCGAGGTCGATGCACTCTGGTGACAAATGAGTCACGACAAGGCCGCAGCGATAGAACTGGTTGTTGAATAAGGCGAATCCAACGGTCGAGATTTGATTTTAGAAAAAATAAATGGTTGTAGCTTTACTAATTTTGCACTTTTTGAAGATATTATTTTACAAAAACTTCAGACAGATTCCAAACTTTCGGATGATGTAAATATTATACGGGGCCGAAAATAAATTTCACGATTCAGAATTAAAAACAAGAGGAACAAATTGACAGAGGTTTTGCCTTAACGACTAATGATGACGAAGTCATGTCATGACGAAGTTATGTCTAATATTAATGCAAACCACCCTATTTATTCACTATAGTCATAATAGTTTTTAATTAAATACCTTATTTTTAATTTTACAAAGAGCTTCACTGTAAGTACGGTCTCTCATAAATTGGACAAACGAAACGAAGTATTTGTACCCGCATCAAAGAACATACATCATTTTGCAGTTTATCACAGTCACTGTTATTACGCATGATCTTAAAATTCTGAGTGTCATTTGCATACATTAATAGATCAGAAAAGGTATTAATATAAGGTATATTATTGATGTTATTGATGTATAGGGTGAACAACAAGGGACCAAGATGTGAACCTTGAGGAATTCCGGAGGTGATACATTTGTAAACAGGCAAAACCGCTATGCACCACTGCCTAGTACCTACTTTCGATATAAGAATTAATCTAGCGCAAAATATTACCGTGTATACCGAATCGCCAAAAGCTTCGCGAGTAAAGTGTTGTGACAAATTTTATCAAACACCTTAGCAAAGTCGGAATACAAAGCGTCATGTTAAATATGAACTCTAAAAAAGTTAATAAATTTGTATCAACACTACGCCCTCTACAAAATCGTGTTATTGAGGAGCAACTAAACGATAGACTGTTAGATAGAGTTGTGTAGATAGATCGTTATTAATAAATCCTTTCCGAACAGGAGTGATCCATGCTTGCTTTCAGATATTAGGAAATATCCTCTCCGCAAAAGACTTTTTATAAATTAACGTTAAGGGCAAAGCGATAGTAGTCGCGCAATTGCGAATAATAATAGGATGGATCTCGTCTGGGCCAGCACCTTTACTGGTGTCAATATAATCTCAAATTTTAGTAGCAGAAGAGTGTAAAAGTTCATCCAGGGTAGTACCGCCACCTCATCTATTTCTGCCGCCATCAGTAATGTCAGCATTACTGTGTTCCGGTTTTGAAGGCTAAGGGTGCTGGTGAAATTACAGGCACATGGGCTTGTCAACTTATGTCTCAGGGTGACGGGCGCAGTGGCAGTGCCCCGCAGGTTTAAAGCTTTGAACGGCACTGCAACTGTTATGGACAGGCGTGTAGCTTACCATCAGGCGCACGACTTGTTCGTCCCGTCACTTTATATTATAAAATAAATATAGATTTCAAAATGTTGAAAAGAGTCTCTTTAGTTATTTCTATAGGATGTAAATTAAAAACGCAATTAATATTTGTATTGGGGTGGGATAGGAGCAAAATATCTCGAAAACAGATTGGAAATGGTCAGTAAACCGATCACAAATTTCTAAGAGTAATAAAATAACCTTTATAAGTCATGATTTGTGGAAGTTGACTGTTTGAGTACAAAGACATTATATAAGTCCAAAAGTAATTTGGATGCTTTTTAATGTTTTGCTCAGAATATTGAATATAATTTCTGTAACATTCCTTCTAAGTAATTTGAATGTAGTCCTGCAAGGTTGTTACTATCTTAGAAATAATCCTGTGTATTTATTGTTTTAAGCGTGTAACGGTCTCTTGCCACTTAAGGCTTCCCGCTGCAACAAACGATGTCAGATGAAGTTTGTCAGCAAAGCAGCCAGAAAACTTGCTGGCTTTGTTTAACTGCAATCTTTCTATAACGTTGAAAATGAAATTATTAATTAAACTTTCATATTATATTAGCAACCGCAGTATTTTTATTATTATTATTATTATTAATGAACGAGAAACATACAATTACACTTTTATCTTTCTCTTTAATATAGTACCTATTGTTTTACTAGACGTAGAGGTGGAGCGCTCCACGATGCGCTCCTATGAACCGAGGTAGTTTACAAATTTCAGTAATAAATTCAATGAGTGCGAAAGGGACATTTCTTTACGGCGCGACACGTGAAACAAAAGATTAGTATGAGAAAATTAGCAAGATTTTAGATGCAATGCCGTGCAAGCCCGATGCGACGACTGCACTCGGCCTCCACTCGCTGTTGCCAGTTTCATTTGTCAAATAAACAAACCGTATTTTTTTCGCGCGCTTTAGTTATGTTGTAATAATTATTGTTATTGTTCAATCGTTGTTAGCGTAGTGTTGGTGGCATTGTTTAAAATGGAACAATATAATGTGTTTCATTCTTTATTTAAATTAGGTAAGCGAAATCCCGCTAGAATCTTCCGCGAGCCGCCTCTGCCAATTAGGCAAAGGACGCTAATATGGACCTAGATAATGTAACGCAACCTGTAATCATAATATTATAATAAGATATAGTGACTGCCTACGTGGCCGAATGGTTACCATACTGGAATGCTACGCAGATGCCCCGGGTTCGATTTCCCGTCCGGCAGAAATGAATGTACAGCCTACTATTGTTTCTCTCGTAAGTTTAAGTGTAATTTGTGGTTATCTTTAGGTGTTAGGATTATTAAAAAAAAAAGAGCAAGTGGGGAAACTCTGGTCGGCGTTCAAATGTCTAACTTCGCTCGGAGCGTAGTGTTGTTACATTGTTATTTTAGTTATACTTTCAGATTGTAAATACAATTTAAAAAAGGGGTTCAACACAGTATTCTCGTGTTTTATTGAAATAACCTAACTGCAAGAGTTACTTAAGTATTGACATTATACCAGCATCGCGGATAGGTAACTTGATATTGGGGTATGATTATGAAATAGAATTGAAATGCTGAACTTGATGCAATCTTGTTCAAACTACCACAAATATAATAATAAACACATTTACTATTTCTTATTTCTTTTAACACCGAGCAACCGTTTCAATTCTGCAATGAACACCGCGTGTGACGACCTTCGCTGAGTACCGCGAGATTGTGCGAATGTATCGGTCTGTACACGTCGCGTGTCCGGGCGCGCACACATACAAGACACGCTGCTACGTTTGTATCGAGTTACCAAACTAGTCTTTACTGGAATTATGATTGGAGAGTTTAAATTTACAACTGCATTTCACATGATATTAAAGATTATTGATTGGTGAGTTTGAATTTGAGTTATAACTACTGCTATATAGTAAAATTTACAATTCTTACCACAGCTGTAACAATGATTGCTCCGGCTCCAAAGTCAAGGCTGTAATGTCCGAAGAACTTACGTTTCATAGGTAAATAGTCCAGCGGCATCTTGCTAGGTATATCTATAGACCTCTAGGAAATATTCTATATAACGTGTCTTCTATCAAATAATCAAACTTAAAAATTCTCGCATAAATGCTTCATAAATATTTAACAAAAGAACATCAATTATGTCAAAGGAAATATGAAAAACGTCAAAGAGAATATAAATACATGAATACTCTTTAAACATCTAAGAAAAAAACTTAAAATAGTATTATTAGTACTAATAGTATAACCTTCTTGTTGAAGGACTTTGCCTTAATGCATTTTTATCAGTAATTCGCGTATAGCACGGTTCAAACAATGACTTTGAAAAATATATATAGCAAAATTGAGAAATAATACTGATTACTATACGGTGTGAAAACACGATCCCTAAAAACTTTACGATAGAAAAAAAAATACAAAATTACCTCGAATTTTTACACGAAAACCGCCGAGCCGTGGTAGTTTCGACTCTTAACACTATAAGCATTGCCTTACAAATAAATGGACGACGGGTCTAATACAAAAACCACGAAAAAAATGTCCCAAGTCAACCTATTCGAAATTTAAATTGTAATGTCATCGCAGTATCGCGCTGTCAGTAGAACAAATGAAGACTAAAGCGTGAATGACGCTCTGTGTACGATTTTAACGCCTTATAAGTTCGGACACTTTTTAGCGCGGACCCGACGTCCATATAATTGTAAGTCAATGACTATAAGTAACAAATTTTCAATAAGGCTCTGTTTCTGATTTGACAGTAATAATTTTTTGTTTATAATATCTAGTGACGGGACGAACAAGTAGTGCGCCTGATGGTAAGCTACACGCCTGTCCATAACAGTTACAGTGCCACCAGAGCTTTAAATCGCAAAAATCTAAGGGGCACTGCCACTGCGTCCGTCACTATAAGACATACGTTGACAAGTCCCATGTGCCTGTAATTTAATAATTTGTGTTTAATGGAGCACAGTACCTCAGAAATTTAACTTTTGTGGCTGCCACAGTGGTATTTACATAGCTGCCTATTTACATAGTATTTAGGTGGGCACATAATCCCATAAATATACATACTTCCAGGTAGCCATCATAGTATAAAAGATTTTTGGTTAAAATATGCTATTATATGATTTGAAGCTTAGAATAATAACGCATAGAAACCTAGTCCGCACACGCTAAGTGAGGCAACTGAAGCGCGCCCAATGGGCCTACATGAGCGGGCGGGGCTTCAGTGCTCAACGTCAACTTGCACCGCGAACAGATCAAAAATTTTAGCTAAAAATGACGAAATATGCGGTAAATGAGTGTAAAAATACGTCAGAAAAACATAAAATAGATACTAACATCACATTCCACAAGGAAGTAATGCGTTTTAACTTGTATTTTTATATAAATATTCACTAAAACCGAAATTTAACCTACTACTAAAACTAGCCTACATGAATTTGATTTTTGCCTCACTTGTGACAGTTCGTTTGATATGAAACTATCATTCTATGCGTTATTATTCTAAGATTTGAAGATGATTTGAAGTATAATATTCTCTTTATGTCTTTAAATACAAAGAAACCTTTTTTCTTTTTGTATGTTTCCTGTATGGTCCACAAAATCAAAGTTTTTTCAGGGAAATAAAGTTTCTTCGTGGTATTACAAAATGGTATTCATAATCCAGAAACAAAAGTCGTGTTACATGTAAACAAAAACTAAACGAAAATATGAATTAAAACGCCTACGAATATTTTGCGAGCAAATATGTCGCAAGGCGGCGATGCTCGCTACTACTGTATGACGGAGTTTTGGTAAAAATATTTTTTTTAACAATTTTAGGGTCGTAACATTTAATAGAAGAGGAGAAGAAGAAGAACAATTCTCATCTAAACGAAAATTGCTGACCTATAATGTTGCATAAATAAACAGAATACTCTTTGGATACCAAGTGCTTACAAATAGTTTGAAAGTAAAACAAAAACTGAGAACGCTTCACTGAAGCGGCGTCTTAGTGGGAAGATAGCTCGTGTAAACATCGCGGGAACGTCCGACTTATGACTGAGGGCCTCGAGGGAAATAAGAGGTGCGACATCCTCTTATTTGTAGACTTTGACCTCGCACGTGGAGTAGTGTGAAAATACACCTACGTACATGTTATGACTTAAGATAAAAGCGACGGGCGGAGAAAATATATGGAATTAAGCCGAGATGAATATAATTTTTTTAATTTTTTATTTATTTATTTATTTATATCAGGTAACAAAGACCCATGTATACATACCTTATAGACTAACATACATAACAATATAAAAACAAAATACACCTATGTTATATATACCTTAAAACAAACATACATACAATATAATAATAAAAACTAATCTACACGATTTCCCTTATCGGCAACGTGTGGCGCAATCTGGTGTCAGGTAACCGGCCGCGGAATCGCCGATATATGACACCCTTGCCAAAATTCCTCTTTCATGAAGGTCGAAAGTGTTAATGCAGAGGCGACAGTGTATTGGATTTTCTTGGAGTAATATTGCACAGTTAATAATATAATAGTGTCAATTAAATTTTTATTGAATTGATATTCAATTATTTTTTGTGAAATTACTCTTTTTAAATTTTAAATTTAATTTTTTTTTCTGAGTGTTCCATCTTTGTATTGATAATTATAACAAATTAGTGGAGTAATTTCACAAAAAATAATTGAATATCAATTCAATAAAAAAATTATTAATACAGTGAATAGCGTCATCTCTCGCCAGGACTGGTAGCTGTAAAGGTACTAACTGGGTGATAAATCTGTCATAGATTTCTCATAGATGGCGCTACGACTAAAAAGTCGTTGAAAAACCAAATACAAAGACACGACGCAAGCACATACAAAAATTCGTGAGGTCCGTTGGTTCGTTCCGTGGCTTAGTTGGTATAGCATCTGGCACGGTATGCAAGAAGACGTCGGTTCGAATCCGACCGGATCGAAGGAATTTTTTCTGAGAGTTCGATCTTTGTATTGATAATAATATAATAGTGTATTAACTCAAAAAATGTATTTACTCCGAATCGATGAAAAATGAATTACTCACTTCCCGTGAAAGATTATTAAAATGAATGTATAGGTTTATAGTTTATTAGGTACAATTTCGTACTTGCCAATATTTAAAAATAAAGGGGGAAAAAACAATTTCGTATTTTTAAATAAGGACTATTTTGGCCAGAACTAGCTCACATAAAGTGTGTCTCGTTTTGAGTTAAGTTGACATCTTTTAGTTGTTTCTCACAATACTAACGACGGTTTTATTGACGTGTAGAGAATAACATTTTACGTTAAACAATGGTATAATCTTGAATTTCACGTATTTTCAGTTACAACACCATTGTAGCGAACTTTATCAATGAGTTAAAGGGTGGGTGCTAACAACGAGTAAGCAAGGCCAAGTTTATGTACTTACAGCTTTTAATAATTTATTAGAAAACATCAACAAAGACAAGCACATTTAAATTTAGAATTTGTGTTAGTTAGTGTTTGTTAGTTGTGCTTGTATTTGAACCTGAGCAAGCGAAGGATTCTAAGATTGATCCACGAGCGTAGTGAGAGGTTCAAAAACAGAATCATGAGCGTACGCAAAAAAACGCAAAACAACTTTGCTGCCGTGGGAAACAGACAACTTTTCACCTCACTATAGCGAGGAAAAGAGCAGATGAAAGAAAAACAGTTGAACTATATCAAATCAGTTTTAATAAACAGAATTAGTTATCGTTGCCAATTTAATGTCAACAATAATAAGAATAGCACATACCAACGGATTTATATTACATAAATAATGTACAACAAATCGCGTAGTTGAACGTGTCATTATGTTTTTTTTACCGAGGGAAAAGTTTGGTGCACCACAATCCTGAAGTTCAAATTTCAGAAACATTTTGTGCGCCGATTTCTAATGATAAAGACAGCCTTTCCGAGCTAGTGAGGTGAAAAAAAAATTAGGTAATCGTTTTTGTTATAAAAATAAAATATTCTTTGACTTGATTTGTTGCCAAAAACTGTGTTACTAATAAAATAAAATATTAAATTTTTTTTAATACATTTGGTCTTTGCAAAAAAAAATCTAGTTTCTATAATTATATAATGGTAAAATATAACGTTAAAAATTCAATTATGTGTTATAAAGTTGGTCAATATGGATACTTATATCAGACATAATAATAGTTAAGAATAATAGAAATAAGCTACAGTACCGGCACGCTATGGTGGCCCTTTTGGCAGACAATAGTGAGGCAAAATCTTAATTCATTAACGAAAACAATATAATACAATGCGAGTCGCATCTATAACTTTTTAGATTTACAATTAGTATTGCAAGGGGTAGCTGATGAAAAAGTTCTAATAAAATGAAATTAGAAATGTTTACTTAATGTATCGTCAATTCGAAACTGCTTTGTTTTGCATTGAGCTTTGACGCCAGTTTGCCGGATGTAGAACGTGTGTTGGACAGCGATCAGATTTTATTTTTTTAAATTTCGAAAAACGAATCGGTTTTAGTATAGGTGTAATTTTTTTAATTTTGTTTCAGTTTAATACTGTTACTTGAAAGTTTTATTGTATGTTTATATTTTTTTATACAGTTGTATTGTAACTTCATTTGAATTAAAATTTTTTTTGTATCTATTTTATAGTATTTTAATGTTTTTGTAACCTCTGTTTTATTTAAATTATTAATAAAAAATAATAAGAAACATATACTTTATATTTCATCTTGTTTTGTATATTCTTATTATTTGGAAATACTACGTTCTTAACTTAGACACTAAAAGGAGAAACAGTTACTATTAGTGTGTAACATAAGAATGTATATAAATAAACAAGATATTTTAACAATTAAATAGGTAGTTGTAATTACTTAATCCCTTGTTTTTAGATTCATTACAAAATTAAACAATATTTGTCTAAGTGTGGGTGTACTATAAACCTCTGCCTACTCTTCGGGAATATAGGGGTGATGCTATTTTATGTAAAAAGTTTGTGTTCCTCAATTCAAAGACTAAATAATTTCGTTTCACGTGTAAAATTAAATAAAAATATTTTGATGATTTTTTAGAAAAAAACGGCATTTATGATATATATCTGGAGTATGCCAAAAAATCATAAATAATTAGTACTATAACCACCTGTAAGGATATTACGATTTTCCTTGCCGTTTAAAAGATAATTCGATTTTTCATACAAGTTTCATACAAATTTTTCGAAAAAGAATTATAACTCCTTCGTTTTTGAACATAATCAACTCGGGTGTCATATTTGTACATAGTAATAACTAAAAGAAGCAATATTCGGCAAAAAAAAACTGACACTTGCAAATTGAAATTCCCAAGTCTATGAAAGCCGATTTTCAGCCCACCGTGCAACGTAGCGAAAATTCTGACGTGAAACTGTTATCTATAATTCTATTATAGAATCCTAATAATTACACAAGTTCATTACGTATTTATATCGATATAATATAATATTTTTTAATAATTCACTAGCTAGAATAATATTGAAGATTTATTTTAAAAATATATTAAAAGCACTTTGGACAGGTACCTTTAAAAAACGTAACCAAAGATTTGAAATTGCGTGTCCAACCTTATCATTGCCTAGTTAATAATTAGATATATTCACTACGTAATATTTATCGGCAATACAAATTGAAAATTCGAGAACCCTTGTCTAGCTCACGAAGTTATGGCGTCTTATTATATTGATACAATAAATCTGTATTATATATTACTCTGCACTAAAGAAAACAATAACTGAATGAGTCTCAGACATTACTTTTTTTACTTACTTCGTTTCATCTTTCAAAAAACGAAAGAACCTCCTCTCTTTATCCCGTTTAGATGATTATAAACAGCCGCACAATTCACGACCATTATAAATAGTCCCAGTATTATAAATAGTAATAAAATGATGTTATATATTAATGTACAAATATCGTAATGAATAAATGAAAAATATATTCAAACATCAATTACCCACTAATGTATCCAACCCTGTTTATTTTAGGAATGGTTGGCTATAACGAACTAAGAGTCAGGCGGGATCTTGCACTAGTATCTTATATCTTAAAACTTTTTAGAGGTAAGATACACAATGCTGAGCTTTTGGGGCAAATAAGCATGTGTGTTCCGGACGGATATGTGTGGCGGCGGCGGTGGCCGCAACTTCTAGCCGTACCGCGCGGGAGGACTAACATGCTAAAAAGCTCCGATGACGCGCGCACTACGCACTCTCAACGTAATGGCTGACAATGTGGACATATTCTTTTGTACTTTGAGTGAACTCACAAGGGTAGCATTATTTGTACTGTGTAATGAAAATGTTTAGGTTAAGATAGAAATAGGTAAATAGGATATTATAATGTAAAATTGCTTTACTATCGCATTAGGTAAGAACCTGTAATGATAGTTAATAAGTTGTGGTAAATAAATAATCAAAAAAATAAAAAAATCAAAGCCGTCTTAGCGCGAAAACGGCTCGCCGACAGCCTTGTATTCGTTCAGTCAATGTGACCGTCAATGTGCGAGGCATGGTGCGGTATCTAAAGCTAGGGAGGAGAGAGAGAGTGTGTCCATTCCCATTACTTATTAATTCTCTGACGAAACTTGATGAGCGGACAAACGTCAAAACGGCCATAAAAGCGCGCCGGTACTTTAAGAATAATTTGTGTCATTCTTACGTTCCCTGTACTCGTTTATCATCGTCGTTTACTTACATACTTCGTATGCTATAAAGCACAGCATAGAGGGACACTAAAATTTTATTTATCACCGTGTATTTGAATGTATCTACTTTAACCTATGTTGACGAATATTTCAATTGAATTAAAATTAACGTGGTCTACACGCTTTCGTTTGTCACTTAAAACTCCGCTGTAGCACTATGAATAAATGCACGATAAAATTCCCTTTTTACAAAGGTAAACCGCATATAATATACTCGTTGATTACTCAACCTATCTGTAAAGCGGTGAAAGGCTTTTTTAAACCTTTTGCTTTTAAATGGCATACAGGAAACCATTTTGAACTTTATTTTCACTCCTAATGCACCTTCAGAATGAAATTGATCTCATTCTAAAAGTCAACAAAATGAGTTTATACCGTAAAAACAATTCAAGCGAGGGTCGCGTTTTTGCCGATTGACGCGTAGTGACAAATGTTTTTCTCATATATTAATGCAAACGTTTCTTTTACATGCTACTCATTGACTTACAAATAAATGGACGGGTCTAACACAAAAATCACGAAAAAAATGTCCCAAGTCAACCTATTCGAAATTTAAATTGTAATGTCGTCGCAGTATCGCGCTGTCAGTAGAACAAATGAAGACTAAAGCGGAGTGTCGCGCTCTGTATACGATTTTAGCGCCTTACAAGTGCGGACACTTTTTAGCGCGGACCCGACGTCCATATAATTGTAAGTCAATGATGCTACTAAATGAATGTAACAAATAATGACACTAACGTCAATAAATATTGACCTGTCGATGTTACGCATGTAACAAGCGATCATTGGTATGTGTGAGTAGAGCTTACTTATCCTGTGAAATTTCGATAGTGTGTGCCGCTATATATTCAATATTTTAATATGTTATTTTCTAGCAATGACGTCATTATTAAGATGGTTACGGTTTTCGATGAAATAAGATATATATAATAGAGACGAAATAAGGGTCATCCATCCCTGGCAATTCATCAGGCAAATGGGCCTTATATCACTTTTAAACATCAATTCTCTTATGCGCTAAAATCACAAATTAGAAAGCTCAAAGAATAGCGCCAACAACTGACCTGTGTGTACGTTTCCGTATATTCCAATTGTTTCGAATTCGGGCTGGCCAATCAGAGCGCAGTAAAGATTTGGCAGAATACTTTTCAAACAAATTAAATGAAATTTCGTCTCTATTTCTGGTTATACTCGATGTTATATCAGATTCTTCATTAATATAGGCTTTAATGCAGCTTTTCTTCAGAAAAGAAGAAACGACAATGTTGCCCCCGTATACTATACATATAATTAAGACACCTTTTGCATCTCGACAATACAAAAAACAAACCAGATTAATAAACTGCTGCATGTGTATCCGTTAAACGCGTATGAGTGCACTTACACGCACGCACGCGCACACACTTACACACGCATCCAAGCACATAATTAGTCAACATAAAATAAGATCAGCACTTAATCTAAGTAATAATTGTACCGGATTGGAAGAGCGGTGACTTCTGACATAAGTATTTTCATACTTAAAATTAGTTCACCAGCAAATGATATATCGTCTGGTATAGTGCAAATTAGCGTATGTAGTATTGGTAAAAAGTGCGTAGGGTAAAACCGCGGTAGATGCCGCCGTAGGATAGGTGCCTCGTTTTCAAAACACCTAACTTCCCCAAATCGCAACAAGGAATAATTAGTTTAAATAAATAGTATAGACACCAATCATCAAAGATCCTGCAGGGCTACGTGTGGAATAGACGCGTTTGCCTTGTGCATGCGTTTATCTCCGCGACGAACACGATAAACGGTTCAAAATTTCAGACGCAAGTCTGTACTGTCGCATAACTTTGTTAGTTATAATAAATTCCGTTTTATTTTTATTATAACTATACACTGGTTCATTAACTGCGCACCTAGGTGACAATAATCGCTCTATTGTATATAGCTTAGTTACATAATAAAAGGGCATCTATCTGTATCGAACAGGATAGTCCCCTTGATTTTTCGCGGTATTAGGGGCAAAGGACAAGACAAGAAAGTTGGGAAAAGAAAATAAAAAAATACATTGTTTTAGTGAAAAAGACATGTAAATGATAATAGTTTAAAAGTAAGTAAAAGTACCAAAAAAACAAATTATTCACATTTCAAACAGCGAACAGTTTTGTATATAGAATGTTTTGATAGCTACAAAAATACGAAGTAAAGTAGATGGTAACTTTAAATATGTATATATATATATATATATATATATTATTAAAGATGTAATATGTATATACAGTATATTATAGATTACAAATAAAACATTTTATTATGAATTTTACTATTTTATTCTAAATGGCATCTATCCTTCTTAGTATTTTCATTGTCTCATCTATCCTCAAAAAAATGGTTTGCAAAAAGTAAATTTTTTCAAAATCAGTAAATGTTAGATCAATAAAATCAAGTATTAATGTGATGTAAAAGATTAAACTAGTTATATCCATAGGAATTATTCAAGGTAAACTAATACTTTTAAATTAGGAGGCCCTTTCAAAAAGTGGGGCATCTATCCCGGATTTACCCTATCTGAACCAAATCAAATTTCACAGGAGCGGGATTTAACTTTATTACTTTGTTATTGCAATGGCTACGACTTCCATTTTTGTCCAGTATAAGCATTAATTTATGTTGTCCACGGACTAATAACCATAGATTCCCGTAAATCACGCTAATTTGGTTGCCACGACATTTACGCGGATTTGATTACCACTAAATTACCGAAATTGTGACTCATAATCAAATGCGCGTAACTAGCATTCGATTATGAGTCTCCGTTTCGATAATAGTAATTGCACTATCTCCGACGTTATGTAACCTAGATTACGACCCCTCCCACGTAAATTATCGTATGTGGAAATTGCCAAGTTTACAGGGGAGCGTTTTAAAGTTTTGAATTCACTGAAATGAGTATAATTATAAAATAAATTGTGGTAGTTCATCTAACCATGTCTAAGATTTTATAATACTCTATGTGAGTAACGAGCTTTGCCGAATAAAACTGCAAAATTATAGTTACGTGTTGTGCTCATTGCAGTGAATTCAAAACTTTAAAACGCTTCCCTGCAAAACTTGGCAATTTCGACATACGATACTTTACGTAGGAGGGGTCGATTAGGTCAATAAATTTTATTTTATTTATTTACATTTTTTGCGTAATACCACTGATTACTTACTACGTAATAGTACGTAGTTCTACATTACTTACAAATATAATATATTATGTTTATAATAAATATCAAGAGCTCATGAACGGGATGTACACTGCTGGACATATAGCAATAGTTCGGTTGCAGTACGTGCACACGGAGATGCTCACTCTTTTGATTACCGTATGAAGTCTGTGTCAACGGGCTGATCTGGGGTCAGGACCTAACTGATAAGGTCACTGTGCGGGCGCGTAGATAATTGTGCCCTTCCCGTATAACCAAAATGTTGGGAAGGAAGGGCATCACAATCAAAACTTAGCAGAACATATATACTTTTGCAAATTTTGCAGTAGAGCAATTTGAAAGTTTGAGAAATATTTGTATGGCCTGCATTTATTTCTCTCGTAAGTTTAGGTGTAATTTGTGGTTGTCTATGTGTGTGTCCATGGAACCCGCGACACAGAGTTTACATAGTGCGGGGCTGTATTGAATGTGTGCGTTATTATTATTAATTATTGGAGTCCTGTTTTTATTTCAGTTACTTTATTCGGGGTGACATTTCTAACCGACTTCAAAAAAAGGAGTAGTTCGACTGTATTTTTTGTATGTTACGTGATAACTCCGAACGAAAATTTGCGAATCGATGTTGATGATTATTTTTTTGTTGGAAAAAGGGGTACAGTAGTGGTCCCATTTAATTCTGAAGAAAATATTCCACCTCTAAGAGTGGCTGTTCACACATGAAGACTTATAATTATAAATAGCGCCTAAATTTTGTAAGGAGCAATTATTTCAGTGGTTAATTTTGCTACGCTCCAATTGAAGGCGTTTTTCTCTCAATACACTTTAAGCAGTAAGCACCGATTTTGTTATCGCCTGTGCTAAGTCCCATATAGAGGCGAACTAAGGGATGAATCCGGTTTTGCGTACTTTCCGGTAACCGATTTCATAAAACTTGGCAAATAGATGTAATTCCACGAACTTTAAGGTCGGTTTTGTTAGTACTCTGTACTGAGATTATTGCAAGAAAGATATCTCTTTTATGTTGTCACATATTAGAGTTCTGATGAATGGGAACCATGCAGAATGACATTTAGTACATTTGGCACCATAGATATTATATCTGTCGCATCATCGTTGCAGCAACGCCACCTGGTGGATGATTGTGGAACTACGATTGCCTATTAATTAATTACAATGCCACCTATCGTCTAGTCTAGTGAAACATCAAGCAGTATGCTTGGATGTGGTCAATACTTAGAGGATGGAAAAAAATATTAGTTTCCATAGTCTAAGGGTCAATACAGAGCTGGCGCCGGGTGTGACGGTTGTCAGTTGTAATGTTGCTAGCGTCACCGGAAAGGACGGTTGTCAGTTGTGATGTTGGTAAAAGGAGTCGAACCGGTGGCGGTGGGGTTAATGAATCGAGTGTGGTAGGAACGGCAGTGAGAGCCGCCATTTTTCTTGTTGTTGAGACCGAACGAATCGGAGGTGCGCCAGCCGAGTATTGAACTCATCGTGTTTCACATTTTTAATCCATTTCTATCCGCGTGATCCTAAGAGTTATTGTGTATTGATAATTTAATTAAGTAAACCAGTACCTGTGCTAATGATCTGTCACAATATTTCGAATTGAAGAAGAATTGTTTGAATACACGCCTGTAATCATAGTGTGAAACTCTAATTCAAGATTTCCGCCATCCTGGACTCTATGACAGTGCGAATTCCAGACAACGTGTCGTCATATCTATGTTTGGCACCGATAAAACAAATAATGAGAAATTACGCACGTAGTGCAGGTGTGCGCTAAGACCATCGATATGGGGCTGGTGGGCACGTAGCTTTTCTAAGGAGCCGACCTTCAGACTCGCCTAACCAGGTTTATGGTTATAGCGATTACTGACTCATTTCCTCGTTTTAGGGAAATTACATCAAAGAAAGGAAATGAAATGTCATTAACAGATTTTTCTAATTCCGCAGCTCGACGTAATTAACTTATTATAAGCTGGAATCTCCCAGTGGATTAATTAATCCATTATTAATTTTACGTCTTGCTTTTTTCCCTCGAGTCTTTGAAACTTTCAATTCGAAAGAAAATTGTCTGGTGTATTCCTGTTCGTACCAAAAAATTTGCTACGCACAATTGGTTTGTTGTTAATGTTTAATTTTTTTTTACAATATTGCTTTAGATGATATTGAAGTAACGACATAATTATTATATATTTTGATGCTATTTTTATAGATAAAAATGTTTAATTATTATTGTTATATATATATAAAAAAAATATGATAATTATATCATCCAAATATAAAATAATTATGTACTTTAGAATAATTATAAAAAAAAATTATGTTACACCAATTTTGCGTTGATAGCCTCAATCTTATAGGTACTAAACTACTCGTAAGTATTTGTACTCATTTGTACTACATAAACGTTAGGTGTACTGTAAAATTGTTTCGTACACGAATCTCTTCTAAGTTGCCCGCTGTAGTTTGGCCTTATACCTTCCTCATCCAGCGACTGAAATAATGACGAATTGTACATAGGAAAAATTGTACCTAGCATTGAAAGATTGTTCCCACATTTTCGTGAAATTTGACTAGTACGAAATAAGCATCCACTGTACCTGCTCTCTGGGCTACACCTAAAGCTATCAAAATTGTATTGTTGAAAATTGTATCTGGCATCATTTAAATGGCGTACAAATTTTTAGCTAAACGTACAAAAGGACAAAATCAAAATCTGTTTAAACTACCATATAAGTAATTGGTTTGTTTTGTTTTTGTTTGGCTTTATATACGTTTCCATCTATGCATATACTTTAAAAATTGAAGTAATTTGGAAACATCGAGTATATAACCGGAAATAGAGACGAAATATCATTTAATTTGTTTGAAAACTGTTCTGCCAAATTATTACTGTGACAACTGCGCTCCGATTGGCCAGCACGAATTCGAAACAATTAACGGGTGTCGTCAATTGTTTCACTTCAAATCGACTAGTTTAACTTGGGCTTTGCTATAATGGACGAAAAATGAAAAATTACATAATTTAAGTTTAATTAACGATGAAATTTGTTTTATAGTTAGATGTTTTGCTGTTTTTCCCACATCACCGAATGAAACAACCCCCTATAGTTAGAGATATTATCTTTATTATAATAAATATAGAATATTTTTGGTATATACGGAGACGTACACACAAGTCAGTTGTTGGCGCTGTACTATTTCAGTTTTCTAATTTGTGCTTTCAGCGCAAACGAGAGTTGATATTTAAGTGATATATGGCCCATTTGCCTGATGAGTTGCCAGGGGTGGACGGCTCTTATTTCGTTTCTATTTCTGGTTATATAGTCGATATTTTGAAACACCCTATTTCTTTTTCTCATGAAACATTATTTCAGACCTGGATGACACGTTGGATTTTGGGCCATTTGTATTTTTGTCACAAGCGGCACAGAGTTCATTTTAAATCTTCAGTATCGAGCTTGATGTGCACTTGACCGTGTACGTCATTACGTTTACGTACCCCAAGAAGATTTTATGAAAAGAGAGAGTATTCTATGAAAATATTCAAAAACCTAGGTATAAGATGATTTTTGATTTCGACGTCGAAAACTTGTATAATTACTAGAGTCATTATGTGAACAACGTAACAATATAACCCAGATCGATATATCGCCTTTTGCATGTCAAATACCTGCAATAATTGGTGCTTTGTTTGAGTAATGTCGTCATACGGTAAAAAGTTTAGGCGAAACAGGAATAAACCGATCTGTAAAGAAATTAATGTTTCCCACATGAAGAAAAATTGCATAGGTCGTACTTCTAGCGGCTTTTGTAAATCTTTGGTTCTATTCTTTATAGAATTCTATTCTATTCTTAGAAAATGTAATAAGTAAGGCTTATTAGGACAATGAAAACAAATAAATAACGCACACACTCATAACCTCGTACTAGGCAAACCCTGTGTTGCGGGTGCCATGGACACAAACATAGAACACCACAAATTGCACCCAAACTCACGAGAGAGATAAATGTAGACCACACAAATATTTCTCCTGGCCCGGGAATCGAACCCGGGAGCTCTACGTGGCAGACCAGCATGGTAACCGTTCGGAAACGGAGGCAGTTTGAAATTCTTAATATGCTTTTAGTTTCACCAGCTTCGTTTCCCTTCAAAACCAGAACGCAGTAATCTTCACATTAATGCTTGGCGACAGAAATAGGTCGGTGGGTGTAGTGCCCTGGACGGACTCTTTCACAAGGAGTTTTACTTTTACTAGCATTCACGTTTTTCAGATGAATCAATTTTTAGTTCTTACGTTTTTAATTAATGAAAAAAAGACGTTTTTAATTAATGATAAAATACTAAAGTAGGAAATGAAACTATTTTTCCGGATTTAAATCGCGTATATTTGTTTTTTCAAACAAACCGACGTTTCAGGCCCTTTACAGGTTTCATGATCAAATAATAAACCGGAAAAATAGTTTCATTTCCTATGTGTAACAATCGCGAAAACCTAAGAACTCAATACTAAAGTAATTTAATTTTTCAAAGTAAAATTGCGAGCACGATCAATACATGATAATATTTTTCCATAAACCCTATATAATACGATTTATATTGTTGGCGATACAACAAAATGATATAATACATTAATACTGCAGCTTCGCAAAAGAAAACTAGGATCAGCAAATGGTTCGGATTCGATTTTCCGTCAAATTAGACACACAGATGAGCAGACTATTTGCTGATAAAAAAATATTCTTTAACAAAGATATCTACGTAATATTATTTAAGAAGATTTAGTAAGATAATAATATGCTGACGGTTGCTTGGGTTTCGTATAGTCGTCATGCGCAAAATGTCCACTTCGTTAGTCAAAGTCAAAGATTATTTATTCCATAGGTAAAATAAATTTACACTTGGAAACGTCACATTTAAGCTACTGCTCGTTCACTACGCTGACCTCCCTGAGAAGAACGAGCAAGAAACTCTAGGGACTGATCTTTTCAAATAAACTTAAGTGCTATGGAAAAACACTTTGCATCAAATTTATCTAACACGTAGTTTTCAATTTTGTAATATGATTTTTCGATCAAAATATTTTTAATGTAGTTTTTAAACTTAGGAAATGATAAACTTAATATATGCTCCTATTGTAAAAACGTATACAGTTCCCCATAAAAGAGTTGTTTACCTTTGTTAAACGAAATCGTGGTACCATGAGTTTGGACTTAGCTCTAAGGTTAATATTATGGATATCTTCTTTCTTATTGAATTTATGTATATTTTTTTAGAACGAAGAGTGAGCAGCGACGAGATCCTGAAGAAGATAGCGGACAGGATGGATGCAATTATATTCCGAAGGTTCACTGAGTTGCATGTTCTATGGGTGAGTCAATCCTCATGGATTCCCTCCGCCCGAGGTAGGCGAAGGGTTATGTCGGACTCCTACCGACTAAAACCTGACGGTGTTCCATCTCCTCACCATGTGCCGAAGTCACGGCGACACTTACGCATTCTTATTACATTACGCGACTCCGATGGTGATTGATGCGACTCAAGTAAAAGTCAAGTCTGCCGCTCATGGACCCATGTCACGAGGCTTTTGCCACCCGTTATCCACCTATGTCGGCAGTTAGAGCCATAGTTCTCCTTCAACGACCCACTCTCCGACGGTGAATCGGGTCAGGGGCTGTATCTTCCCTTTCCTTTTCCGCCGCCTCCTTCCGCACCATAAACTCCTCGCAGAATGCCAGGAGCTGTCCTGGCACATGACCACGACCACGTTCCACGACCTTTTGCTCTCAACCATTGAGCGAACTATGGTCGGGAGACAAAGATCGCTCCCCATGGCGGCGACAAGGACATCGCGCTGCATAGGTGAGTCACCACCTAACCGAATCTAGGTTCATCCTATTTAAGGCATTTGGTATTGAGGTATTTGAACGTGAGCCTAGATTTTAGGAGGTGAGGTGTGGGGGTTCTGCGTCCCGGAATCTGTGCGCTTGAAATTTGGTATTAAAATCAATTATTATATTATTAATACGAATAAAATAAGAATAGGCTTGCAAGACACGGATTAGACGTTGACAAGCCCGTTGATTGGGCAGCGGACGGCGCAGGCATCGGTGTGTCGTTAAACCGCTCTGGCCAAAAGTATTGGGACAAATGTGAATTTTATAAGCTTAGGGATTTAGTTGAAAATATATAAAAATTATGTGTAAAGTTACATGTTTCATACTTAAATAATTTGTTTTAGACTTGTATTTTATCCCGTTTTCGGGATTTCATATGAACGGATAAAGTACATCCTATCGTGTACTAAATTAGCACTTTCTTTAGACAATATCCTTGGGTGTATTGTATATTTTTTTATAAGATCGTTATTTAATAGTAAATAGCGAAATCATTTCATCAAGCAAAACCAATTTTCCGTTTCTCCTGCGGTAACTCGATTGTTATTTTTTTGTTTTATTTTAATTTATTAGCCTTACAATAGCAAGGTACCTAGTGTCATTCAATATAACTTGTTAATTGTCTAACGCATGTGTACGTATACAGTAATTCTTTCTTTTTGGTTCAATAGTTTTATTGGCTTGAATTGTAACTATTTTTTAATTGCTATTTTCTTTTATCATCACATCTCAGTTTTTGGTAGTAATTAGTAGTTAACGGTGTTGGTGACACGATCATTACATATTTACTGTAAAAAATTAAAAAGTAAGTTTTAATGATGTCTAATGTTTGTTGACACAAATAAATTAAAAAAGAAAAAGTACTTTCTCCGTATCGCATAACCGTGTGACACCCTGTATATTACCGTGGTGAAAACTGCATGTCTTAGAAGTTTCGCAACTCCTACAAAACTCAAGTGCCCATCAAAGAGACTTATAATTGGATTGGCTACAACAATAATGGGTGCATTTATCACAATGATATGAACAAAAACTTCACTACTGGGAAATCTTTGGTGTAATTACTGGTAGCTTTAAAAAAAAATGAAAAGTAGAGATGGCTTGCTTCGCTTTTTTATTTCATCAGTTTTAGTTTTCAGTTGCAAAGTTTAAGGGTGAGGCCAGACGAGCGTAATTTTGTGAGTTGTGAGTTGCATCATTTGAGTTGTGTGATTTACGCTGCATTCGGTTTCATATAAAAGCGTCGTCATGTGTTATAGCGCCTGATGACGCAATTTTTTTTATAATACCAGCTGACCGGATGAACAAGTCGTGCGCTTGGAGGTAAGGCGAGTCCACTGTAACACATGATGAGGTAAGCGACACGCCTATCCATAATAGTTGCAGTGCCACTCAGAGCTTTTCTCTCAGACATAAGTTGTCAAGTCCCATGTGCCTGTAACTTCACCGGCACCCTTACAAACTGGGACGCAGTAATTCTCACATTACCTCTCGGCGGCAGAATTAGGTACAGTGGCAGTACTTCCCTGGACGAACTCTTTCACAAAGAGCTCTACTGCTACTAAAATAGAGAGACAATGTACGCGCAAAGCTTGAACGCACTACCGTTGCTAATTAGTGGTCTAAGGATGAAGGCCTGAAGAGCGTTGTCGCGCCAAACGAACATATGTTGTTGCTTTTAAACGTTAGTACAGGTGTTTGTGTGACGTAGTGTAATGGATCCATATAAAAATAGTGTACATTTATGAAGCATTAGGTGATGTTAGAAATAAAAAAAGGAGCTCGGTATATCCATTCAATATGGAAAGATTAAATTGTGAGCAGTTTCATAAAGTATGTGAAAGTTTTTAAGAACATTCAGATCAATTTATAAAATAAATGCCAATTCATTTTGCCCTCATCTTCCTTTCTTCGCCCCTCTCTCCACCCGCTCGAGCACATCACACAATGCGAGGGAGGTTCGGTCGTGAATGCGCGCGTGAATTGACAGATAAATCATTTTACGTCGTCGTGTGGCAAAATTGGACTTTAATATGAATTAATTCCTAGTGAAAAGTGTAGTGTTGCACTACACTTTTCACTAAGAACTAATCATTTTTATTATTATTAATATTAGCAATGAATCTTAGAGTTACACCTTGGGGCGCCCTCTCGCCATATTTCACCGCCCCAAATATAGATAAAATCAGTTCTAAAATCCTAGACACAATATATATATATTACATTATTACATCGCCTAACTGCTTTGCAAAACGCTGTTTTCTAATACAGCTACCTCGTAGACAGCCGTATTATGATCACTATATGTTCTACGAAGCGGCGGCCAACATTTAGCGCTGTTGTTCACAGGGAAAAAGTCACCTTGATTATAAATTATGAATAACAGACACGTAAACAAACGTTATTGATTTTAAAAAAATCAGACATTTTATAAATATAACCATGAAAGAAGATGTGAAGATCTTAAACATATAATTAGATACATTACACAGTCTCCTAACAAGGCGGCGTATTTCTTAGCCACTTTATAAAACGACAAGTGCTGTAGCAATGCGGCGTACTTTTTTAAGCGAATTATAATCCTGCCGAACTGGCTAAGTAAGAACTGGCTGCTTTTGCAAACTGGCTAACCGTAATGTAATTCCGCGCTTTATACAATACGGCTGAGAATATTTACGTCAAATGTCAATAACATATTTTTCCAAACAACATTAATATCTTGAATGAGACTAACTGAGTATAATGCAGATTTTAACTGCAAGTTTCGCCTTAACAGGGTTTAAGATTTTTATATACGTTTTAATTAATAGTTAAATAACATAAACAAACATTAACTGAATTATAACTATAAATTTCTGTTTTAAAGTTACATAATACAATTAATCAGGGCACTAACATGAAGTTGGAAGATCAATAAAAATATAGTAAAGTATAAAGTGCTTAGTTAAAATTGGGATTGAGTTATTTTAGTTAACTTGTTGTTTTTACGACGTTTTTATTATTCTTACATTAAAGTTTATTGTCTGTAAACGTAAAAAATTATTCGATTGATAATAAAATTTAATATGGCACCTACAGCCCTATATCTATTTATTATCAATAGAGATTTAATGCTACGTCTGCCAAGCGAATATGAATGCAGTGTAAACTCAAAATGTTACGCTCGTCTGGCCTCACCCTTAAATAAAAACACAGGAATAAAATAGAACACGCAAATGATAAATCATTTAAGTTGCGGGAAATTAATGTGTACTACTTTAATGTAGGGAACCGCAGCTACCGCTAGTAAAGTTTCTGTATGTCGTTTATTTTTTGATTCTAAATTTAAAAGTATTGTTATCGAAACATTACACAACGTTTTTGTGAACTGCTACTAATAGCACAGCACTTGAAAAAATATCAGACTGTCCCGTCTTCACTATCGGATATTTTAACTTGCCCAGAAAATCACATCCCTATTTGTGATTTTATTAATTCCACTCTTGGCGAACTTGACTTGAATAGAGCAAATTCACTGTCTTCATGGCCGATCGGCTACCATCCTGGACTGCCACGCAGAGGTCCTGGGTTCGTCATGACTTGTATGGCCTACATTTATTTCTCTCGTAAGTTTGGGTGTATTTTGTGGTTGCACCCGTGATACGGGGTTGCCCTAGTGCGGGGCATGTGCGTTATTATTATTATATATTATTATTACAACTTAAAAACGACATTGTCACTCTACAACAAACAAAAATTTACTCAAGACCTGGTAAAAAGTAAGTAAAGGTACTATAGTTTTGTTTCCTGTGCTTGTTTTGGCTGGCACATGGTTAATAAACTTTGTAAGTACATTTTATCTGACCTTGCCCACCACTTTTCTTTAGCGCTAGATTCAAATGTACACAGTCTACAAGGGCAAGTATTTTTATCGATTTTGCTTTTTAACCAATTGTAAAAAGTAGGAGAAGGTAATTTTCAGGTTATTTTTTTAATTTAAATATAGTAAAATATTATCACGAAGTGTTATTTAACCTGAAATATTATTTAATATTTCATGATAATTTACTCGAATGAATAATAAAAATTGCCACACCACACTTAAACAATAAAAAGTTTGTGCATAAGTGTACAATACGCGAAGTCTAAAGGAAAACCACTCTGCGTTATTGCAGTTATAAATATTATAGGACAACGAAATGTAGGTATACTCTAGTTTTCAACTTCACTTTGGAAAATATATTTTACTGGTATAATTTTCTGGAAAAATCTAGAAGTGAAACAGCACTGAATAATATAAATCCTATAAAACTCGCTAGAAGTTATCTTATAAATTGTATTATGTTAAATAAATATAGCTATTCTGTTTTAAGCAGTAGAGCTTCTTGTGTTCCTATACTTTTTTTTAATAATAATAATAATAATAATAATAATAACGCACACACTCAACATAGCCCCACACTAGGGAAACCCTGTGTCGCGGGTACCATGGACATACACATAGACAACCACAAATTACACCCAAACTCACGAGAGAAATAAATGTAGGCCATACAAATATTTCTCCCGGCCCGGGAATCGAACCCGGGGACCTCTGCGTGGCAGTCCGGTATGGTAACCGTTCGGCCACGGAGGTAATACTAACTTTAATACCCAATTTTACCCCGGAATATTGAAATTGTGATATTTCAGCTGTGCATTGTTAGGGTAGGTTCCGATAAGTTCACGGCGTGACACACCCTGACGGAATGTGCGGCTTGGGGCCCTTAGCGGCACTCCCTGACTGCCATAGTGGGAGCAAATCTCTGCCAACAATCGTGGGCGCAATGCTCGGCAGCGAGAGGTGCTGGGAGGCTACGGTATCCTTTTGCGAGAGCGTAATCACGCCGAAGGAGGCCGGGGAGACTTCATCCCCCGTCGTAGATTGGGGTAGGGGGACCCCTTCCATCAAGGCTAAGGGTGCCCGGGGCACCCTCCAAAGGACTGGGCCAGCTCTATGCGGGCCATCCACCGAGACGTCCCAGTATGCGCAAGCGGATCCTGGGTCGTCTCTCTGTGGCGGTGGAGTTAACCGCTGGGTTTTAGTGGGTATGCGAGACTACCGCCCGGGAGTCCCACATAACCGCTAACTGTTTTTAAAAGATAATTTTGTGCTCTATTTTTTTCTTTTTCAAACAGATATTTGCTTAGCCGCGTTTTAGTTAGTGGACGGCAGCTTTTACCATTTCTTTTACCATTATAGAATATTCATATTACGTTTAATCTTTGTAATAACAAAAAATATGATTTTTCATACAACCATTTTTACCCTTTCGCACCTTCTTATAGGTTGAATTTCGGAAAATCCGTTCTTAGAGTGTCTATACTAAATAAAATTAACATGCCTTCAAGTTTTTATATTTCTAGGACTTACAGTATTTGCGCATATTTACCAGTATAAAATTCCAGACCTTTTATATTATATTATAGATTTGATTATACTGCATGATTTGAGACTAGGGGTATGTTAAAAAAAACTTTTTTTATCCCGGTTTCTGCCAATTTGAAAACCAGATACCAAAAGGTTACCGTTATAGGTGTTGATGAATTCAAGGTAGAATTTACAATGTACTATTACAGGTGTGGATACCGGAAACAAACCACAATATTTTGTGCAATCGCTGCATGAGGGTTTTTAAAGGCGAGTACCGTGTTTAATAGGTACGAGATTTTAATATCTAATGTAGTAATAATTGCATACAATACATTTTCTACGAGTAAATAAAATTAAAATAATAACACAACCAACATATTATGTATATTTTGTTAATAATCCATGACAACAAACTCAATCTGAACATACGCTACAAAATAAAAAATCAAAGTAATAGAATAGAAGTGGTCAAGTACCGCTTATATTTTAATTTTAACTTATATTTTTTTAATAAGGTTTATGACTCGGTTACAAGATTTTCAGGCCTCTTATCTAGAACGTTTCATATGTCATGTCGTATTTAATATTATAAATAGCAAGAACACGACGTTATTTTTTTTAAACTCATTATAGTTCCGTATATTCATTATATTTTATATTTATATATTATTATGTCAGCATTCGATTTGGATTTCTTACTGAGCGGACGTGTTGAGAGTGACTTTTTTACTGTTTTAACGTTTCTTGTGTTTTGTAGTGCTGTGAGCCGCTGTGGATTTTTGCTTGGCATCGGTGGCTCCTGCTCTTGCTTATTGACTGCGGCGGCCATATTTGCTGTTACTTGGACTTCTCGCTCGGTTGTTTCTCGGAAATCGGTGGGTCACGTCATTGACTTACAATTATAAGGACGTCGGGTCCGCGCTAAAAAGTGTCCGAACTTATAGGGCGCTAAAATCGTATACAGAGCGTCATTCACGCTTTAGTCTTCGTTTGTTCGACTGACAGCGAAGCAAGCAAAATTAGACAGTACTGCGATGACATTACAATTTAAATTCAACGTTTTAGCTTTTTCATATTCCTTTACATGTCACTACGTTTAAATAGGTTGACTTGGGACATTTTTTTCGTGGTTTTTGTATTAGACGCGTCGTCCATTTATTTGTAAGTCAATGGGTCACGTATTATTTTATTGTGGTGTCCATATGCGGCGGCGGCCATCTTGAAGGGAGTCGGACCTCTCTGCCATCGTGTCATCTGTGCGGGGCGGGGGTGAGCGGTTTTGAGCTGTAAGTTTGGGTTAATTGCGTATGACATTCGCTTGGGAAGCCGGAAAACAAGATTAAGTGGGACCTGTCATCCAATGAGATTCGATCCGGGGTCTCAGGCAGAGCGCTTAACCGCTCACGCGATACAGGCAGCCGTAGACGCATACCACACCTAGAGGTGCCGGTGATGATTTTATACCGATTTATCGGATATCGAAGTTATAACAGGTAAAATAAATAATATTAATTGCTGTTTCGGTAACTACTCTAGCAAACCATAAAGTTTTTAATGCCTGAGTCTGTCATTTAAAAAAATAAACAACTTCAAAAATACGTCACGACAATCGTGTGTGTTATTGTTTGGGCTGGTGATTTCGGTGTTTATTTATTGAAAACATACCGTAAGTAGCGTTTTTTAAGTTTACCTTGAATATACATGTTTATAAACTATACTTTAAGGAGTAATTTCATGGTAAACGTTAGAACCACTCAAACGGAATAGTATCATATTTATCCAAGTACACCAAAAATTTCATTAGTGCTTTTTAAGCGCAGGATTGGCGGTGTATTACTGCATTTAATTTTAGATGTTTTTGTTGGTAGTACGGAGGGTATTTATTTAGCAATGCAGAATAATAATTTTTATTTATAAAAACTTGTATTTAAACTGAATCCTTTTCTATTTTGCGAAACCAAATAGCTGCCATTTTGCGGTAGGAGGAGCGCATCGCGTGAGCGGTTAACCGCAGGGCTATCATCTGTGTCTGAGTGACGAAATAGCGCAAAGCATACAATACTAGCGAGCGTAGCAGGTCTACGAGTACAAGAGCTACGACTACATCATTGCTTGCTACAGGAGCTACGCTCACACTCTGATACGGATACGGCATTGATAGACATTGCAGAAGCGTCAACTTACCATTCGATATTGGAAGATCTCTAAAAGGATATTACTTCAAAATGTATTTAGCTGCGGTGGCTACTACCGTATTTAGCTGCGGTGGTTGTTGCAAGAAAATGAATACAGAGAAATACTTAAAATGCTCTGAATGCACAAATATATACGACCTCGAGTGCGCTAGCATACCGGTATCCAGCTTTCGGAAGATTATGACAAAGAAACACAAAAGTCATTGGGTCTGTTTTAAGTGCAAGTACAAACAAAAAACAATCAAATCCAATATACCTGAAATGCTGACGACTATATTACAACAGGAACTTTTACCGATAAAGAATGAGTTTCAAGATTTTTGCACAACTTTGGATTTTTTCAATGATAAGTACGAAGAGATGAAAAATGAACTGTGCGTCTTGAAAAATGAGAACTACTCTCTGAGAAAGGGTACATAAAGTTGGAGGCCTCTACAAGGGATCTTTCCAAACGCCTTAATAATACTGAACAATACTTGTGAGAGAATAATTTGGAAATCCACGGTGTCCCTGTAATATTATAACGAAAATTTGATAAATCTCATAAAACAGTGCTCTTCTGTGATCGGGTCCGGGATGAAGGAAGAGGACCTAATTATTTGCGCAAGAGTGGCAAAATTGAACAAGGACAGTACACATCCTCGTACTATTGTCGCCAAATTTCGGAACATTGCGTGTCGGGACAAATTTTATTCAGCTGTGTACAGATATAATAAAGCGAATACTAATGATAAACTTAATACATCAGTACTAGGACTTGGAGGCGACAAAAAACAGGTATATATTTCTGAACACATGTCTCCTACTTATAAGTATCTACATGCGGCGGCGAGGAGAAAAGCAAGAGAATCTTATTTATAAATTCATCTGGATTCGGAACGGCCGTATCTTTGTGAGGAAAACTGCTGATTCTCCACATATACATATTAAGAATGTCAAGAGTTTAGATCTGATTAAGTAAAAATTACAAAATGTATTCGTAACAGTTGTTGTGTTTGTACTGCTTATATTGTTAAAATGGCTAATATCAGTCTGTACTATCAAAACTTAAGAGGAATGAAAAGTAAGACTATTGACATATTTAAATCCATTGCATGTAATAAATACGATATTGTTTGTTTTTGTGAAACGTGCCTAGACGATTCTGTATTATCATCTGAGTTATTTGATAGTAGATATGTAGTCATACGTAGTAACCGAGACGGCAAGTTCATGAAATGGTTTAATAAGCATCATGGTGGCGGCGTGTTGATGGTAGTTTCGAAAAGACTTGGTATTAATGTTATGGGTAATTGGCAATCCGATCAAGTGGAGGACTTTTGGGTACAGATTATTATCGACAGGAATGAAGATTCTAAACTTTTGCAACGTGTATCTTCCTGACTATTTATTAGTTACAGACTTTTCGAGTTTTGTGAGTCGTTGCGCTTGTGTGATGTCTTCAAATCCTAAGCAGATCACGTGTATTGTGAGTGATTTTAATTTGGGCGATGTGATCTGGTCAAAGGATACAAATACGCCATTGAATGTAGTTACCAAAAATCTGAAATTCTCTATAACTTATTCCATTCAATTAATGTATCCCAGTTGAATCATATTACAAATCATAACAATAGATTGTTGGATTTGGTAATCCCAATAGTCCTGATATATTCACATTACGATGTGCTGTCCCTATAGGCCGCATTGACTCGCGCCATCCTCCCTTTGAGGTTGATTATCATAGCAGTGAATCTCTACTGCATCCTGACAATCTTTGTGATAGACTTTGCTTTCGCAAAACGGATTTCCAAAGTTGTACGTCTAAACTATTGTACGGACGTACTGTCTCATTATGCTGGCTTGCTCGATTGCACTACTTTACTCCAATTTTTTTATATTCAACTATATGATGTTATTATATAACTGTTATTATATGTATAATTTCGCGGAATTCTTTTCATTTCTACGAAAAGAGGACGACACTACCGTACAACCCTGATTATCCCGGCCATAATTACTCTCTAAGTAAATTAGAGACTCTGTGTTAGATTTGCTACAGAATGTTGACTTATCCAAAGATGCCGCGGACCGGATTGTATTCCACCAATATTCATCTGTATAACTGCTTTAGCTTTGGTTGAATCATTAACTTTAATTTATAACAAATATCTCAGTGAGGGAGCGTTTCCGTCCTTATGGAAGGTAGCTAAGATTACGACAACATATAAATTGGGTGATAAGAACAACGTCTGCAACTACCGTCCAACTAGCATTTTGAGCTGGTTTGCAAAGTTCTTTGAATCACTTCTTTATCAGCATCTGTACAACCATGTTAGCCCTATTCTTAGTCAGAAGCAGCACGGTTTTGTTGGAGGTAGATCTACCAATTCCAGTTTACTATTTTATTTCAATTTTTTGTGTAACTCTTTTAACAACAGGACGCAAGTTGACGCTATACACACTGACTTTGCCAAAGCATTCGATCGTGTGAATCACTCTATATTGCTGGCAAGGCAAGTCACGTGGGTATTCACGGAAATCTGCTACGTTGGCTTGCTTCATACCTCCTTAATCGTTCCCAACTTGTGGCGCTAAGTGGTTATGATTCTTTCTCGTTTATCTCGAGTTCAGGGGTTTCGCAAGGTTCAAATTTGGGACCGCTTCTGTTCCTGATTTTTATTAATGATCTCCTCAATACTATCCAGTGTGAATGTCTTGCATTCGCCGACGACATTATGATTTTTGACTGAGTTGCAAGAATTGAAGATTGCATAGCTCTACAAAAAAATTTGGATATTATTGCCAATTGGTGTATCGTCAATCATATGTTACTCAATGTTGGCAAGTGTCAGGTGGTATCATTTACGAAAATAGGAACCCCTTGCGCTTCAACTATAACATACATGGGTCTACTCTTACCCAAGTCCAGACTGTTCGTGACTTAGGAGTATATTTTGACTCTTTTCTAACATTTAGGCCACATTACGACCATGTTTGCAGTAAGGCAAATAAAATGCTGTTCTTTGTACTCCGACACGCCAAATGATTTCAAAATGTAAAATCGTGGGTCATCTTGTATGGAGCTGTAGTCAGAAGTGTCTTGGAGTATTGCTCATCGGTTTGATCTCCTGTATATAACAACCACATAGGTAGGATAGAGGCTATTCAGCGCAGATTCCTACGAGCTTTGTCTGTGAAATGTTGTATACGTAAAACAATACGGGAATATGATGATCGCTTGAGCTACTTTCATTATGGTTTCTTTGGAAAAACGTAGGTGGATGAGTGATTTAAGTACACTGCATAAAATTGTCAATGGACTGTCTGACGGTGGCTTACTGGAGATGTTGCTGTTCAGAATTCCGACGCGGTCTGTACGTAATCAACGATTATTCACTATACTAACTATACTAATGTATCACAAAATAACCCTCTGTATAGAATGTGTGGGTATTACAACGAAATATGTTCTGATTGTGATATTTTTAACTGCGGTGTCCCTACTTTTAAGAGGTCACTTCTTGTATTGTTGTAAGGTAAATAATTTATTCTTTTTGTTTTTTTTTTGTATAATAATAATAAATTTAGCGTCCGCTTAAATACTTTTGAATGTTGAGCATAGTTATAATTGGGCCCAGATATGCCTACTGTGTATCTGATGTCTGTTACTGTGCCATAAAAAAAAATTGTATCAAGTGTACTGCATAGTTATACAGAACATAAATATTAATGTCCAGTGAAGTACTACCATCTTACCTACTTCCGCCGCCAAGCAGTATTGTGAGCATTATTGTATTCGGTTTTGAAGAGTAAGAGTGCTGGTGAAAGTACAGGTACATGGGACTTGTCAACTTTTGTTTCAGGGTGACAGGCGCAGTGGCAGTGTCACGCAGATCTTTGCGATTTAAAGCTCTTAGAAGTCGACACTAACTCAGCTAGAATTAAAATTTTTCCCGTACTAATACGGTTCATTTTGCTTGGGCCCAGCGGCAGGAACACTGGCTTTATTTCACAATTTATTTTTATGCGACTGAAATTAAAGCTATTTGAAAAATATATGTCATAATGCGTGTTCTAATTAGTTAAGTTGTTGGTAAAAAATTGTTGGTATATGCAAAGTACTTTTGAATACAGCGGTTTTCTTGTAAAATTTCTAGGTAAGTTTGTGTTTTGTTTCTATAGTAAACATTTTTAGGGATTATGTTTTCACACCGTAATAATCAGTATACATCATTGACTTACAAATAAATGGACGACGGGTCTAATACAAAAACCACGAAAAAAATGTCCCAAGTCAACCTATTTAAACGTAGTGACATGTAAAGGAATATGGAAAAGCTAAAACGTTGAATTTAAATTGTAATGTTATCGCTGTACTGTCTAATTTTGCTTGCTTCGCTGTCAGTCGAACAAACGAAGACTAAAGCGTGAATGACGCTCTGTATACGATTTTGACGCCCTATAAGTTCGGACACTTTTTAGCGCGGACCCGACGTCCATATAATTGTAAGTCAATGGTATACATCCTCAATTTTACTATATATTTTTTTCCAAAGTGTAAGATTCAACGCTTTCACTGTTACGCAGAATCAACCAAAGCTGTTTGAGGTTGTATAGACTCTTAGGAACAGGCGCGACTTGTTCGTTCGTGTTACTTGGTATCCTAATAATCTCAGTACAGAGTACTAAAAAAACCGACCTCAAAAGTACGTGGAATTACGTCTATTTGCTAAGTTTTATTGAAATATTCCCTAGTTCGGCACTATACAGGACTTGAAACTGGAGACAATAAAAATCGGTTCTCACTACTCAAAGTATATTGAGAGAAAAACGCCTTAAATTGGAGAAATAGCAAAATGAACCATTAAAATAATTGCTCTTTAATTAAAGTTAGGCGCTATTGAGAAAAATGATTCTTCATGCGTGAACAGCTACCCTTAGAGGTGGATGATTTTCTTCAAAATAAAATTGGACCACTATGAAAGTACCCCCTTTCCAACAAAAAAAGAATCATGAAAATCGGTTCACAAATACCGAAGTTATCGCGTAACATACATACAAAAAAAGAACATACAGTCGAATTGAGAACCTCCTCCTTTTTTGAAGTCGGTTAAAAAAAGGCACTGATATTTCACGGAGTCAAAGTTTCGACTTCGGCAGTGATAATGTATTTGGGGCCGAAACCCGGTAAGATAAGGTAAGTTCAATTAACTTTAAGATTTCAACTTCAACATATTACTCTGAAGACAGTTGGATCCCGAAATCAATCTGACTGGATTTATCGTTCGATCTTTGTTCCTTCCCGTCCTGGACATTCCCGTTTATACCCGAATAGTTTTTGTCGCCGATTTCGATCCCGGGTTGAGTTATATAGGTCCTTTCTACTAAGGAAAATTGGACATCACATTGGTGTGATTTACATGGTATTAGCTTTTTTATCCTAACTGCGTAAGTTGGCAAAAGTTGCTATTGAACTCCAAAATGGTCGCACTTTTCGTTTGATACCAATTTTTATACTGTCAGCTGAAGAATTTTTGATTTATCAAACACTGGAAACGTTGGTTAGAACCATCGAGTATATAACGTACATAACCAGAAGTAGAGATGCATCCATCCCTGGCAATAACATTATATAACCAGAAGTAGAGATGAAATAAGGGCCATCCATCCCTGGCAACTCATCAGGCTAATGGGCCTTATATCACTTTTAAATATCAATTCTCGTTTGCGTTGAAATTACGAATTACAAAGCTGAAATAGTACAGCGCCAACAACTGACCTGTGTGTACGTTTCCGTATATTCTAAAAATATTCTGTATTTATTGTAATAAAGATAATATCTCTAACAATGGGGGGATGTTCCATTCGGGTGGTGTGGGAAAAATAGCAAAACATATAATAACAAAACAAATGAAATCACATTCCATCGCTATTTAAATATTAAATACGTAATTTGTCAATTTTCGTCCATTATAGCAAAGCTCAAGTTAAGCAGGTCGATTCAGAGTAAAACAACTGACGACACCCGTTAATTGTTTCAAATTTGGGCTAGCCGACCGGAGCGCAGTTGTCACCGTAATAATTTGGCAGAATAGTTTTCATACAAATTAAATGACATTTCGTCTCTATTTGTGGTTATATATTCGGCGGTTAGAACCAAAGACAGATAACATATTCTTTCCTTTGGGGCATTTTCGATGACCTCGGTGGCCCAAAAGTTTGCATTGTGGGGGCTGGATGCAGAGGTCCCGGTATCGATTCCCCGTAAGATCAATTCGGGAAATGAACTTTTCCAAATTTGTTGCTCTGGTAATCATAATACAGTGAAATCCCTATTGTGAGACCAAGCAATTGGTCTAGTTGTTGCCCGCGACTTACTTTACTATACTAATTCTCATAGTTTTATTGGTGCCTATACAAACTTTCATCCCATATTTCACCCCCCTTAAGACGTATTTTTTGGAAAAAAGTAGCCTATGTCTATAGATTCATTAAAATTGGTTCAACGGTTTATACTCCGTCTAACCATTTATTTTACTTTGGACAGTTCGATTTCTAATCAATTAGAGATGTCCTAATGCGTTTCCGATTCGATTCATTATAACAATCGATTTTATTTATGAAGAAGTTTTAATCGTTTATGTGAGCGGGTTCAAACAAGAAGATACTTTCTGATTGGGATCGTGATGTTGCGTTTAACAATTTGTGTACTCAAGAAATAATAATTAATGTTACTGAGGATTCGTATGGAGATAAATCCGAGGATTCATTCTAATAAGAATTTATTATAATTATTTGTAATTTATTATAATTTATTAAGTTACCAAAATATATCAACTTGAATAATCTTCGTTAATCGATTATTCAAGTTGATAATCTGCTGACCCGATAAATATCGCAGCAAAATTTAAAAAAGTCCAGGAAGTATTGTATTTTTTTATTTAGGGCTCTTACACATAAGCACGATACGACGTCGCGTCGTGCTACGACGCGGCATCGTTTCACGATACGACGTCGTATCGTGGAAATCTATGACGAGCAACGTAAAAAATCACGACACATTGTACACTAGCAACGTGTCACGACGCACGGCACGACGTCGTATCGTAGAAACTCACGGTTTGCTCCCCAGTGCCGCATTCATTTGTTATTCAATATTCAAAGATGACTTTGTATTCTTCTCATGTTTTGTCCCATAGTACAGGACGCTCCTCGACTAGGTTTATTAAATAATCAACCTCAATGTCGTCTGTCATCTCATCTTAACAAATGAATGCAGCACTGGGGAGCGCACCATGAGTTTCTACGCATACTACGCATCGTGAAACGATGCCGCGTCGTAGCACAACACGACGTCGTATCGTGTTTATGTGTAAGAGCCCTTCCTTATTGTTGCATGTTGCAATAAATAAAGAACTTCAGAGGCATGCATAAATGGTTGGACGGAGTATTAGGCGTGAAAACGTAACACACTTTCGCATTCATAATATAAGTTTGGATGACCATATTATTTTCAGGAGAGTTTCTTTACTATTTAATCAAACTGCTGTTTTTCACAAGCCTTAGATTATATCGAGTTTTTAGGATTTAGCAATTGTTTCATTGGAAATATCATCTACGACCAAGGTACCTGTAAATAGTACGAAACGTTGGTTTGTTTGAAAAAACAAAATATAAGCGGTTTAGACCCGGAAAAATAGTTTAATTATAGGAAATGAAACTATTTTTCCGGATTTAAATCGCGTATATTTGTTTTTTCAAACAAACCGACGTTTCGGGCCCTTTACAGGTCCCATGGTCACGGTTGACTGAGGTGGTACAGTCTTCAACCAGTTATGTATAATATTAATGCAAACCACCCTATTTTTTCACTATAGTTACAATAGTTATTAATTAAATACCTTATTTTTAATTTTACAAAGAAAACATTCCAATTTAAGCTACATTAAGTTTTACAAATTATTTTTGAATTTATTATTGAATAGGACAATTTCTTTATCATGATATCAAGAGACGAGGCGAAAAAGTCGTGCGACACGCCTGTCCATAACAATAGACGCTCAGAGCTTTAAATCGCAAATCTCTAAGGACCAATATACTCAGACATGAAAATAGATTAGCACTAACTACATTCAAATTACAATTGTACCATCAGGGACCTTATGTAATGGCTGTTAAAATTTACAACAGAATTCCTAAGGACATATCATCATAAATAAGGCACATTTAATAGAAAAATTTTACTACAGCCTGAAGCAGTTTTTTGAAGAATGACTACCAACCTACTCCTTTTTGTACCATTCTGCATCAAAAGTATCATGTTATGTTATTATTATCATTATCATTGTTTAATTTGTTAGCTTTTGTTTAAAAATACTTTGTTATTATGTTATTTCATTTTTTTATATTAATTACTGTATATTTATTAATCGCGGCGCCCTAACAGGGTCATGTTGATGCTACTTTAATTTTAAAAACATTATGTAACACATGAAAGCAATAAATATTTTGACTTTGACTTGGACTTTGACCATTGCTACTGAACCCATCACACTGAGACTTAAGTTGAAAAGTCCCATCATTCGTGCCCGTAATTTCATTACCAACTTTACCCTTCAAAACCAAAACGCGGTAATGCTTACATTACCGCTTGGCGACGAAATATGTAACATGGAAGTACTTCCCTGGACGAAGTCTAACACAAGGAGCTCTACTGATACAAAAAAACGGTGTAGGTTCTTTTGGCGAATCGATATCATCTTGTCAAAATAGCTTATAGCGTTAGATGCAAGTGATACAAGACTGCTAAAATAGGCGATGCTTATAGGAAATAATAATAAAGTAAACGTCTAAGTACTAGCGTTAATGCGCTGCATCAGTACATCGGAATATTTAATACTAGCTAACGTTTAACCACGTTTAATTTACGTTAAATAATTTATAAGAAGTTTTAGTGCTAGCAGCAGCTGGAAAGTTAAGGCATTAACCTAGTCGAACTATGGAGCAGTTTATAGATTTTATTACAGGCCTTAAAAGTGGGGCCTTATTCTGGAATAGTCAAACCTTGTAACGTTAAAAGCTAGACAAGGAGTATTAGTTTGTGTCAAAGGTACTTATGTGTTTAAGGCGAATCGCCGAGAAAATGATTGAATGAATGAAAGAAAAATTGTTTCGCGAGATCAAATGGTTCTGTTTTTTTTGCTATTAAATAACGTTATTTGATTTTTAATTCGGGACTTAATCAAGTATAAAACATATTTTATTCTATTTACCTCGACGTTTCGGACACATTGCAACGTCCATGGTCTCGAAGGGACTGAAGAGGCGGGTGTTAGCATCTTCTAGCCGTGCGAGTTTTTCTAACTACCCGCACTTGATCTTCATTATTTATTTGTGCATTAGGGTTCTCACTAGACCGACACACAACACTCACGACATCCGGCGACTTGTCGGGCGATACTTGATGTCGTTTACACTTGCTGATAACTGGATCCCATGACGATGAAAGCTTAAAACCATATTATCGGTTGAAATTACGGTGTATTTTAATTTCAATAGCTTCACGTACGATTCTACTATAGTGATGACGTTCTGTAGAAAGGATCTTGGGATTATGAAGCTCAATCCAGTGGTTTGGTCCTGATTCCAGCAAATGCCCGGCTACTGCAGACTTATTGAGCAGACGGTTCTTAACAGCCGCGATGTGTTCTTTAGCCTCTTCAGTCCCTTCAAGACCATGGACGTTGCAAAATGTCCGAAACATCGAGGTAAATAAAATAAAATGTTTTATAGGTAATTAAGTCCCGAATTAAAAATCAAATAATGTGTAAAAATCGTGAAAGTTTTATTCAAAGTATTAAATAACGATCTTACAAAAATGTAGATTTTTTTTGTGAACATACGGCTTAATACATCCAAAAATACCTTAGAAGTTTACTCAATTTACCTATATACATAAGTTAAATATAGAGTTCTTAGGTTTTCGCGATTGTTACACATAGGAAATGAAACTATTTTTCCGGATTTACAATCCGGATTGTTTGAAAAAACAAATATACGCGATTTCAATCCGGAAAAATAGTTTCATTTCCTAAACATAATTTACAGTTTATTTTCTAGCTAAAATGAAAAATTTAAATGGTTTTGACGTATTTATTTTTGCTAAGTTAATTTCTTTACAAAGTTATAAAAAGATGAAAAAATATTGGTTAAAATTATTTTACGACACTGGTATCATCGTAGCAAATGGCAGACGTTCGGAACAATTTTTGGTTTTGACGGCTTTTCATCATCGTCTTTATTTTCATTCGTCTGTTCTCTGTTTCTTAATTCGAATTTGCTCCTTTTTCGCTACGCGTGTACAATAGTGCGTTGTTGAAGTTTTTGTTATTGTTTTAGGTATTATCTTGTTGTTGTCTGTTTTTGTTAAGTTTTCAACCTTGTTGTTGTGTTTGCATTATTACAAACTGTTTTGATTATCAAAGTTTGGACATAGAAATCAGCACTTAAATTAATATTTTACGTACCGTACAAGCAAAACCACGCGCTAATTGATCCTTCGTGAAAACTGTTTTGTATCCCTGTACTGTTACTTTGACCGCGACATATCATGACATTTCTTTGTTTACAAAAAATCTCTTGGATTAGGTGAGAGTATAATGGTAGGCAAGTAATAAATATTACATTTACTTTTAAAATTATACACTAACACACAAAGACATTAACATACACATGCATTACATTTCTAGTTACAACTATCCTAAAACAATAAATTATATCAACTAACATATTAAAAATCAAAGATTGTATCCACTCACACTTGAATTTAAACTTAAATTAAGGTACATTTGTTATTTAATTTATTTATTTTAAATAAAAACTATATAGTTTACTTTTACCGTAGAGAATTTTGTTGAAGTAATTTTATTAGTAATAATATTTTGTTTTTATTAAATGTCATGATAATTATGTTTTTACTACCATAATATTGACCTTCTTTTGAAAGTCCACTAAATGCCTAAGACACCAAACCTGAACCCCTTGCCGATCGTTTGACCCTAAGAGCTTTCTTATAAGTTCAACAGAATAGGATAAAGGAATTCAAGCTTTTTAATTGGAATTTTTATTTACCTAGCAAATATCAAATTGGTTTCAAAAGTTTCTTAAAACGTCATTCACTAATAATGCAATAAAGAAATCATATCAAATTTTACGACTCACTTACGGTTAAGTTTGTTTAACTCCTTTCTTTACACTAATCTTCTGAGAACCAAATAGTCGTTGACCTTAGGGCACCAACTGTACTCCAGTGATTATTATTATTGACACAAGGTCGAACCAGCATCTGTCGCCTCAACGTGGCTACAGAACGTACGTACGTTTTTAGCAATACCTACAATATAATACCAGAAGTAGAAGAGTAACAATTTTACGTCATAGTGGAGTGAGCTAACAATTGCAGTGCCACGCAGAGCTTTAAACCGCAAAGATCTGAGAGGTACTGCCACTGCACCCGTCACCCTGAGACATAAGTTGAAAAGTCCTATGTGCCTGTAATTTCACCAGCACCCTTACCCTTCAAAACCGGAACACAGTAATGCTGACATTACTTCTTGGCGGCAGAAATAGGTAAGGTGGCAGTACTTCCCTGGACGAACTCTTTGACTACTGCTACTAAATGTTATGCAATACACGTTGTATCAAATTTGTGTGGAATCTAGAACCATGTCATCTTTCCATACACCTTTATCTGACACGTATTCTTCAATTTTGTAATATGATTAAATTTTTATTGAATTGATATTCAATTTTTTTTTTGTGAAATTACTCCACTAGTTTGTTATAATTATTAATACAAAGATCGAACACTCAGAAAAAATTCCTTCGATCCGGTCGGATTCGAACCGACGTCTTCTTGCATACCGTGCCAGACGCTATGCTGACGCTACGCTAAGCCACGAAACGAACCAACGGACCTCACGAATTTTTCTATGTGCTTGCGTCGTGTCTTTGTACTTGGTCTTTCAACAACTTTTTAGTCGTAGCGCCATCTATGAGAAATCACCCACAGATTTATCACCCAGTTAGTACCTTTAAAGCTACCAGTCGTGGCGAGAGATGTCGTTATTCACTGAATTAATTAAATTTTTATTGAATTGATATTCAATTTTTTTTTGTGAAATTACTCCACTAGTATGTTATAATTATTAATACAAAGATCGAACACTCAGAAAAAACACTCAGAAAAATTTGTAATATGACTTTTCAATTAAACTTAGGAAATGATAATCTTAATATACGCTCCGGAACTTTAAAGTAAATACAAATATAGTTCCTCATAAAAGATCGTTTATTTAGTCAAACAAAATAAGTTTAATATTATGGATATATTCTTTCTTAAAACTAGGAAGCTGATATAACTCGTTTGCTTAATTTATTTGCATCAATTCTTCCGAAGACCATAAATATAGCCAGAAATAGAGACGAAATAAGGTCCATCCATCCCTGACAACTCATCTGGAAAATGGGACTTATATCACTTTTAAATGTCAGCTCTCGTTTGCACTGAAATAACAAATTAGAAAGCTGAAATATTATAGCGCCAACAAGTGACCTGTGTGTGGAGACGTACATTCACGTACATACACACATATATTCCAAAAATATTGTGTATTTATTTTAATAAAGATAATACCTTTAACTGTTTCATTCGGCGTGTGGGAAAAATAGCAAAACATCTAATTACAAAACAAACGGAATCAAATTTCATGGGTAATTAAATATGTAATATTTCAATTTTCGTCAATTATAGCAAAGCTCAAGTTAAACTGGTCGATTTGAAGTAAAACAATTGACGACACCCGTCAATTGTTTCGAATTCGAACTGACTAATCGGACCGCAGTAATTATTTGGCAGAATAGTTTTCAAACAAATTAAATGGTGAAAAAAAAAACTCGATGATCCAAAATAAGTTGCCACGGGATGAAAATTTCTAATCCCCTTGGTTTCTTCTGCTTTTTTTTTCTAGAAAAGCACAAATTTCTCAGAATCAGGAAGTTGAAATTTTATGATCGGTCTTTAACTTGGGATGCACTCGCAAGATTACAAAGTTGCACACCGACGTCGTCTCAACAAAATTCAATTCACATTCGTTGCCGAGGAATGAAATTTTGACATCTATTTAAAATATTGTTTTACATTTCTTTGTTGAAAAATGTATTATTAAATAATAGTAAATTTCCTTAGGCAGTTATAATTTAGGACCAAAATGTTATCCCGGCCATCAGTTCAAATAAAATCGACGAGCGTGTAGAAAAGCATTGTTGCATTTTGATGAGGCGATAGTTGTGTGTCAGGAATAGGGTCAGCTTGTGATCTCTACCTAACACGATGAGAAAAATGCGTGAAATGTATGACCGTAGTTTTAAGTTTATTATCACAGCTACTAGTGATAATTATTTAGAGAAAAACCAAAATATCGTCGGTTTACTACCAAAACTCACTAATTGCAAAAGTTACCGAATCAAATCATTGCAACCATTGAATTCGGGGCATTTGATTCTATAGCAAAATCAGTTAAAAACCAAAATTTTGCAGGTTCTTTGTAGTAATTAAAGAGAAATATCTCCATATAAAATTTAAGTACAAACTTACATGTTTTATTCTTAAATAATTCGTATTACAGTTTTACCTTAGCCTGTTTTCAAGATTTTATGTGATCATGTCAAGTATTTATTTATTTATTTGCAAACAATGCAGGTACAAAAATTACATTGGTAATAAGTACATACATACCCCTTTGGGGTGCAGCAATTAATTATTATTAAACGTAATATTAATTGTAAAAATAAAAATAATAGCAAAAAATAATAATAATAACATTTAGGAACTAATACATATAGGATCTTAAAATTATCATTAATAAACTTTAGATCATAGTATTACATAGACTTAAAATTACTTATCTGAAACTGGACTCTTTTAGCTTATAGGAGAGTTCATGAAGTCTCCCACATTGTAATAACATTTACTTAACAAGAGAGACCTCAACTTGGTTTTAAACACGTTGTCACTATCTACTTACTTGAGGATGTCTGGTATTTTGTTATAAATTAGTATGCATCTATATAGCGGGCTATCTCTAAACATTTCCAATCTTGTAGTTGGTAATACGAGCTTTGCGTTTCGACGTGTGCTTTCTACGAATTCAAAAAGATCCAAAGTATATCCTATCTTGTAACAAATTAGCACATTCTTTGGACAATATCCTAAGGTGTATCGTATATTTTTTGCAAGATCGTTACTTAATAGTAATTACCTAAACCATTTGATCTAGCAAAACAGTTTTTCCCGCATCTCCTCCTGTGATTCGCCTTAAGTTTTGATTGTAGTACTCCACCGTAACAACCTTTGGTTATTCTAGAAGAACACATATAACCCGTGTAAGCCAGCCCGCATATACTATATATAACCTTATAAGTTTAGTTCATGACCCCAGATCAGCCCGTGGACATACAAACCGAAAAAAAACCGAAAAAGGCTAGTGCCTTGGGTGTACGACCTCAGAAACGCGTACAGCATCCTCCCTATGTTCCAGATAGGTATTTGTTGGCACGCTCACTTCCCGTTGTGCATTGCACTAACGGCTGCCACCGCTAAGCAGTATCTAAATTCCAAAACCTCCACAGGAACAGCACACAAAGGAGTGTACGTTTCTTTAACATAACCGCTCACGCGATGCGCTCATCCTACCGCAAAATGGCGGCTATTTGGTTTCGCAAATTAGAAAAGGATTCAGTTTAAATACAAGTTTTTATAAATAAAAATTATTATTCTGCATTGCTAAATAAATACCCTCCGTACTACCAACAAAAACATCTCAAATAAAAT
>NW_020653460.1:390734-415465 GCF_003589595.1 Hyposmocoma kahamanoa
TATTTCAGTATTTCAGTATTTCAGTATTTCAGTATTTCAGTATTTCAGTATTTCATTATTTCAGTATATCAGTATTTCAATTTCTTATTTATCGTCCTTATTACACTATGTACTAATAATCATTGACTTTTCGATCTTTTGTACTGGGTTCGGGTTCGGTTTTATCGGCGTGAGCGACACCTGTGAGAGTCTTGAAACTTCTCAGTCAGCCTGATCTATGCTGCTACCAGACTTAAACGTGAGATGTCGCTGCATAAATAACATTGATTGTATTGAATATCATGATCTTTAGAAACACCATCATATTCATATGTTTTTTTTATAATACTCCACTGGTTTGTTATTATTATTGATACAAAGATCAAAGAAACACAAAGAACAAATATAACAAACACTAAGTGCTTTTAATATATATTTCTTTAAATCTACAATATTATTCTAGTTAGTGAATTAATGAAAAATATAAATATCATATCGATATAAATACCTAATGAACTGTGTAATTATTAGTGATATTATTAATAAAATTATAGAATTTTCGTTATGTTGTCGCTCTGACCACGTAACGTAATAGTACAAGAAAGTGATGGGTAACCCTGACAATTCACGCACACATTTGCGCGTGTGCAGATTGCGCCTTCCTGTATGTAGTAGTAGTAGTAGTAGGTAAATAACTTTCGACCATTATGTGGAGTGTCCAGGGTTTGGTAACGGTACGTCGTGAGGTGAGGCTCCTTTCGTGCACCCCTCTGAACTAATTGACTTAGAACTAATTGAATTAGATTGAGATTATTTATAACAACTGTCAGTATTCACTTTCCAGTTGATATTCCACGAATATTTTGTTCCGGGAATTTTCGGAAACAATTCAGAGGAATCGCCGAATTGACGCTCCATTTGAAGATAACTTATTCCTATATATATACTTTGTCTCTAAATAGTGACATGTTATTTTTTTTAAATTAAACTTAATTTCTTATTTGTTAAAAAGTAAAGTCTACGGCAAATATAAAGCAAAATTAATTGTTTCCAATTATCAAATGTGTTGTAAAAAGCTACATATATTACTGCAATATGTATCGGTCTTTACACAGATACTCTATTGCGCGTGATAAAGCAATCGTTCGCTATTGAGCGCGCGTGTAAAGACGTTGGAAAGAAAAGGGAAAGACCGCGCGATTGCGCTCGTTAATTACGCGCCACTTTTACGCTGTCTATCCTGCGCTATTAGTCTTTACAACGACGCTCTTTCCGTTATAACAAAAACGAACACGAGCATTCGCGCGCGAAATAACGTTAACTTAAAAACTTTCAAACGGGTAATCGCGCACGATTGTGCGTGCAGGCTTTCCCGCGCGCTATCCTGTACGCTCCTGATCATGCGCGCTAGAGTGTAAAGGGGTCTAATATGTTGCTAAGTAAACGACACTTACTGGGAATAAATTTACCATTGTCATTAAGTTACCTAAGACCTTTATTTACCTATTTCTGCCAACAAGCAGTAATGTCAGCATTACTGTGTTCCGGTTTTGAAGGGTGACGGGCGTAGTGGTAGTGCCCCTCAGATCATTGCAGTTTAAAGCTCTGAGGGGCACTGCAACTGTTGTGCGCACGACTTGGTCGTCCCGTTACTTGATGTTATAAAAAAACCTTATCATTATAAATATGCAGAAAACTGATTCGACGTTATCTGCTCTATATCAGGAGTAGAACTCCTTGAGAAAGAGTTCTGCCAGGGAAGTACTAGCACCATACTGCCACCAAGCCTTAATGTGAGCATTATAATGTGTTACGGTTTTGGAGGGTTAGGAGTGCTGGTGAAATTATAGGCACATGGGGTTTGTCAATTTTGTGTCAGTGTCTTAGCTAAAGCTCTGAATGTCACCGCAACTGTTGTGGGTAGACGTGTCGCTCACCGCCAGCCGCACGACTTGTTTAACCCGTCACTTGGCACTCGTATAATAAAAAAATAATTATTATAAAAAATACGTAATCTCTTTACTGTTCCATTTCGTTACGTCTAATGAACACTGGCCAACTTTATTTTTTGGGCATTTTTATAAACAGCCATATTTATTTACTAATATTATGCTCCCCGAAATTTGTGGACAAAAAAGAGACAAAAAAGAAAATTCCAATAAACCAAAATTAAAAAAAGAAACAAAAAACTAACTTCACGAAAAGAAAAATAAAGAAACAAAATAAAAACAGAGCAAATGTAGTGTTCATTAGAGGTTTCGATTTGTAAGTATTAACAGACATATTGATAACTGACTGTTTACGATAACCCAAAACAGAACTAATCTCTATGCTATTAACGACAAGATGGTCCAAAAATTGTAAGTACCTACCTATTTCATATGAGTTTGGTCATAAGTTAAAAGTGCTGTTGACTAGGCGTCTAATGCGCTGTTGATTGTACACATATAATCGTTTGAGGTTTTGGTGTATGTAGCATTTAAGCAACCGCGACGTGAGTTGGAATTGGTCCATATAATTTCCATTTCGAAGCCATAATCGACTATGCGGTGAATCAGAGCACCTCAGACTTAGATAATTATGCTAAACTAGCTTTTCACCCCGCTTCGTTTGCGTTCGTTGTAAAAATTATTCTTATTTTTTTAGAAGATTCAAATCTTTTACTTATTTCACTTCTGTAATAACATCATACCCACTCTACCAATGATTGGAACGGGATGAACAAAAAAGTACTAAACGTATTGATGAGAAAAACAACCTTTTAAATATCTGTGTATAACTTTAAATTTCATAATTATTAATGCAAAGATCGAACAGTGATCAGTGAACAGTTAATCAAAATGAAGTGAAAAAAAGAATGGCCATGTTCTATATATAATTATGTCATAAATTGAAATTAAAATCTTGTAAACTCTTTTTGTTTTATTGTACAAAATTATTTATACAAAACTGAAATTAATAAGTGGTATTTTTCGTGTCAACTTTCGAACGTGCGTTAATCAGGCCGAATATACGGCTATTGGGGCACGTGTTAAGTGTAAGAAACCCTCATTATCTTGTCTTTTGTTTATGCCACCAGCTCGCCCGTCTCTAGTAATAGTGACGTCAAAACAATATTACAGCTGCCTTTGTGAGACTGTTCGCAAAGGCACCTTGTCAAAATACATTTTTGCACAGAAATTCACTCAGAGGAACAAAATCGATTCGCTTGGCGCCTCTCCTGTCATTTCGTCTCAACCCTAAGAGTAGGTAGTTAACAATAGCGTAGGTAGTTAGCAATATGAACAGAAAAATTATTTTGATCCGACTGGATTCGGACCAGCGTTCAGCATGCCGTACGTAACCCAGCCGGATTGACGGATTTTTTTCTTAGGGTTCGATCATTGTATTAATAATTTAACCCATTAACTAGTGGAGTCATTTCACAAGAACATAATTGAATATCAGCATAATATCCTGATATTCTATAAACTAATATGTTAAAGTTATTATTCTTTGTGTCAGGTGGATTGACAAAAGTATTACATAAATACAATAACACATTCCTGCACATAAACCCTTTAAGGGCACTACAATGACTATAACTTAATTTCGTATACTATGTTACTAATTATCTACATTATTATTATTATTATTAACTATACCTCAACGACATCATCCGCCGCGCTTTAGCCACTTTTAACGTGCCCGCTATTCTCGCGACCAGATGGCAAACGGCCGGACGGAATGACTCTCATCCCTTGGAGTATGGGCCGGGCACTGCTGTGGAACTCCACATGTGCCGACACACTTGCCCCATCCCATCTCCAGCACACCAGCAAGAGGGCTGGCTCCGTAGCTGAGCTGGCGGAAAGAATAAAAAGTAATAAGTACCAGGATCTCGGCTCCGTCTACCTATTTACATCCTTTGGAGTCGAAACTCTTGGCCCGTAGGGTCCCAGTGCCCGTCATCTGCACAAAATTTTATCGAAAAAATTAATTGACTGTCTGGGATACCCAAGGGCTACCTTGCCCAACGCATTAGCATAGCAACACAAAGGGGGAACGCTGCCAGCATCTTGGGCACCTTGCCGCAGGGACCCAATTTTATTCCAATAATTAAAAAATCCTAGTTTTACTTTCTAGTAGTTAAGTTTTCTGTGTCTTTTTTACCTTACCTGTACATTATCTTAATTATCTACAACTACGAAATATGTATGTATATAAAAACAATTTAAGGTCCGTGTGATATATGTATATAAATTAGTTTAATAGCAGTAGAGCTCCATGTGAAAGAGTTCCTCCAGGGAAGTACTGCCACCTTACCTATTTCTGCCGCCAAAATCGTTCCGGTTTTGAAGGATGATGGTGAAATTACACACACATGGGACTTGTCAACTTATGATTACGAGCGCAGTGGCAGTGTTCCTTAGATCTTTGCGATTTAAAGCTCTGAGTGGCACTGGAACTGTTATGGACAGGGGTGTAGCTTACCGTCAGGCTCACGACATGTTCGACGTCACTTCATATAATAAAAAAAAGGTTTTTTCAGGAAAATTTCGGCTACACAATTCTGCTTGTGAGAGATAATGAACCTTAACTGCCATTTAGTAATTTTACTACAGAGCGTTTTAAAGAGAACTAAAGACATTTAAAATCAAAGTTAATATCAAATAAAATATGTTAAATCAAACACAAATGACGATTGAGTGATTTTTCGCATTCTAAAGCAATGTTTGTAAAAACATCTAAATTCCTAAATATGGACTTAAGGCTCCTTACCTCTCACCTGCGGAATTATATACAGCGACCTAAAACAGAAACATCTCGCTTTAAAATGTTAAACAAAAAGCAGACCAACAAACGGACAAAGTTGTCTTCCATAGCCGATAGAACATTATCATAAATCTCAGGATATCTGGTGGGGACATAATGGCGGGCGGAATTAGACTGAAGCGGCCTGAAAAATGTACCCACTGCCGTTTATGGCCTGATCTGTTCGGAAAGTTTCATTGGTGGCTTTTTAGCGAAACATATAATTTGATAAGATAGTCTGTTCGTAAAGTTGTAAGCAATCATATGTTTTAATTATTAATACAATAACCGGACACAAAGAGAAATTGCTTCGATCTGATTGGGCACGAATCTGGCGTCTGTATTCCTCACAATGCCACTATACTGTAGCCAAATTCGATGTATAACAAATGTCAACATATAATTTTTATAGTTTTCACATACGACTATTTTAGAGTTACCACAATTTCAATGTTCGATTAGACCTTTCATAATACTAATCTTGAAGTAATGTCTGTAATGAATTTTGTTCAACAGAAGTTTCAGATCATGATTTAAAACCAACATAAAAATACCTGTAACTATTTATTTATTTATAAAACTGTGTCATCCCTAAGGATTTTTTTATTTGAAGTAATTTAGGTCACAGTCGGAAATTGGTGCTGGATGAAATACGTAGTAAATTAATATAAAATGAAATCTTACAATTTTGTTTCTTTTAATCTACCATAACCTAGCATCTAGCAATAAGTATGAATTGGTAACAAAAGCTACATTTAGTCATAAAATAACAATAAGTACTTTGCAAACTTTATAATGATTGGTCAGGTAAGCATTATTGCTATATAAACCCAATTACTTAATTACTTTTTTGTTATAATTATTAATACAAAGAACGAACACTCAGAAAAAACACTCAGAAAAAATTCCTTCGATCCGGTCGTATTCGAACCGACGTCTTCTTGGATACCGTGCCAGACGCTATACCAACTAAGCCACGGAACGAACCAACGGACCTCACGAATTTTTCTATGTGCTTGCGTCGTGTCTTTGTACTTGGTCTTTCAACGACTTTTTAGTCGTAGCGCCATCTATGAGAAATCTATTACAGATTTATCACCCAGTTAGTACCTTTACAGCTACCAGTCCTGGCGAGAGATGTCTCTATTCACTGTATTAATTAAATTTTTTTATTGTAAATTAATTAATTCAAATATTTATATTTATATTATATTAATAAAATAAATATTTATATTAATTAATTCATAAATTCAATACAAAATTAATTAATACTTTTTTGTTATAATAAATATCAAGTGACGAGACGAATTCGTGCGGATAGTGGTAAGCGGCACGGCTACCCATAACAGTGGCAGTGTTCCTCAGATCTTTGCGATTTAAAGCTCTGAATGGGACTGTAACTGGACATGTGTGTAGCTTACAATCAGGTGCACGATTTGTAAATCACGCCACTTGATATTATAAAAAACGATATTATAAAAAGAAGTCGTGCGCCTGGTAGTAAGCAACACATCTGGGGCACTGCCACTGCGCCCGTCGCCTGAGACATAACTTGACAAGTCCCATGTGCCTGTAATTTTACCACCATCCTTGCCCTTCAAAACTAGAACACATTGGCGGCAGAAATAAGTAAGGTGGCTGTACTTTCCCGGACGAATCCTTTACAACGACCTCAACTGCTTCTGAACCTGAATTTAGCATTTAGGACCATTTTGAATTTGTATTTGCTTGTATACTATTATCCGCTCATGCGATGCGCTCCTCCTACCGCAAAATGGCGGCTATTTGGTTTCGCAAAATAGAAAAGGATTCAGTTTAAATACAAGTTTTTATAAATAAAAATTATTATTCTGCATTGCTAAATAAATACCCTCCGTACTACCAACAAAAACATCTCAAATAAAATGCTGTAATACACCGCAAATCCTGCACTTAAAAAGCACTAATGAAATTTTTGGTGTACTTGGATAAATATGATAATATTCCGTTTGAGTGGTTCTAACGTTTACCATGAAATTACTCCTTAAAGTATAGTTTATAAACATTTATATTCAAGGTAAACTTAAAAAACGCTACTTGCGGTATGTTTTCAATAAATAAACACCGATATCACCAGCCCAACAATAACACACACGATTGTCGTGACGTATTTTTGAAGTTGTTTATTTTTTTAAATGACAGAGCCAGGCATTAAAAACTTTATGGTTTGCTAGAGTAGTTACCAAAATAGCAATTAATACTAGTTCTTTTACCTATTATAACTTCGATATCCGATATATCGGTATAAAATCATCACCGGCACCTCTAGGTGTGGTATGCGTCTACGGCTGCATGTATCGCGTGAGCGGTTATACTGTGGTATTAGAATTATGTTTAATGTTCTTAGCCCTATCCAAAATAGGCAATATGCCTACCGTGTCTCCACACCTATGTTATTACAAGGCTCCTGTTAAAAGCTTTACTATGTAATTCTATTAATAAATTACTCAGAGGACGTATACGTTGATTTCACCCTTTAAGGGCGGGAGAGTTCATCCGGTTTACCTTTTAAGGATAGACGGCTTACACCGTTAAGGTTACTCTGTTTTGATTAAATATTACATTATGTTTATTTATTTTAGTAGTTTTTAGTTATATTTAAGGGAGAGGTAAAAAAACATGTAATAAAACCATTGACTTACAAATAAATGGACGACGGGTCTAATACAAAAACCACGAAAAAAATGTCCCAAGTCAACCTATTTAAACGTAGTGACATGTAAAGGAATATGAAAAAGCTAAAACGTTGAATTTAAATTGTAATGTCATCGCAGTACTGTCTAATTTTGCTTGTTTCGCTGTCAGTCGAACAAACGAAGGCTAAACCGTGAATGACGCTCTGTATAAGTTCGGGCACTTTTTAGCGCGGACCCGACGTCCATGTAATTGTAAGTCAATGAATAAAACACGTAAGTTATACAAAATGAACCGAATCTTGAACTTCACACAGTCATTTCATGTTAGTTTTAACGTAATCCATAATTTATTCGATTCTATATAATAACAAATGACATATTTTGATCGAAATAACGGTCTAAGGATATAATTAATATAAAGCCTGTGTTACTGCTTTGCATGAAAATATTAACGGAAAGATGTAACCTATCACAAACAATCCTAGTTTTCTATTTGTTAGTCTAGGTGTAATCATAAAACTTCTAAACATGCGTATGTACCTAGACCGTCTAGGAAGCCTGTCACCGTGTGACCTGGGGTAACACGTAAAGGGGAAGGATAATGGAGAAATGTGAACAGAAAGGGATTTTCTCACTGCCAGTCAAGCCGGCTCACAAAACTGATCAGGTATTCTGACGCCTAAAGGGCCGCAGTGAGAGAATGCTGCAGTCTGCGAATACCCTTGTGACGATGTGACCTCCTTGCATCGTCATCCCACCTTTTTATCGTCTTTCTCCGGTTCCTGGCCACTCGTATTTAAATTGAAATTTTGAATTGTTCCATTCTTTTGCCTCACATTCTCACTTTGTTTCGTCCATCGTCACTTCCTGCTCGATTGCGACAGCGGACGGAGTTGTTTAAATTCAATCGCGTCTAATTTTGATTCTTTTACTAAGTTATAATCATTATAATATAATCTTAATCATGTGTCAATTCTAATAAGTGTATAACAGTCTACAGCGTTATCATGTACCCATGAATACGTATCTGTAATTTAGTATATTTCTTTTGGGTTAAGTGTACTTAATATCTTTATATTCATCACTTAAGAAGTGTTTTACATTAATGTACCTGTTTTTCTATAAATACCTTTTTATTGTTACAGCATTACTCCTTACTCCTTACTTCTTTGTTACCATTTCTTCTTAACCCGACTTTTAATAAATTTGTGGTCCGGAAGTTTTCTGTTTTTCTGCCGTGAACCTAATCAGGGCTTGTTAGTGTTACAACCCTTTCACCCTCAACAATTAGACAGCATTGACATTTGGATTCAAAGAGAATTCATTTTGTTCTTAAAATATAATAAAAATTCTAACCACTATTACAAATGTATTTATTGTGATTTTTTGTGAAATAACGCCACTAGTTTTGCTAACATTATGAATGCAAAGATCGAACACAAGGAGATGTTCGTCGACGTAGCATTGCTCTATCATCTAATCTACTGGACCCGTAGCTCAGATGGTTAGAGCAATGCTACGGTGCAGCGTGGAGATGGGTTCAAGATCCACCGGGTCGACGAAAAAATTTTTTCTGTCTGTGCGATCTTTGTATTAATAATCAAAGTCAAAGTCCAAGTCAAAGTCAAAGTCAAAGTCAAAGTCAAAGTGAAAGATTATTTATTCCATAGGTAAAATAAATTTACACTTGAAAACGTCACATTTAAGCTACTGCTCGTTCACTACGCTGACCTCCCTGAGAAGAACGAGCAAAAAACTCTAGGGATTGCTCTTTTCAAATAAACTTAAATGCTATGGTATTCCTTACTTACTTAAATGGAATGATTAGTGTATTCACCTTGAATCAAATGTGTGTGGATTCTGGAGCCGTGTCGTCTTTCCATACATCTTTATCTAACACGTAGTATTCAATTTTGTAATATGATTTTTCGATCAAAACATTTTTAATGTATATTTTAAACTTAGTAAATGTTAAACTTAATATATGCTCCGGAATTTTATTGTAAAAAAGTATACAGTACCCTATAAAACAGTTGTTTTTCATGGTTAAACGAAATCGTGGTAGCATTAGTTTGGACTTAGCTCTAAGGTTAATATTATGGATATCTTCTTTCTTATTGAAATTATGTATATTTGTACGGGCATATAAAATATTTGAGTAAATGTACTGTGATGCCACAGTCATGATACCAGTCTCCTTAAACTTTTCTCTGAGAGAAACCCGAGAGCCTAGACGGTACACAGAACGAATCGCTCGTTTTTGCAATACAAATATGGTTTGAATATCTGCCGCTTTACCCCACATGAGAATCCCGTAGTACATTATACTATGGAAGTAACTAAAGTAAACTAGTCCAGCAGCACTAACATCGGTAAGCTCACGTATTCTGCGGACTGCGTATGCAGCGGAGCTTAATCTGCTGGCCAGGGAAGATATATGCGGAAACCATTGAAGTTTATTATCTAAGGTCACTCCCAAGAAGACTGCTTTATTAACAAGGTCTAACTTTTCTCCGTTTATTTCTTTGCTTGGACTAGTCGATTTTACGTTAGGTAATTCAATCCACACACCACAACACCACTACTACAAATTTAGTGCCGAGTGCCGCTAACAGATGGCATTACTTGTGCCCTGAAATCCTGTTAACATTAGCTTAAGCGCATTTGCATACCGCATCCGATTCGTGTTCGTTGAATCCAAGGCTTTACAAATCTAGAAAACTCGTACCCACTTTAGATGTCTCTTGTGCACTAAATCCTATTCGAACCCGATAAATTCGAATATCGCTTGTACACTTAGAGATAGAATGATCCCTGTGACATTTCGGACTGTCATTTGTCGGATTAGGAACGCATACGAATCGCACAAATGCGTTAAAGGTGGCTTCCGACGGCCCGTGACGCGCAGCGGGAAGTGGGCCGCATAAGAGCGCCCGAACTCGCCTCTGGCTCCTGCGGCCTTTCAAACTTTCGATACGTACTCGAATATGCGCCGCAGCACGCGTCGATACAAGGCCGTCCGGGTTCTCAAGCTCATTCATGCAATCGGCGCGTATGACATCACAATGTGCGGGTTAAATGAAAATTGAACAGAGGATATTTGCGCTAAAGAAGGACGTAACGTGATATTGACGAGATGAAAAAAGAATTTCAGCCAAAAGGGGAGAGTTAATTTTGTATATCCTCTTCATAAGTTAAAAATATACTTTAGGAACCTCAATTTTCACCTGACTTCTAGTGATCAGTGAGGTATATATTAGGATAGTACACATACGAGTATATTTCTTTATATTTTATATGATGTATCCATTGACTTACAAATAAATGGACGACGGGTCTAATACAAAAACCACGAAAAAAATGTCCCAAGTCAATCTATTCGAAATTTAAATTGTTATGTCATCGCAGTATCGCGCTGTCCGTAGAACAAATGAAGACTAAAGCGGAGTGTCGCGCTCTGTATACGATTTTAGCGCCTTACAAGTGCGGACACTTTTTAGCGCGGACCCGACGTCCATATAATTGTAAGTCAATGGATGTATCTCAAAAATGATTTCTGAATTCGTTCCAATATTGTAATATAGCGTAGATTATGGGGATTCCATACTGCACACGTAGCTTCCAATTTCTACAAACAAGGCGTTATAAAAATCTACTGTCCATGTCAAAAATCTTTGATTGTCGCTTGATAAAGCCAAGACTTTTCCAAGCACTATTATACGTCGATAATAATTCGATGGTTTTCTAGAATACTGGTCTATCTCAAAATCGACATCATGATTTGGAAACAACTGAAGAATATCATCTAACATGCATTGGTCCATATTATCACTTGTTTATTTTAACCAATGAAAAGCTCGGTGTGTTTTTTCACAATAAAATTTAACAAATTTTGAATGCATGTGTGTTGTTTGTTTAATAAATAATAATAACAACCATTTTGATTTGATTCAATATTCTTCAAAAGCAGCGAATTATAATAATGTCTTGTTTGTACAACATTGACGCTATGTACAATTTCGTTACAAAAACTCGCTTTCATTCTGTTGTAAATAAGGCCTATTGAACTTCAAAAGCATATGCACCTACTTTATTAGCAATCTGTTTAGCTAGCCAATTAAATTTTTGGATTTTCATATTATAATTATTAAGCTCTGCTATCCACAAACCAAATTTCAATGCCGAACCACCGTCCGTCCAACCAGACAAACAATATGCACACATGCATAGACGGCTACAATGACATACCCAACATTCCTCACCCGGAATGATGCCCAAAGTCTATAAATTAATGGATGCATTTATCAACTGAATAAATGCATATTATTAATTTATTGAGTTTTTTTTATAATATCCTTTTCATGGACAGTAACCGCGTTTACCGTAAAATGAAAAATTCGAATATGGACAGTATGGGCTATCCCGTTCCGATATATGGATCTTATAAAAACTACTACGGGTTTTACCGTGCGTATTCCAAGTGTTTTCTTTGCAGTTGCCGCCTACTGCTTCTCCATAGAGAAGTATAGAATAGAATAGAATACGTTTATTTGCCAGAATACGGTAATTACAAAGGTCTTAAGTAAAAGTAGGTACATTGTATTCAAGCTGCAAGCAGATGTGCAAATATTAATGGGATTCAATGTTTCTTTAGTCTCTATAGTTTCTAATTAATGTAATGAATTTGTAAATTCTAAACATTCTTTACTACTATAGAAGCAATGTGTCAAAAGCCATTTTGTCAGTTTTAATTCAAAAGTATGTCCTTGTAACAATTTAATTTCGTTTGGTAATTTATTGTAAATAATTATACACATGTTGAAGCAGTTATTCTTATAAATTACTTTATGGCAACGAGGTTGGTATAAGAGATTCATAATTTTTGCTCTAGTTTGCCTTTGAATGACTTCACCGCGTGATTTAAAATATTGAGAGTTGACAAATACGCAGATATCCCCAATGTACATGCATGGCAAAGGTAATATGCTCAGCCTTTTATCATCAATGTATCAACAATGTACTGACAAAATTGAATGATTTATTTGAGATACATTTGTGGACGTTACACACACATATTTAATATGTGCACACCAAGACGGTACGGTGAATACCGACGTGTTTGTATGAGGTGATGTAAGACCGTACATGTCAGTGCGTCGCCAGCGACAGCCTTTTGTGGTTATATGTAGTTTGTTTTCGCGTTGGCACTTTCTGACAGTAAAAAATCCCTCAATTTTTTTCTTTAGATGCATAGTTTTTTAGTAATTCAATAAACCAATAATGTATACTGCAGAAATCCTATTCTGTAATAAATAATAATGAAACGTGTTTTCACACTTAAAATCAGGTTAGTTAGGTGGGTATTCTCTGCCATCTAGGTGAAATGAATTACTCAATTTTCGTTTAAATTTGATGAATAACTAAATGATATATACAGTGTACTATTAGTAATTAAAATCACCTCTCTTACTACTTTACAAATTGTGATTTAATTATTCAAATGGTGAATAAATAGCCTTCATCACTGCTTAAATATGATCTAATTAGTAATTGTTCATTTTGGAATTGTTAGTACATAATAACTTTTATTTGTCTTCTTATACTGCAAGGGTTACACTAATTTACGGTGTACGCTATTTTAATGTATAGATTTAGACGTTTTTTGCTGCCGTACTTACTTATGCTCAAGAAATATTTTCGAGAACAGTTTACAGTGCTGCTATGAATGTGACGGGATCAACCGTCAGTGATAAAGCGTAACAATTATGTTGAATCAATATGGTCACTAAAGTATAAAGGAAAGGAGTGACTTTTGGTGTGCCGTATTATTTCAGTACTATCCATGAAGGGGTTAAATCGCGAAACTATTTAATTCAACACTTCAAATAGACGGGTGGTACTAAGGTGATCCTGTGACCCCGGGACAGAAACACCAAGAGTATGCTTTTTTTACGCTATATCTGAGGCCATGGGCCCTAGTGTAATCCTCACATATTTTCAGTAGTTTCCTCAAGGCGCTTATCGAGGGAGCCAGCAAAACCACGTCTTTTGCATCATGGAGGTTATTTATTAACCGACTTCAAAAAAGGAGGAAGTTCTCAATTCATCTGTATGTTCTTTTTTTTGTATGTATGTTACGCGATAACTCCGGTATTTGTGAACCGATTTTCATGATTCTTTTTTTGTTGCAAAGGGGGTACTTCCATAGTGGTCCCATTTCATTTTGAAGAAAATCATCCACCTCGAAGGGTGGCTGTTCACGCATGAAGATTCATTTTTATTATAAATAGCGCCTAACTTTAATTTAGGAGCAATTACTTTAATGGTTGATTTTGCTATTTCTCCAATTCAAGGCGTTTTTCTCTCAATATACTTTGAGTAGTGAGAACCGATTTTTATTTTGTCCAGTCAAATCCTGTATAGTGGCGAACTAGGGGATATTTCAATAAAACTTAGCAAATAGACGTAATTCCACATACTTTTGAGGTCGGTTTTTTTAGTACTCTGTACTGAGATTATAAATTTACCATCTATGGAGCAGCCGACCTGATCCCTGCTGAGTTCCTCAACAAGTCCATTAACAATAAATTTTTAATTAAACAAGTTAATCCTCCTTGTCGCACTCCGTACCTCATCCTGTAGTCGTCAGAAACGACTCCAGCCCACTTTAAAATGTTTATTTGTTTTTTATACCAATAATCAAAAATGTTTATTACTTCATCTGGAACGCTGGTCTCGGTCCTCATTTTACTCCCGATTTTTCAGTTTTCCAGTTTTTAAATAGTTGTGTGTAGTTTACCTTCTGCTACACCTAGGTTTTCCTCCATTGTTAGAATCAAAGGAATCTAAGGTATTTGCCCACAACCTTAGCGCAATGCTGGTTGGTAATTTCGATCATCGACTCGGTATTTCTTGATGAGGTTTGTGATCCTTCTCCAACGGTACCTAACTTTGCATCAGGATGTTTCCGTAAACTAAAACTGGTGGAAAACGAACCCAGAACCTTCTACACAGTAAGTACTGAGTGATGCTCCTAGCTTGCATTATAGACTTTTCCATCCACATTACTTACTTACACTATTAACTTAAAAAAATTTAGCCAAAATAAAATTTCATTACTTGTCTACGGTAGATACAACGACATACGAAGTGAAAATAATTCGAGTTTAATAGACCATTGAGCTTGAAAAACCTACAGATATCGGTGTTGCGAGCAAAGTGAGAATGTATGACATTTGAAATAATGTCTATAGAAATAGTTTTGACCAAATATCGGCATACGTGGCGGGAATAGCAATATAATAATAATAATAATAATAATAAAGATATAATTTATCTACATGTACAAAACAGTTTAGTCGTAAATAACATCACTTATAGATACTGTGTAGATAAAAAGGATAGAGTCTCAGCTTAAGCTGTTTTTCAGACCCTACCTTTTTCAAACTCGCTACATTTCAATCATAGTATTTGTCTGACGCGTCTCGAGTAGCTCCAAAAGATATCACAAAATAATAAATATATATATATAATACTCACTTAAAGTTATAATAAATCTATTGTCCTTATAGTACCTGAGATAGATAAAATATTCCACCTAAAAATACTCAAATTTGTGGTTTAGGTAGAGATGAACAGCACCCACACGTAAAAATATAATTACAAACTACATCCAATTACTTTCTGATCTTTGCCTCGAAAGTAACCAAAGCTTGCACTTTCTTTTAAAGGTACAAGATGACTTTGAGTTTCGTACTGGAGGAGGCAAATCATTCCAGCACTTAGATGCAGCGAATTTGAAACTCCCGCGGTAAAGCGTTAATCTAGGAGGTGGTGCTATATGTAGAGAAGGATACCGTATTGTCCGTACATTACGCTCATCCCTATCGTTCCAATTTAATTTTCTAGCCAAATAGGCTGGAGTACAGGACTTCCGCAAATTATAAACGAATGTGTTTAATTTTAAAACTCTGCGGTTTTTCATACTTAAAATACTAAGTGTATTAAGATACGGAGTTATGTGTGCGCGAGGAGGAACGTCATAACAGTATCTAACACATGAATTTTGTACTTTTTGGATTTTCTTTTCTACTTTTCTTAGTAAACAAGGCCCGTACACTATGTCTCCATAGTCAAGTTGAGAAAGTACTAGACAATCTACCAATCGTTGCCTTACCTCTTTAATCAGAAAAGGTTTAAGTTTGTAAATATGCTTCAATGAGCCGTAACAGTTTTTTATTTTTGAGTCGATATGTTTTTCAAAAGTCAAACCATTATCAAATAATAAGCCCAAATTTTTTACTACCTTGGCCTCACTTAATACATTACCCTCAATTGTAATTTGCGGATTTGCGGCTCTTAGACACTCTACCTGATTCTTAGTACCTAACAAAATATACAAACACTTTTGGGCATTCAATATAAGATCGTTCCTATCAGACCACTGGACAATTGCCGATAAATCCTCATTGACATCACAAACAGCATTGTTAATTTTAGTAATATTTAATGGCGTATGTACCAAGATCTGAGTATCTAGTTAGTATATAGTTATTAGTATATAGTAGTCTAGTAAGTATATAGTTTATGTACTGTTTTTTTATTAATTGTAGTAACAAAACCGGTCAAGAGCGTGTCGGACACATAACCTTCTTTCTTGTTCATTATACCAAGTAACAGTTTAAAGTGATTAAAGATTTCAGGAGCATTGCCACTACACTCGTCACCCTAAGCCACTGACATGTGCCTGTAATTTCACCAACACCTTCGAAACCGGAACGCAGTAATGTTCACATTGGTGGCATAAATAGGGAAAATGGCACTAGTTCCCTACACAAACTTTTTTAATGATAGAATAAGTGCGCTTTTGATCTATAAGTCACCTAATACAAATTGAAGTTCAGGTCAACGATGGAGCACACACACCTAAATAATGCTTACTCACTCTTGCCCGGAAAAGGCGCAAGTTATAGTGTTCAGGGAATATGTCTGCGGGCAAGGAATTCCACTCCTTAGACATCATACATTTAAATGTGGAAGCGTAACGCCTCGTTTTAGGGGATGGAAATAAATAAAGGCGTCTCGTACGAATCTTTGGAATATCCACAATAAAATATTTTTTATAAGGAGCCCAACTGTTCTTAAAAATTTATGCAGTGTACGATTTTTTGTTAATTCACAAATCTAAATTCTTTGTCCAATTTGGACATTTATATTATTTATTTTGAATTATTATTACTTTAACTATTAGTTATATTGTACAACTATTAAGCTCATGCATCGAGTATATAACCAAAAATGGAGACAGAATAAGAGCCATTCATCTCTGGCAACTCATCAGTTAAATGGGCCTTATTACTTTTAAATATAAAGTCTAATTTGCGCTGCAATCACAAATTAGAAAACTGAAATAGTACAGCGCCAACAACTGACTTGTGTGTACGTCTCCGCATACTCCAAAAATATTCTGTATTTATTAAAATGAAGATAATGTATCTACTTGGTACTTGGTGTAACAGGCTGGTGTCCGCAACTCGACGTCAAGGTGCCTATTTTATTAATCTATCTAACAATGAGGGCTGTTCCACTGGGTGGTGTGGGAAAAACAGCAAAACATCTTATTACAAAACAAACCTTTCTTTACCAAATTGCCACCGATATTTAGTAAAGAAAACTAACCTAAAAATTACCCAGTTTTGATGTTATGGTGCGATAAATGCTCTAAAAAAAAAAGCGGAATCACATTTCATCGGTAATTAAATATTAAACGTGTAATTTTGCAGTTTTCGTCCATTACAGCAAAGCTCAAGTTGAACTGGTCGTTTGAAGTGAGACAATTGACGACACCCGTCAATTATTTCGAATTCGGGCCGGCCAATCGGAGCGCAGTTGTCACGGTAATTATATGGCAGACTAGTTTTCGAACAAATTAAATGAATTTCGTCTCTATTTCTGTTTATACACTCGATGTGCCCATGTGATATAATTTTTAAAAAAATTACACCTTTTTTTTTATTAAAATATAAGTGCGCATTTGAACTCCATCTCACCTCATGGAAATACGTACACGATGCGTGCTTTGAGACTTTATAACAATGCAACAGTAAATCATTCTGAGTTTGATTTGTTTTGTTCGAGCATAAACACAGTCAGGCGTGAAATGACCAAACGTCACTTTGACACATCACGTGATTGGCGATGAATACACTAGTTTGTTCGTTTAATTCTTAGACTCTTTCTTTTTTCTTTTTTTTACCATCCTCTAAAGTTCAATTGTATATTAACATTGTCTTACAATTATATGGACGTCGGGAACGCGCTAAAAAGTGTCCGCACTTGTAAGGCGCTAAAATCGTATACAGAGCGCGACACTCCGCTTTAGTCTTCATTTGTTCTACGGACAGCGCGATACTGCGATGACATAACAATTTAAATTTCGAATAGGTTGACTTGGGACATTTTTTTCGTGGTTTTTGTATTAGACCCGTCGTCCATTTATTTGTAAGTCAATGTATATTAATAGTATTTTTTAAATTTATTGACTGCGTTCTTTGTATTCTCCTGTAATCTCTTTTTAGCTTGCTAAGCACTTTATATTGTTTCATGTTGGTGGAAATTCGTAAATGGCATTGGATTACTCATATTTAAGTATACTATAATTGTATTATTTGTCCGTGAATTTTCCTAGAATGTATAAATAAATAAATAAAGTAAAGAAAAATGTCCAATTTTAGTCTATTGAAGTGCATGTGAGTCGCTTACCACCAGGCGCACGACTTGTTCGTCCCGTCACTTGATATTATATATAAAAAATGTTTTCACAAACAAACGAATTATACACATGCAACATACTACTTATTTGCCATTTACATGCGTAGTATATAACTTAATATAAGGTTTTTTCTAACAATAAATTATTATTACAATTTAACTGGAACATATTCACTGAGCTATTATCGCTGTGTAGCATGAAATTGATATCGGATTCTCTCTGTGATGAAGCGTGCCACAGTTTGTTCTATTCGCTTTGTGGGATAATGAAATAAACCGAACAATATTGCGGTTCGATGAACAAAAAATGAATTCACAAAACGCTCTTTGCTATTTCGTTTTAGGGTAAAAAACTGCAAAAAAGCCTTAGAATAATAACGCATAGAAACCTAGTCCGCACACGCTAAGTAAGGCAAATTGAAGCGCTCCCAATGGGCCTACACGAGCGGGCGGGCCTTCAGTGCTCAAGGTCAACTTGCACCGCGAACAGATTAAGAATTTTAGCTAAAAATGACGAAATGTGCGGTAAATGAGTGTAAAAATACGTCAGACAAACATAAAATAGATACTAACATCACATTCCACAAGGAAGTAACGCGTTTCAATTTGTATTTTGATATAAATATTCACTAAAACCGAAAATTAACCTACTACTAAAACTAGCCTACATGAATTTGAATTTTGCCTCACTTGTGACAGTTCGTTTGATATGAAACTATCTAACTAACGCATAGAAATGCGTTATTATTCTAAGAAAAAAGCAGTATTTTTTATTTATTTATTTCTTTTGTATTTCATACAATAAACGGTTGAGTTCGACCAGGGAACTGCCACTTTACCTATTTCTACCGGCAAACAGTATTCTGAGCGTTACTGCGTTCCTGTTATGAAGGGTAAGGAAGGGTGCTGGTGAATTTACAGGCACATGGGACTTGTCAACTTATGTCTCATGGTGACGCGCGCAGTGGCTGTACCCCTCAGATCTTTGTGATCTTAATAATAATTTAAATATATTGTGGTGCCACGTCATGAGACCAGTCTCCTTAAACTTTTCTCAGAGAGAAACCCGAAAACCAAAATGGTACACAGAAAGAATTCAAATTCAAATATCCTTAGAAACAACTCTACGTACCGAAGTGTTATTCATACAAACCTCAGTGAGAATGAATATGAAACAAGTGAACTCGTTATACGTTCTGTCCATCAGAGATAGTCAAGTGGCTTATTGTTGCACCCTTTTACCCTAGGGAGCCTAGGGTTCCACCCCAGTTTAGGACAGTTAACTGGATTGCATATGTGGGAATATAATAGATTTGAATATGATAAAGTTATTTTTTTACTATGCTTGCTTTAAATGTTGCCTTTGTATTGTATTGTATTGACAGTGAATATTAATGCCTCGGTAGTGCAACGGCTTGTACTAGTCTGGGTGTTCTGGATAATGTCTAATACATACAATAGTATCTCTCAGTCATAATTATATGTTGTTTACACTCAAAAAACACACAAACAAAAAAATAAAAGACAATATTACAAATAATATTCTTTTATTTTTTACTTTATGTCATTATTGTTTAATTGATTATAGGATCAGGTATTTTATAGCTTTAGTGTTTTATGTATGTACTATAAAATAACCAATACTTTATGTAGGTAACATTCAATCATGCTTAAAATTAAGCGTACGTACAAGAATATAAGCTAATCTATGGTCGACTTGATGCAATTGCGTTGTGTTCTTGCATCTGTTCTAAAATACATTGTTTTGCAATTTCTTTATTTCCGCCTTCTAAAAATGTACAAAAATATATTCATAACCAGGCATAAACTAAAACGTAAAATTATACTAGCAAAGCCCATGAACGGCACTTTGGGTTGATTTTGGGTTAGTTTTCTCCATCCATCTTTGCTAATAATATTTTTAATATTTTTTCTAGAATATTGATTTGACATATCTCTGTTAGTTTACTTGGTGCACGACAGTAAAGCGATTTATTTCCGACGTCTTCAACATTTATCGTCATATTTCAGCAAACTTACACAAAACCTAAATAAATTGAACACATAAACCTTCCTCATGAATCACTCTGTATATTGGTGGAAACCGCATGAAAATCCGTTTAGTACTTTATGAGTTTATCGCAATCAGACAGACAGACGGACGCGGTAGTGATAATATGTAACATATCTATATTTTATACATAAAATGTACGAAAATGATTTAGGAAGACTATTGTTATACGATGCACTGTAGTGGGCCCGCAATAATGTGCGTGAGCCTTTAGAATATTTAGGTACTTTGAGTTATTTCTTGTCGCCTCTAAAATCTGGCCGCCCTAGGCCCGGGCCTACTGAGCCTTAGGACATATCTACCACTGAATACGAAGACTAAACACATAGAAAACTGTAGTGAATTTTTTATCATTTCAACCACATCCATGACTTTGAATCGACATGAGCTTTAAATCGCAATGATCTGAAGGTCACTGCCATTACGCCCGTCATCCCTGGGACATAAAGTTGACAAGTACCATGTGCCTGTAACTTCACCAGTGCAAATTTTATTTATTTGATTACCAAATCCTTGCTTTAGAGTGTTTTGTTCTTTATAAATAAGCACCACGATAGACGATATAGCATATAAAGTTACTTTGAATTTGCGTTCTCCACTAAGCTAGACAGCCACATGCCAGAAACTTGTTCTCTGCGGATTTGTATCACACCAGGTAATAACTGGCTATGCATTCATGAAATATTCTGTAAGTTGGGTCTTTCACGCCATTGTGGCGGTGGAGGTCACGTGGGAAAACCTTTGCTTCTAATTTGTGAAGTGGGCGGTTCGGATCTCTGCGACATTAACCTATAACCGACTTTAATCTCTATTACGTACATTTATTAATGTGTAGTAGCCACGCGTCTCCAACAATCATTGCAAATGTGGGAAGTATCCAAACCAATCATTGGCCCAACGTGACGGAGACCTTAAAACAAGAATTGAAGTGATAATTTATCATTGATAATTTTATCAACGATAACCATCGTTGGTAATTTTATTAATGATAATAATCACGATAATTGTACTTTGTTACACTGTTACTTTGATAAATATATCTTCATAATTGATGTTTATAAAAATAATTGGAACAATAAAATGCTACCGCAAGCAATGTCGTTCCCTGTGTTTGTATATAGTAGTAGTAGAGCACCTTGTGAAAGAGTTCATCCAGGGAAGTACTGCGACCCATTTCTGCTGCCAAGCAGTAACGTGAGCATTACTGCGTTTCGGATTAGAAGGATAACGGTGCTGGTGAAATTACAGCCTCTAATTATCATAAAAAAAGAATTCAGCCACGCCGACCGCGTTTCTAGTAGCCACCATTAAATCCTTAAGCATGCAGGTGTTAGGACATGTTTGCCATTGTGTGACTGTTGCCACGGCGTGTCAGACGTCCAGGTAGAAGTGGTACGTCTTGCGGGGAAACTCCTTTCGTGCACTCCACCGTATTCACTAAAATAAAGGGTCTTCTCCCTTGGAACAGTGTCCCAACGGTTTACAATGTGGACACTGGATGTTTCCTAATCGTGTCAATTTGAGAAATGATCTTTTCTAAGTTGGTTCTGATGTAAGTGGTCCGGGTAGAGTGAATTTTGCAACTCTGGTAGTGGTAGTAGTAGTCGTAGTAACAGGGAATTCGATGTTTTGAGACTAACTAGGCAATTAATGTAGTTGTCTGGCACAGTAGTCAGCAGCAGTAGAGCTCCTTGTAAAAGAGTTCCTCCAGGGTAGTACTGCCACCTTACCTATTTCTGCCGCCAAGCAGTAATGTCAGCATTACTGTGTTCCGATCTTGAAGGGTAAGGGTGCTGGTGAAATTACAGGTCCATGAGACTTGTCAACTTATTTCAAATTTCAAATTTCTTTATTGCGTATCATGTTGTACAAATGTAGTTGTTAAAAATAATGTTGTGATGAACCAAAACATGAACCCTGCAAGGGCTCTGCAATCTTAAAATTATATTAATTTATTAACAAGCAAATAATTTTATAACATTGATCCTTATAGAATTGAAATAAAATTTAAATTACAAAATAATTAAATACAATAAAATTTGGCAAATTTGACAAATTAAATTAGGTATACGAAAAATGATTAAATTTTGTCAAATAATAAACTTTAAATAAAAATTGAAATAAAAAAAAGGATCACAATCGTCAACACAGATAAAATAACAATCTACATTAATTATTTAAATATTCCTGAAGCGAATAGAAACATTTTTTAATGAGGTACTCTTTTAACGTTTTTTTAAATTTGATTACATTTTCTTCTTCCTTAATATTATTGGGTAAATTATTATAAATTTTCACCAACATTGCTAAAGGGCCACTTCGAAACATTTAAATTTTACATATGGGCTTGGCAAGCTGTATTTTTGGTCTTAAGTTTTGTGGGCGGGCGTGGTATGGAAAGAGATTTGGGTGCTTTCTAACAAAATCACAAGCCGCATAAATATAAAGGGAAGGAAGAGTTAATATTTCATAGTCTGAGAAGTATGGTTTACAGCTATCTGTTAGTTTTATATTAGCAAGCACCCTTATGCACCTCTTTTGTGACCGGAAGAGCTTCGTTACATCTGTACTGGAACCCCACAACACTAATCCATATGTCAGCCAAGCGTGTGCATAGGCAAAATAAGCGCTCATAGCTGATTTTAAGTCTGTTAATATTTTTAGTTCGCGTAATGCATAAGAAAATCTTGACATCTTCATGGCAACTTTATTTATGTGTTCTTTCCAATTTACATTTGAATCAATAGATATTCCCAGAAGAGGGTACGTATCAACTTGTTCTAATTGGATGTTACTAAATTTATAATTAATATTTAAAGACCTTCTTTGATGTGGTCTAAATTCCATTAATTTCGTTTTTGTAAAATTTATCGTTAAATTATGATCATTTAACCAAGAGATTATTTCTGACAACGCACAATTTAATTTATTAGTTAAATTTACATTATTATGACATGGGATAACTATAGATATGTTATCTGCAAATAGGGAACATGGTACATCGATTACTTTGGGCAAATCGTTTATATAAATTAAAAATAGCACGCATCCGAGAACGCTGCCTTGGGGGATCGACATCGTCACTTCCACCTTTTTCGATCTGATAGTGGTTGTATTACCGGAAACGTTGTCATGGTTTTCTATTTCGACATACTGACTACGGTTCTTTAGATATGACTCAAACCACTTCCATGCAATACCTCTCACGCCTATTCCTTGCAATTTTGACAGCAGTATGTCGAATTTTACCCTCTCATATGCTTTGCTCATATCAAGCAACACGCCGATAGCTCGCTTCTTTTCATTAATTAATTTTAATATGTTTTGAATGTATTTAAATACAGCTAGAGTGGTTGATTTACTTTTCCTAAATCCGTTTTGGTTGTCGTTAAAGATTTTATACTTTTCACAATATGAATATAGACGCCTAGACATCGGTTCTTATGTCTCAGGGTGACGGGTGCAGTGGTAGTACCCCTGTACGCACTGTAATTGTTATGGACAGGCGTGTAGCTTCTCATCAGGCGCACGATTTGTTCGTCCCGTCACTTGATGTTATAAAACAAATATTATTACACCTTGTACATTGACTTACAAATAAATGGACGACGGGTCTAATACAAAAACCACGAAAAAAATGTCCCAAGTCAACCTATTCGAAATTTAAATTGTAATGTCATCGCAGTATCGCGCTGTCAGTAGAACAAATGAAGACTAAAGCGGAATGTCGCGCTCTGTATACGATTTTAGCGCCTTACAAGTGCGGACACTTTTTAGCGCGGACCCGACGTCCATATAATTGTAAGTCAATGACCTTGTAGAAACCCTGTAACTAGAGACAACATTTGGCTCTGAAATTAACTCGACAGAAGATGCCATTGCCTTGTTTTGCGGTATAATGAATTTGTACATACAAAGAGTCTTATCAAAACATGTCAAGGCGTCAGAAGTAAAAGGATGCGGTCTCTGTAGGATCCGACGATACAGACCGCTTTGCTCATAAAATATTCTTAGGAAAGTTGGCTCCACTGTACGAGCAGACATATTTGGAATGGATATTCGTTTTAAAAAGAGTTTTGTGATATTTATGTTTTGTTTATTTCGGATTCGTGACCCGAAGCACCCGTGTGCACGAAAGGAGGCTGGCGCATGTCGATAAATCCCTTCACCATGATGGAAAGCATTAATAGCGTTTGCCGTCGATAAGAAGTATCGAAGAATGTATGTCGAAGAGCGACCCGATCTAGTCTAATCGGTCAACTGAACTAGTTCTGTCTTCTAGTTCACAGACGCTCCAAACTAGTGGTTTTATTCACAATCACACATCATCGGACTTCTAGTTTCTAGTGTACACTATGAGGTCAATAGTACGCTTTAATATATAGTCATTGTAACTTTTTTTATAAAAAAACCGACTTCAAAAGTTCTTGGAATTTCATCTA
>NW_020653460.1:435465-451594 GCF_003589595.1 Hyposmocoma kahamanoa
AAAAAAAAATTAACAATCGGTTACCTGAAAGTGCGCGAAACTGGATACATTCCCCATTTTGGGATCCATAAAGGTGAAATTTTCTTAAAACTTAAATTGGACCAATACTGAGGTATCCTCTTTCCAACAAAAAAAGAAGCATCAAAATTGGTTCACAAATCGCTCGGTTATAAACTTTGTTTACATTTAGGACATCTAATTATGATTTACACTATAGTGGCGTGTTAGCTGTTGCTAGTTTCTTCGCTGTATTTTTGGCGGTTTAAATGCTTTCTAAGTTAAATGTTAGCCATGGAAATCATAACAAAAGCTTGCCACTACTTAGCATCGTTGTTCTGCCTTGTTAGGCATTTCCGGTAAGTTTTCGTAACAATTATTTTGCAAGTTGAAATTCTGCGCACACTCCCCGAAATGCTTCCGATAGAAAACCGACAAGCAGGCTACTTTTGTGCGATAGTCGAGATTTTGTAGCTTCGACTCCACAAGATAATTGTTGTTAATAAGTCTCTTTGCTTTTCGCTCCACCGAATCCAAGGCAGCTAACTGCTAATGGGCAGAGCCGTCCCAAAGGTGGCAGCAGTATTCCATACACATAAGAACTTACGCTTGATACAGATTTAAAAGTTGTTCGGATATGAAGTACCGCCTGACCTCGTAAAGCATGCCTTGGTGCTTTTTGGCAGCATTTTTTGCCAAGCGCTCGAGGTTGACTGATAAGTCCAGACCAAGAATCTCAAGGTGGTCGCTTGTCGGCACGGATACATCTCTGAAAGTCTGAGTAAGGTGTAGGGCACTTCGTTTTGATGAGAAAAGACAAGCCTGTATTTTAGCCGCATTGAATCTGACCCTGTTCGCGTCTCCCCAGTCGGAAGCCGCTTTCAGGCTCTGGTTCAACATTTAACACCCCACCGGGCGTACCTTCATACCACTTTCCGCGGTTTCACCAGAAGCCGTCGACGACAGTGGTTGAGGGAATTTCCGAGAACACATTGATTCAATTGTTTACATTACCGCAGTACGAGATAGAAGTGATAGAAGCGAATTTTAGTAACGTAATCGTACATATCGTAATGAAATATATGTCAAAATAGATGCGATACCGTAGCAGCGACATTTACTCTCAACAATTATTTAAAATAAGTGTTAGGATTAATGATCGTTAACAAAAATTAAATTACAGAATGTAAGTTTATATTAAACGTTATATCAAGTGAATTGTTATATTAAGTAAATAAAATTAAATGAAATAAGCATTAGGTTAAAAACATTTATATCACACATTTCATTAGACGTCCATTTTACTTCACGACCCTGTTCCCCGTCTACCCTAAGGCTTTCAAACATCATTGTAGCAGAATTTAAAGTGGGGTAGACTTAAAACTTGCAGGACGTCGAAGGCAGGCGTCACAATTTGAGTAAAAGCCTTCGTCATTTCGCCTCGATGAACCTTCAGTGACAGCTTCGTGGGATATATGAAGGAGAAGAGTTGACAAAATATTATAGAAATTAAATAAAGAAATACATATTTCTTTTAACAATAACTTTAAGCAAATTAAAAGGGTCAAATAGGCTAACTTTATGGGTTTAGAATAAATGGAGATACCGGCAGTGTGTTCTTCGAGGCGAAACTAGAATTGAAATCCAGACTATTTCTACTAAAACTATAAGACGTATTGTCGTTTAAACTATGCGATGACAAATTAAAATGTACAAGTAAGTGAAAATAGTTTTACAGGATTTCTTTAAAATAGTGTCTAACGATTTTTTCGGAATTTAATCATTTTAACAATAAAATCTAAATCATACTTTGTATTTTCCAACATACCAACGTTTATACACAAAAAACCATATACACGCGCTTTAAATCCGAAACAAAAAACCTTTGATTTGGAATGTTAACAATTGCGAAATTCTAAAAACTAGATATAGCACTGTCAATACAATAGTATATTAACTCAAAAACTGTATTTTTTCTTGAACTCACGTCTTTTTTTAGTTTAAGGACTATTTTGGACAGCCACATAAAGTTTGTCTCATTTTGAATTAAGGACTTTTATTGTTTCTTACAATATTGTAACGAAAGTGTTTCTTATGTGAAGATAACCACATCTTACGTTAAGAAATGATATAACTTTAAATGTCACATATTTTGAGTTAAAACATTATTGTAATAACTGTGCTATTATTATTGATCAATGTCTTTTTTACATTGTCGCACAAAGACAGATAGGTGGAGTTTTCAAGAAAGTCGTTGCAATAGTAATACCACATCCAACATTTTTCTACTTTCCATCCATCGGATGTCGAAGAGACAATAAAGTTTTTAAAGGCAGAGTGTCCTGTCGGACGACATCGGTTGCGTTATGATGGGGGATTGCGGGTTATTTACTCAGTTTAATGCGATTTACACCGTATTGATAGATAACAGCGTTTCGTCGAAACAATCTTCGATGTAACTATCTATCGGTGTAGCAAGTGAAGTTTAATATCAATTAAGGTATTTCGTTGAACAGTGGCAGCCTCTAATGTCAGGATTGTCATGATGTTATCTAACCTCCGTAAGGAGAGGAACCCTAAGAAGAAGGAATTTCCGTCAAGGTATGAAACTGAGTTTGTGCACTTTTTTAATCCATCATAAGATTTGCGAATTCCGCATCCGCATTGGGCAAATATGGCCTAAACCATCTCCTTCTAGGAGACTAGTTCCCAAATAACCTTCTTCTTTTTTGTCCTGGCCTTATGTCCCATTTCTTTTGGGGTCGGCCCTCCTTGTCCACGCGCGCCACTTCGAGCGCTTTTGCATAAGCTCAGGGTCTACACAAACTGTCTTCAAGTCTCTTAGGACGGTTCCAATCCAAGTGGTCGTCTTTTCAGGTTTTAGCATCAAATTTTTTTTTCTCATATGGCTATCGTCCCTATGCATTACGTGGCCATACCAACGTAATCGTTTTTCCCTAAGTTCTCAAATAACTATTTTTATTATAATTTCAACACCTCTGGCATGTTTAACACCTTTACTGCACGTTAAGTCCAGCCAGAGATCCAGCCAGCTTAGTAGCAGTAGAGGTTCTTGTGAAAGAGTTCGTCCAGGATAGTACTGCCACCTTAACTATTCCTGCCGCCAAGCTGCAATGTCAGTATTACTGTGTGAGTTCCGGTTTTGAATGGTAAGGGTGCTGATGAAATTACAGCACCTGGGACTTGTCAACTTCTGTCTTAGGGTGACAGGCGCAGTGATAGTCTTAGTTTCTAGCCTTTCAGATCTTTGCAATTTAAAGCTCTGAGTGGCATTGTAACTGTTATGGACAGGCGTGTAGCTTACCATCAGGCGTCACTTGATGTTGTATAAAAATAGCCACCAATGACGACCAGCGGACTGACTGGCTACAAAGACAGTCTGAGTAGACTGATAGAAATTTAAAATTTTTCTTTTGGACAAAAGACAACGAGGGCAGTTCAGACCAAACGGCTGACATAAGGAGCTGCAGGACTTCCATATATTGTGCAGACAGACCGTATAAGGACCAGTTTGAAGCTTAATAAGCATTATATTCTCTTCTTCTATTTAAGGACAAGGTTCACGTCGCCAACCATCTCTGTTCAGCCTTCAGCGCCCTAAGTTTGATTTTCTGATACCTAAATAATTTCATTTCTGTTATCCTCTGCCTCCCTTTTCTTCGATCTTCCTTTCTATGATGCTTCTAAAAAAGCTGTCGTGACGTATCATATGCCGAAACATCTTTCCCCTTCGATTCTGTATTCCATTTTGCAAAAAAATTGACATATCAACAAACCAAACTCGTTTCACGCTCCCTTTTCACAACTATTCATTTGTGAATAATATAGAAATGGGAATGCGCAAAATATTTCCAATATACAGTATGTTTTCTTTTCAGCAAATATTCAAATTGACAGTCACATCGAAACAAAAAGAGGGTGGAAATTGACGAGCCATAAATATTTATATTCGAAACGATGCAGCTGTTGGCGAAAGTTTTTAAAATTTCACAATATTGCCGCTATATATAAGCTAGATAACTTTTTATGAAATCTAAAAGTTGTAGTAGGTACCTATATAATATAACCGAAAAGAATTAAGGCTCAACTCACACTGGCACAGAGTCGATGCGTCGCGACGCGTCATGTTTTTTGCCTATACCAAATTCATCTCTATTTTCCCATTTTTAAGGTACAAATTTGTGTTATGCAAATATGGAGTTAAGCGTCGACGCTTGGTTGCGGTCGAGTGTCGTCGAGTGTCGCCAGGCGTTGTAATTGAAAAACAGGACGCGACGCTTCGACTCTACGCCAGTGTGAGTTATGCCAAGAGCCCTATAAATGAGAAAAGCGTTCTATAAAGAGAGAACATTGGATTGTTTAAAGAAACAATAATAATATATGATTTAATCCGAAGAATAGTAGAAAAATAGTCATTTCTAATGTGTACGTACAAAAGTAGTTCATATATGAAAGAGGCAGACCGACAACGATTAGTGGAGGTGTTCAGTTTAGAAAGCTCAACAAGACTGAACGTCTTACTTGGTTTTGAACTGTCTACATGACCGAACGGTTACCTTGCTTGTCTGCCACGCAGATGTTCGGCTTCGATTCCCGGGCCGGGACAAAAATTTGCATGGCCTACATTTATATTTGTTGTCTATGTATGTGTCCATGGTACCCGCGATACAGGGTTTCCCAATTATGACAAAAATATCAAACACAGCAGTTGGTGAGAAGGGTAACAATATAATGCAGACCTATTGTTTCGTCTTAAAGTTGCTTCATTACATGGTTATATGTTACTTACAATTCAAATAACTTTCTCCAGTTGACGAGAAACACAATAGTGGTAAGTTTCTATTATGTAATAAAGTTCCGAAGTTAATCTTCGCATGAAACTTCTGCGTTTCAATTAATGAAACCAGGGCATATGACTGGAAATTTTCTTTACAAACTAAAACATACTTTCCACTCCAGTCTTCATTGCCAAACTCAAAATATAAGCAGCTAGTTCTCAAGTTTCCAAAACTTAACAGACGTGGTAATCTGCTTAAATTTCCCTTTAATTAAAGGAGGAATAATTAAATTTAAATAATAATTAAATCGCGAGCAGGTGCAGCGTTTAGCCAAAGTTCCCTTGGGAAGTGAGAATAGAGGTTGAGGCAATGAAATTGGACGTGAGCGGAGAGGTAGCGTTGGCGATTATTGGCGACAAGCAATACAATAAAAAGAAATCACCTCATTCGACTACTACGTTCGAGTCCCAGGCTTACATTTTATTTCTCTCGTTGTCTATATATGTGTCCATGGCACCCGCGATACAGGGTTTCCCTGGTGCAGGGCTATGAGTTATTATTATTATTGTTAACGATAATTATTGTAACTTTTGTATATAAAAAAACCGACTTCAAAAGTTCGTTATCGCAATCGAAATCGGTTACTGGAATGTGCGCGAAACCGGATTCATCCTCTAGTTGGCCACCGTTAGAGGTGGAATATTTTTCTTTAAATTTAAATGAGATCAGTACTGAGGTACCTTCTTTCCTACAAAAAAGAATCATCGAAGTCGGTTCACAACGGTTGAGTAAACGCGCAATATACACAAAAAATACAGTCTAATTGAAAACCTCTTCTTTTTTTTAAGTCTGTTAATAAAAGAAACATGTCAAATGTGTCGCAATATGCTGAAGCAATGTGACATCTTTAATAGGTCGTGAATTACTTATTGAAGGAAATGCTGAGTAGTCATGAAATTCTTTGATTTAATCAGTAATTCACTTTTATTCATTGATTTAAAAATGACTTTTATTGTTGAATGTTCCTGTATGCGATGTATAGTGGTTGCGAACCAGATGTTATAACAACTACTTTAATGCACAAACTACCTTATATGCCAGACGACCCCACCAACCGTAATCTGTAAACAACTCAGTAGGTACTGCCACATTAATTGAAGATTTCAACTTACACACCATCACCAGAAGTTGCCCGCTCGTCGTTATCGGGTCATTGATTCTCAGAATCCGTCAAAGTACGAAGCCGAGTTTCTGTGTACACTTCCTTGATCCATCATGAGAATTGTGAAGTCCGCATCAGCAGTGGGTCAATATGGCACCTTCTTCTTCAAAGAGACTAGTTCCAAAATAGCCTTCTTCTTTGTCCTGGTCTTATCATACTTATTATAAGGACATGAAGCCTTGTCTGACCAGCTCAATCCGATTCCATATCGTCAAGTGTGGTGATTCGCTATGATCACAATATTTAGACCATATTATACTTGTTACGATTGTCATATTCAACAGACCACCCGTCGATAGCTCTTGCTGTAGTTTTGACTACATTCGTTTTTTTTTTTCAAGTTAACCGCTGTTCTCGTGGCCTAATCCTAAGATGCAGCAAGTCTTAAGTCCCGATTTGCAAGTATTAACTGCGTCTGAGTAGTTTGTTTGTTGTGTTGATAATTGGAGTTCGGTTTCAGTAATATTTTTGAGCTTCCTTACTTTCAGGGGATTCTTTAAGAGCTTTGTTCTCCGACTGTGTTAAATTAGATATGATATGAAAGTTCTGTCTTAAATGGAGTTCCAGTTTCCTTTACTTTGACTTTAGTTTAATATCTATGCTCTGATGTTTACCCTGCCTTCGTGATACTTAAATTTACTTATCAAAGCGCAGCTACCCAAGCGTTCTTGGCATCTACTCTAACTACACAATCTGCCTCAGGCAGATTAAGGTCATGATTAATTTATAATTGAGGTCAAAGGTTTTTTTATGACACTAAGTGACGTGCTTGATGGTAAACGATACGCCTGTCCATAACAGTTGCAGTGCCATCTAGGTCCTTAAGTCACAAAGATTTGAGGGTTACAAACGTACATAGCTACTTCAATGTAGGTTTTTTTAATTATCCTTGTTGAGTTTCTTATTCATCTTTGGCTTGATTTCAAAACTCTCGCCTCATGGTCTGATGTCCGCCCATAGAGCAATACTTACGCGTGCCGCCCCGCTACGACACGTGGCGTCAATATCTTCAACCAAACTCGAAAAGAGGCGCGTACGCAGACGTGAATAATCGAGAAAAATCTATCAAGAGGCCTAAAAACTGTGTTCTTGTGTTGTGTCATTCCATAACCCATGGATTCCTATGTCCCGGGACATGCTCTGCCCTCGGAGTATCCTGGGAAGTGTTTTTCAACCGTATATAAGCCATACCTACGTTTCTTTTATATAATTTCAAAATTAGCTATCGGATCACCCAATCCTGAAGACTTCGTAACACGGCCTCCTTCTATTTAAATTAACATTTGATTAAAATAAAACTATTTTTACAGATATGTTGTGTTATTTTCAGTTATGTATATTTGTTTTTTCAAACAAACCAATGTTTCGGGCTCTTTGTAGGCCCCGTGGTCACTCGATATTTGTTTTGCGATTTTCAGTGGTTTGTATAATTCTCTTGAACGTTCCATACAAATCGATGAATAAGAAATTATTGAACTTTGATGATTGAAATGATGGAATATTTAAATTTTACTTTCTTCCTTTCTTTTAAACCGACAGATGTGTCTCCCCAATAAAGTGCAAACTCTCTTTAACGGAACGGTGCGATAAACAAAGGCAGTAACTGAGCGCTCTCGTTAAAAACTCATTCGTTTGACAATATCCGCGCAGAAGGAAGTGAGTGCCACAAATTAATTCCAACCGGGCTTGCGGTCGACTCCAGACGTGGTTACCTTGATTTGTTCCACTTTGCGCTTAGTTATTCAACTTAGTAGATTATTTGAAATTCAAACACATATAATCTTTATTTAATAGGTAAGCAAATTAAACTTAAAATCTCTGTTACTCGTTTGTAGTAGAGTAGATATAATTTATCGAGTTCTTAGGTTTTCGCGATTGTTACACATAGAAATGAAACTATTTTTCCGGATTTAAATCGCGTATATTTGTTTTTTCAAACAAACCGACGTTTCGGGCCCTTTACAGGTCCCATGGTCACGGTTGACTGAGGTGATAGTCTTCAAGCAGTTAGTCTAATATTAATGCAAACCACCCTATTTTTTCACTATAGTTACAATAGTTATTAATTAAATACATTATTTTTAATTTTACAAAGAAAACATTCCAATTTACGCTACATTAAGTTATACAAATTATTTTATTGAATAAATTTTTTATTAAGTTTAATTTATTATTAATTATTAATAGAAATTAGAATAAACTAAAACAGATTAATTAGTACTGCAGTCTTATGTCTGTTTGGGATTTTTCATTAGAGGAAATACTGGATCCCAAACTAGTGGTACGGAGAAACCATCTTCCCTGTTGAAATTAGGATGTTTTTTAATTTCAATGGCCTCTCGCAGCATTCTGGGTAGATAACGGACTTCTTTTGCAAGGACCTGGGGTTTGTCAAACTTCATTGAATGTGTAGGTTTATCCATGACATGCTCGCAATCTGCAGACTTGTTTACGCGACGGTGATTGACATCAGCTATATGTTCTTTGACGCGGGTACAAATACTTCGCTTTGTTTGTCCAATATAAGAGAGACCGCACTCACAGTCAAGCTTGTAAACTCCTGCATCCTGTCAGGGGATGTTACATTTCACGGGTCTCAGGAACTGAGAAATCTTCCTCAGGAGCTTGAAATAGGTTTTGATAGATGCACGCCTGAGGACTCTTCCGATCTTGTCTTTAACACCTCTCACGTAAGGTAAGATGGCAGGTCTTCGCTCGACTGTTGGTGGTTTCACACGGGGCCTGCGGCATTGGCGTGGAATCTTCAACTAATTCGCATGTAGGACTTGCTTTATATGTTGAAGTTCCCCTGCCAGATGATTACTGTCGCAAACACCATATGCTCTCTGAAACAAAGATTTGCCCACGGTAACTAGCTAGGATGGTGATAATAAAAATAGTTTCATTTCCTAGATATAATTTGTTTCAGGGAATGAGAACAACAAGTAAGAAACGCGAGAAACGTTGCTCTTTGTAAATAAACATTTGTACATATTTATTATTTATTTACAATATCAAATATCATACGATAGAGACTACACGAGGACCACCGATGGCCTGATGAACATTGCGGGAATACGTAGGATGCAAGCTTTATAAGACTAATGACTGTTGCGATGTTTAAGGGAGAACTATGTCCAGCAGTGGACATCTCTCGGCTGAAATGATACTAATGATGATGAGGTCGAGTTAACGCGCAAGAGCTAAGCTGGACACTATCATGATCTTTCGTCATCCAATCTGTATAAATATACCAACTTTAGTGTAAAGTTTTAGTTTCACTACAGTTTTAATCCTCGTAAATGGCAAACTTTGCAATAAGACGAATATCTAAAAGAAGAGTGACGAGAAAGGATAAGATAAGGAATAAATACATCAGGGGAAGTTTGAAAGTGCCACCAGTGATGGAAAAGATGAGAAGTAATAGGTTAGCGTGGTATGGACATGTCATGCGGAGGGAAGAATGTCATGTGACGTGAAGAGTGCTAGGTATGAATGTGGAGGGATATAAGGGGAAAAGAAGGGCAAAGAAAAGATGGATGGATTGTGTGAAAGATGACATGGATAAGAAAGGTGTGAGTATAAAAATGACGACTGATATCACTAGTTTTCATTAAAAATACTATTCTTCTTAACATACTTAAATTTATTCTAGTAATAAATAGTAACAAAATCGTAAGACTACAAACATTACAAACAATAACTTTTAAGAGGTGGTTAGTATGTTACAAATAACCCTGTGTACAATTTCTACTTAACGGAAACCAATAAACATTTACTATGAATGTTTTTTTTTATTTTAAAATGAATTAGGTGACAGATCTACGTATAGTAATTTTCTATTAAAATTATCTAGATCTAGTAATTTTCTTAGAGAATTAAAATTACATCTAAAAATTTCGTGTACCTATGTTATAAGTGATCGAATCAGAAATGAGGCGATCCGTAGAACGAAAGTCACCAACATAGCCCAAAGGATTAGCAAGTTGAAGTGACAGTGGGCAGGGCACATAGCTCGTAGAGTTGACAGACGGACGGGTTGGGGCAGAGAGGTTCTGTGTCGGACGATTCCCTGCTTGGTGGACGGATGACCTGGTAACCGGCGGCGGGTAACCGATGGATGCATGTTGCGTCCGACCGGCTAGTCTGGCAATCTTTGGGGGAGGCCTATGTTCAGCAGTGGACGTCTTTCGGCTGATATGATGATGATGGTTATGTTACACAGTTTGAAATGATGCGTAGTATGTTGGAATCGAACAAACTAGGCGAAACATTTTATTTTTTTCACAATTCTATGCATTTGAAATTGCTTTAAAACTTAAATACTAGAAGTGAGACATTGATCGTAAAATATTTAGTCCTCGCTGGAGAGTGTTCAAAATGTTGGCAGCGTTCCAGTATTGCATGGGTAAACTAACACGTTGAGCAAAGTAGCTGAAGCCCATGGGGTCTCGCAGTCGATCTATTTTACACTAAAAACTTGTACACGAAATTGGACATCGTCGGCTGAACATTAAAAGACTAATTTCCTTTAAATATCTAGGTTATTAGGTTACCGACAACCTTAAGGATAATGCCGACATTGAAAGAGAGCGTATTGCCCTAGCGGTAAGAGGTAATATGTTAATCCGCAGGTTCTCCCGGTGTGCAGAAGAATTAATGCTTTTCAAAGCTAATAAAATTAATGCTTTTCAAAGCTTACTGCGAAAGTTTGTACACCGGGAGCCTATGGGTTGACTACATCAAACGGCCGCTGTAGACCCTACGTTGACAGTACAATAATATTTTTAGGATGATGTTGGGACTGCCTCGTTTCTGCAGTGCGTCGGGAATGTTTGCAGAGTATGAGACTGATGGTTTTGCTGCCATCCTCTGGTAAAAGACAGCATCTCAGATGCGCAGAATGCGAGACAGCCCCAATAGCATCTTACAAACTGTAGATACCATGTGGCAATGCTACATGAGGAAGGTGATTTGAAAAATTAAACATTATATTCACTAACACTAATTTATCAGCGCTTTTCCTATTACTTTTGTTACTAACAAATTATTGAAATAAAATAATTTTATTTTTAATTTGAATACCTCGTAAAAACAAAACCCTTTTCTACTCTTCAAGCGCAATATCGAACAAGAAGAGATTATTCTGGACTTTCTTTTTTAGTTATGAAATAAAGGTATAATCATTAATTGTCATATGATTATTTCTAGTAATTATATTTTTTCTGCCTACTCAAAAGTTCATATTATTGGAGACAATAATTTAATTTTCATTAGTACAAAGTGGAACAAACTGTAGAGACACAAATGTGCAGGTCCGATACAAATGGTGAATCGGCCGCAGCAATCAATTATAAAACGGAATTGGTTACGCAGTCTCATCCCATTTACGCCATGTTTTTTTCTAAAATTGGCTGTATGTTTTCTGAAATACCCTATGTATTTTAGGCGGAACTTTAAAGGGAGAGTCTTACTAAGGTGCGTTATGAATTTGATATTACTACCTCTGTCGGCCATTAAATAACCTCTGTACAGAGTATTAGAAAAACCGACCGCAAAAGTTCTTGGAATTACATCAATTTGCCACCCGCATCCTTCAAAACCGGAACGCAGTAATGCTCACATTACTGCCACTAAAAAGTGCAAAAAAAATCCCATATTTTGCCACCGTTAGAGATGCAATATTTTTTCAAATTTAAATGGGACCACTGCACTGCATTCTTTCCAACAAGCAAGAATCGTCAAAATCGGTTCACTAATGGTTATCGGAGTCATTTATTTTTATTTTTATATTTAATATTACAGTTACCTATCGCGTAACATACATATATAAAAAAAATATGCAGTCGTATCGAGAACCTCCTCTTTTTAAGTCGGTTAAAAATGGAATTTAATCAAGTTAATCCATTAAAATTCTTGATTGCAAAGACTACAATATTACGACCGTAACAAACCTACTTTATGTAATAGACGACCTTAAGCCAGATTGTTCACTTTTAGTTCTCTAAGAATCCGCTAGATGGCATTGACCCATTTGGCGTTATTTCTGAATCGCGGTGTTAAGATTTTCCCTCGAATGATGACTACTCTCTTCACATTAACACACAGTTGTGTTAGTGTGAAGATAAATCTGAGAATACAGAGAGCTCAGTAAGGCACCAGGAACGGAGTCCCTTCTTGAGAACTGCTACCCGGATCTTCTGATATTTCGTACGCTCATATAGGATAAAAAACCTCATCTCGCGGAACGGTTTCCAGGAGTGAGTCCCTTCTTGGGAATAACTGCCCGGACCTTCCGCATATAGGGTGAAATTGTATTGGCGACATACAAGATGAAAATAAAAATCTTCTGGACCACGTGGAGTTTCACTTGGCTTGTTTTGGTAACCTCACCCAACGGAAGAAAGAACCTCCCTCCTTTACACGACTAAATTTTTTACCTACCTACTCAAAGTTGATATTGCAAGTGTTTGTTGCTGCAATCGTAATGTTTGAAAGGCTAGGATGAAAACAAATTACATTGTCACAATTAGCAACATCTTGTTCGTTGAAAGACATGAGACGACACTAATTTTCATAATTTCTATAAAATGTTCTATTGTTTTTAAAAAGATAGTTGGTCTGGAATTATGACTTTTTAAGCCCGAGATTTTGGCAGAAAACTGACGAATCCAGATCTCAGATGCTAGTTTTTAGATGATGCCTACGGAATATCATCACCAACCGCAGCCTAATTTTAGTCACTGCCAGGCCTTCTGGCGCTAAAATTTTGTAACTGACAACTAACAGCGTTTGTGTAATAATCTCAGTACAGAGTACTAAAAAACCGACCTCAAATTGTGGAATGTGGAACGTGGAATTACTTCTATTTGCCAAGTTTTATTGAAATATGGGGATGTTTAATTCGCCACTATACAGGACTTGACACGGGGATAATAAAAATCGGTTCTCACTACTCAAAGTATAATATAGAAACGTCTTGAATTGGAGAATATCTCAGCCACCCTTAGAAGTGGATTAATTTTGAAGAAAATCTTCTTCAAAATTAATAGGCACTTTTATGGAGATATCCTCTTTCCTACAAAAAAAGAATCATGAAAATCGGTTCACAAATACCGGAGTTATCGCGTAACATACATACAAAAAAAAACATACAGCCGAATTGAAAACCTCCTCTTTCTTTTGAAGTCGGTTAAAAACCAACGCCAGAACCACGATTTTGAGGTCCATACGTAACTTTGCTTTCATCTTACGAAATTCCCATCAGTTTTAAGAAGATATCACCGCAGTTGCGGTATACAATCACAATAGGGGAGTAAATTCCAATGTAATCTTTGTTCGTAATGAAATAGCCAGGAGATCGTTAATTGGAAATACGGCTTTCAGAAATTGCGAAAATTATTACCTTAAATAATACATGTTATTTATTAAGGGACTTGATTAACTGTATTTGCTATTGGAAGTAAATCTGTTATATTTATTAATTACAGGTTTGAACGATGAATGAAAATATCGTTACGAAATCAGCATGTACGGAAACGATCATTAGACTCTTTGGAGTTAATACGCACAGTCATCAGCACGTTGGACTATAAGACTGTGAACTTTGAATCTATCGTAGGCGGTATATACTTGAATTTAAATTTTAAATGTAAAACCGACCGTGTTGTTTATTATTCGGAAGTATTGACCAAGTACACCCCTGTCAAAAACCCCGTCTATGGTAAGAAACAGAATAAATTGAGTATACTAACAATAAATGAGTAAGACCTAAACAAATTTTCTTAAAGAATTTTCTGAAAATATGATTGATACGTATTCTAATTATATAATGTTAGTGAAATTAGTAAGCTTAGTGGCAATCGTCCAATCATGTCTGCAGAAGGGCTGAGTGACAACTATATCTTAGGAAATGTAGTGTAGGACGCCCGCGACAAGATGGATGGGCGGCCTGAGGAAGGTGACCGGTAGTTGGGTGCGGGCGGCACAAGACCGGGAGAGCTAGCGTTCTCTTCAGAAGGTTAGTAGTAGATACGTATAAGGTAAAATGATAATGACTCTACAATGTTAATTGTACAGCAAAAAAAAAGCAAAGAAATAACAAAATCAACCATTAAAGTAATTGCTCCTAAATTAATGTTAGGCGCTATTTATAAAAATGAATCTTCATGCGTGAACAGCCACCCTTCGAGGTGGATGATTTTCTTCAAAATGAAATGGGACCACTATGGGAGTACCCCCTTTCCAACGAAAAAAGAATCATGAAAATCGGTTCACAAATACCCGAGTTGTCGCGTAACATACATACAAAAAAAAAGAAAGAACATACAGTCGTATTGACAACTCCTCCTTTTTTGAAGTCGGTTAAAAATGTATCAGGTTGTCATGTGGTTTCGTCAGGACTTTCATTGTTTGATGTCTATTCAAACAATAATACGGTAGATATACCTTCGATCTTCAAAATCAATACAATAATCTCAGTGCAGAGTACTAAAAAACCGACCTCAAAAGTACGTGGAATTATATATAATTACCAAGTTTTATTGAAATCGGTTACCGGAAAGTTCACAAACCCGGATTTTTTATTTTTTTATTTTTTTATTTATTTATTTATTTATTTATTTATTTATCCCCTAGTTCGCCCCTGTACGGAACTCGATTCAGGAGATAATAAATAACGGTTCTCACTACTCAAATTATATTTAGAGAGAATTAAAGAATAGCAAAATCACCCAATAAAATAATTGCTCATTATACTAAAATTTAGGGGCTATTTTATAAAAATAATTCTTCATGTGCGAACAGCCACCCTTACAGGTGGATGATTTTCTTCAAAATGGGACCACTATGGAAGTACCTCCTTTCCAACAAAAAAAGAATCATGAAAATCGGTTCACAAATACCGGAGTTATCGCGTAACATACAAACAAAAAAAAAGACATACAGACGAATTGAGAACCTCCTCCTTTTTTGAAGTCGGTTATAAACACAAATTGACTTACTGCGTACTTACGTACTTATTTACATTTTGGTATCGAATTCTTGCTTTTAGAGGCAAATATATTCCAGTACAGGATGTACCGCTATGGAGTAGAATTCTTTGCCTGCAGATTATTAATTGGGCAAATTTATGGTTGCCTCGGGATTTAAAAATAAGTGCGTATTTGACCTTCATCTCACCTGATGGGAAATGACGATGAGAAAAATCGAGGGAAAAACGCCTTGAGTTGGAGAAATAGCAAAATCAACTAAATAATTGCTAAAAGTAATTGCTCCTAAATTAAAGTTAGGCGCTATTTATAAAAATGAACCTTCATGTGCGACCAGCCACCCTTAGAGGTGGATGATTTTCTTCAAAATGAAATGGGACCACTATGGAGGTACCCGCTATCCAACAAAAAAAGAATCATGGGAACTGGTTCACAAATACCGGAGTTATCGCGTAACATACATACAAAAAAAAGAAAACATACAGTCGAATCAAGAACCTTCTCCTTTTTTTGAAGTCGGTTAAAGAGTTCTATTGTCAGTAAGTAGAATTAAATCTCATTTGTAATGAATCCAAGAATAATGTTAATATCAACATTCAATGATAGTTACGCAATATCAGGGTCCAAAAGAAAGTTAAAAGCCTGTACGTAATGCATTTTGTACAATGTCGGTGTTAGGAACGTTCCCTGTCAAACACATCATAAAATAAATATTTTCTAAAAAAAAGGCAGACTTTTCAATCCATTACACGTCGTGTCGTTGACCAAACCTACAACATAGTTTATTTTATACCCATATTTTTAAACAAATAACTTTCATAATGGACTCTGTGTAGATATGAAAAAGTCTATGAATAATAACTTTTTGATGTGGATTTATTTGATAGCCTTGTTGTGATACGATATGCATGGGGGATGCAATGTACTCGAACGAAATTTTCATCGGGTTCGGTATTTTTAATACAGATTATGGTGCGATAGTTTGTAGGCATAAATCTGTGTTTAAAAATATGATTTATTGCTATTGACCTAAGTCAATATCGACTGTAACTACATTAATATAAGTAAATGAGCGAAACATTGACTTACAAATAAATGGACGACGGGTCTAATACAAAAAC
>NW_020653460.1:461594-481666 GCF_003589595.1 Hyposmocoma kahamanoa
GATTTGAGGGGCACTGCCACTGCGCCCGTCACCCTGAGACATAAGTAAACAAGTCCCATGTGCCTGTAATTTCACCAGCACCCTTACCCTTCAAAACCGGAAGACACTAATGCGGACATTACTGCTTGGCGGCAGAAACAGGTAAGGTGGCAGTACTACCCTGGACGAACTCTTTCACAAGGAACTAACTCTACTGCTTCTAAATTTCTGTTATATGCAGATGATCTAAAGATTTATAGACCCATTATGACGTTAAATGATTGCAAGATGTTTCAGGAAGGTATTCTTCGGTTGGGTTTGTACTGTAAAAATAATAATAGTTTATTATTTATATACTTATTACAAATACTTAGCTGCAGTCAGCTAAGTATTTGGAAATATAATGTAATTACTTTCACCAAAATTAAAAATAAAATTGCTTATAGACATATATACTCTCTGTGTGATCACAGAATTTGAATTTGAATTTGAATTTGAATTTGAACTTGAAAAAACTTGATAGTTTTAAATATAGTAACCTCTCTGCGTGATCTTGGACTTATTCTTGATAGTAAATTGCACCTTGACCTGCACATAGAAACAATTAGTAGCAAAGCTGTTCATATGTACAAATTTGTTACTAGAGCTGGGTCTAATTTCACTCAATCCTCTACATTTATGTACTTATATGAATGCCAGATCCGATCACAACTTGAATATGCTTGCAAAATCTGGGATCCATTTTATAAGAAATATAGAGATGATATTGAACGAATTCAGCGCAAATATCTCCGTGCTATTAGTTTTAAACTGTATAGGACATATAATAAATCTTACCACGAACTGTTGAAGTTCTTTAATATTGCAAATCCTGTTGCAGTCAAGGCGTACTCTCTTTCAAGCAATGACCTTACATGGAATGTGTCATAGTGTCTTTGACTACAGTGAGCTAACGAATGCCATGTGTTTCTCGGTGCCGAGAAATACGCATATGCGAAGCTCTCGTCGTTATGGACTCTTTGCACTTACGTCCTGTAGGACAAATTGTGGTATACGCGCTCCTCTAAGGCGACTATTTCAAAATTATAATGAGCTATTGTCGGAACTAGACATTTTTTATCTGTCTAAGTACAAATTTAAGAGGGCGGACGGTTACTGCAGCATTGGGTATGACATTATAGTGGATTGTGAAACTGCTTTTTTTTGTTAATTGTTTGTTTTTTTCTTAAACTTATTTTCTTTGTCAGTATTGTAGTTTTTAAAAAATACACTAGCGATTATGCTTCAATTGAAAATTTTATATTTTTGTAGTAATCTGTGGATGATGTGGTTGATTGTACAATTAGCTAAACCGATATTCTTATTCTGTATAACTCACCGTGTACAATTGTTTGTCATTCCTCAATAAATAAAATAAAATAAAATGTCGGTTGAATAGTGAAGAAAAAAAATATCCGCGGAAAAGAGTGGCAAGTGCATAGTAAGTAATTTCTCTTCATGAATATTCTTTCTCTATCGCTGAAGAAATAAATCGTGAGGCAATCTGTATGCTGGAGAATACACACAAAATGAATAATTTTGGGAGTAAAGAATATAAAGCGTCAGCCTAATGCCTTTTCCTTAGAAACGAAGAATTCCGCGAATTTCTGGTTTGTACATTTTATTCAATTTCGCTGCCATTGTCTACCAATAAATCTATAACTACCAATTGTTCAAGTATAATATCAACATTGCCTCATTATGCAATCACAACTCACACAACGTTAACCGGTTTGTCAACAATGTCAAACCTTCCGTCAAAGTTATGCATTAGCCAATGTAAAATGATCTCTGACATTTCTAATTTTTCGTTATAAAATGCTTTTTGTTATCTCAACTACAATGCTGGACCAAGTAAATATATTATCTTAAAGTTACAAGTCAATCAATTTTTTCGGGTCTATTTGTTACCTAGTATTTCCTTACTATAGCCAATATTAGCGCCGTTATTGTAATATCGGTAGCAACTGTGTAGCCTTTAAGCGTTACATTGTAATTTCATAATTTGAAATTTAATGTCAGGGAAGATGGTTTCTCTGTACCAGTATTCCCTCAGATCAAAAATCTCAATCAGACATAAGGCTGCTATTAATTTCAATGATATATCATTCATTAATATGTTTTACTTTATTCTAATCTCCTTTTAATAGACACACTTCATTTAGTAAAAAAAAATATTGTTAAAAGCGTAAATTGGAATATTCTTTGGTAAATTAGGAACAAGATATTAAAATAAATACAGTTTACCACACGCCAAATAAGGCGCCTGGAAGTCGAGTTGCTGACACGAGCCTGTCACACTATATAGTTTTTTTTTTCAACTCATTCGACCATGACCATGGGATCTATTAAAAGCCCAAATTCACCAAAGCATATTGCACCAAATGAGGGCTTGAATATGAGTAAGTATATTTCGAAGTATATGGAAAGAATTCCATCCCTACCGATCCAGTACTTCAGGGAGCAAAGCCGTGGGTGTAATAGCTTATCTTAATTAATTTATAGATTTTAAGCAAGGATTGCCGCTCCTAATGTGCCTGTAATTTCACCAGCACCCTTACCCTTCAAAACCGGAATGCGGTAATATTCACATTACCATTGGTAGCAGAAATAAGTAAGGTATCATTACTTCCCTGGACGAACATTTTCACAAGGAGCTCTACTCCTACTTCGTACGGGAGATCTCGTAAAAGTGGTCGTGAATGCATTTAGTATTCTGCCGGTCAATATGCAGGGAGTTGAATAATTTAGGGACCACTAAATAGAGGGTTCTGTAGTTAACATTCAAAGGGACAATATTTCCCGATACTGGAAGGGTTAAAGGGAATGTATGATTCAAATTACTTGTTTGGTATGTGATCAAGCTATAGTAGTATATATTTAGCCATGTTAGGAATTCAATAGACGGTAGGGTGGTCTGTTCTATAATTTGGAAGTTTGGCTTTGATGTGAATATGGAGTAAATTGAATTGTACATTTCAAGAACGTTGCTTGCCTTAACTAGCTAGTTAGTTTAAACGTCTTGTATCTTGTCTTGTGAGTTTGTCTTGTGTAATGTTAAAATTATTTGTTCACTATTTAGAAAAAAGTTTTTGCAAAACACAATCAATATAGCTTTGTAACTTCTACTGTCCCGATTCTTTTCTTCCAATAAAATGAAATTATTGTTAAAAAAACTGAGTCGACGAACACTAAAAAAAATATTAATCAATTTTATTCATTTTTATAGACAACTCACGCTTGACCAAAAAATTTACTATTTCAAAATTGTTTTCACAAAAAAAGACAATGGTTCCTAATACAATTTCCTTGTATCTTCTCCACAAAAGAAACCACTTCCAGATTTCCCCATACGGTCCCAGTTAAAAAGACACTATATAACTACATGATTAATACAGAAAATATATAATATATGATACTATAATATTTTCGAAAATAACTGGGGGTAACGCTGCACAGATCATTCACCTACAAACCGCACTGTTAAAAGACGAAAATGAAGGTCAGTTTACGCAATAACCTCCTTCGACGTCTAACATCCACCAAATGGGGAGCAGCGCCAAATGTTCTGTACACCACTGTGGTACTCTGCTAGTGAATACGCGTGCCTGGTATAGCATAAGTCTGTACATGCCAGGCTTGTTGACGTAGCGCTTAATGAATCGGAACGCCTGATCACCGGCTATCTCAAGCCAACTCCCCACAATAAGGTATACCCTCTAGTAAGTATTGCACCACCATACGTGAGTCGGGATGTAACATGCTCCACAGAGAAGCATAAACAAGAGAGTGACAGTCGACAAGATATGTAATGACACTGTGTAAGATCGGCTACCGATTGTAGAATAGTTTTATTCTAGATTGATGAAATATGTATTCATACATAATAAATAGTATCTTATGTGACCACTAGATGGCATTGTATTGTATAAAATATTGGTGACAATTAGATGGCGCTATTCCCAATTGTATAATGTTAAATTGCAATATCAGTTTAATTTGAAGGAAAGGTTTACAACCAAATATGTTTTATTGTAGATCGTTAAAATAAATATTCACACTTATAATTTTAAGTATTTGAGTATAAAGAGTATTCATTTTTACTTAATTTTCTCATCAGCCAATCGGCGGCCGTTTCCGCCACACCTCACCCTGCTTCTAAAAAGTAGGGTTGAGTGGAGGGACGGGGTGGCGGAATCGGCCGGTGCTCAAGCGAGTGGTGTGCAAGAGTCTGAAAATTAGACGAGTAAATTACTTACAAATATTTCTTATCAACTTGGTATTCTTTCACGTCCACGAAGAGCTCTGAAACACGATGTCGCCATTTTTTAGCTTGTGTGCAATTCAAACCTTACGCTCTATTATCTATTACAATAACTTAACGATTTTGATTGATTTTCAGATCGAAGGATTTTTTTCTGAGCGTTCGATCTTTGTATTAATAATTATAACAAACTAGAGGATTAATTTTACGTAAATAAAAAATTGAATATCAATTCAATAAAAATTTCAATGAATAGCGACATCTCTAGCCAGGGCTGGTAGCTGTAAAGGCATTTAACTGGGTGACGAAATACTTAAGATTTCTCATAGATGGCAAAAACGCCGTTGAGAAAACCAAATAAAGACGCGACAATAAACTCATAGAAGAATTCGTGAGGTCGTTCCGTGGCTTAGTTGGTATAGCCTCTGGTACGGTATGCTAGAAGACGTCTGTTCGAATCCGCCCGCATCCAAGAAATGTTTTATGAGTGTTCGATCTTTGTATTAATAATTATAACAAACTAGTCGAGTAATTTCACATAAAGTAATTGAATATCAATTCAATAAAAAATTTTATATAGTGTTAGTTTTAGTTGATTTAGTAAATAAGTTGGCATGGAAGTGAATAAAGTTTTTATCTATCTCTCTAACTAGTAAAGTAATTTCCCAAAAAATAAATGAATATCACGATAGTGAAACACCATGGTATTCAATAAAATCAATATTACAATTTGGAGGTTAGTTTCCCCTTTTTCGTTTAGCCAAGTAAATAGGTTTTAATCAAACGCAAAACTTAGTTTCATGTTATTCGATGGGGATAACGTTCTGTTCACTATAAATCAGCACAAATAAATTCAGTGCTATTATGTTATGTACAAATAATCCAATGTACTTACTCTTGTGTACATTGTGCTGGAGAATACCTGCACAACAAGATCTTTAAAGTGTCTTCAGTGGCTGTAGCATGGCAGAATATGTGTGATAAACCTCCCCATGACAATATGTAATTCAGTTGATAAATCTAGGTTTGCTTAATTTGTAATGAGCTATTGTTTATACATTTTGAAGAACAAAGACAACGATATAAAATTGCGTATATAGCTATCTTTGTCTATAATTATTGCCGCGGAAATGATCAATATCTTTGTCAGTTTGTTTAATCATCGCCTTGAAAACCATGAAACAAAAAAATATCTTGTCATATTGTTTGTCGCGCTCAATTTTTATGTTGATAAAATTACTATACAAATGTTTTAAAATCAGCTATGACCTTGCAGTCATTGGTTGCCGGCGCTCGCGATGACTTAAAAATGTGACAACACCGTGCACGCCATGTTCGCTATTGTGATAAAATTTTAAAATTCCGGTTTATCACTCGAATTTGACAGCTAAATGTGGATACAATAGCTTTATCCAGGCGGCATACTATGGGGGCAGATTTGTGTACTGTGTAGATATAATCTTATGGTCCATTTGTCGTTTGATCTTCGTCTGAGTTCAAGAGGAGATGTTTAGCAGCACGCAGCATACAAATGAAGTTTGTTTATATTAAAAATCAAAATATCATACTATACTAGTGTTAACTTTTCTTGCACATCTTTTTATGTAGAAATTGAAATTATTTTATTTTATAGCAGCAGTAGAGCTCGTTTTGAAAGATTCGACATCACATTACTGTTATGGCACTCGATGCGTTGAAACTATAGCGTAGCGATAACGTATCGCACTGGCGGCGGCGTGCGGCTGCGCCCGTGTGACATAGCTATATAACAATACAATTCACACGAAACGTTTGCTTCCTTTTATATAAAACGGCAAAGCAATGTGATACGCAACCGACATGCGGCATCTGTTTCCCAAAAAATATGATTTAGTGCCATCCAAGGTTCGAGTGAATAGGCATTTTTAGAAAAACGGGTACCATCGTTGAAACCATATAAAGTGCGTGTCTAATTATTTACAAATAAAAAAACATCTTGTTGAGCGAACGAGAAATTTGTGAAGTGAATAATTTTAATTCCTTAATTCATTTAGTTCAAATCTATTTCTCTATAAGTAACACAACACGCAGCAAAGGGTTCGCTGCATAACGTAGTTACGGGCCCTCATCAGGGATAATGAAAACATTACATGTTTCGAATACTATATGAACATTTTATCGATAGACGGGTACGGCTTGTCATTAGACGACAACGTTGGGTTTTAGTAACGCAGAATATGAGGTTATATTACAAGACAAGAAGGGTAACTCTATACAAAAGTTGCAGCGCAGCTTGTATGTGTGCAGCGTCTTGTACACAAATCCGCATATTGCGACGAAATTACGTTGCATGGGCGCTCGGTGTTAAAAAAAACATAAAGTAGTATATAAAGGTGGTAAGTAACTAATTTAATCGTTGTGTTTCAAATCGTGCGCCATGCGACACACTTGCAGTGCCACTGAGAATTTTAAATCGCAAAGATCTTAGGGGCACTGTCACTGAGCCCATCACCCTGACACATACCGTAAGACAAGTGCCATTTCACCAGCACCTTTGCGTTTCAATCGGAACGCAGTAATGCTCACATTACTGCTTGGCGGCAGAAATAGGTAATGTGGTATTTCCCTAGACAAACTCTTTCACAAGGAGCCCCAATTCTACTAAAGTGTAAAACAGTTCTTCAAATTAATATTTATTAAGTAATTAATTTCTATTTCATAATCATGCGTATTTAACAAAGGTTATTTCAATATAGCACGATAAAACTGTGATGAACACCGTAATCCTTAACCTTCCAGCGGTCGCGCGCGGTCTCAGTGACCGCAGCGACCTTATTTTAGTCATTTTACAAAATCTATAAACAATAAACGGTTGCGCGGCCGTGATATCCTCGAGGGGATGAGGTACTACCCCTTAGTGTGTTACCCCTGTGACGTCGTCGCAAGCGCACATGTGTCTTGATTTGTGTTTGCGGTCTCAAATACCGCGCGCGACCGGTCTTGTTCCAGAAAAATTCATGGAATGAAATTGAAACCTGGGTGAGTATTTCATGTTATATGTACTATATTATTTACACAATTACATTATTTTATTTAATATATATTAAATTATTTGTTATTTCGCTATTTGTTGTAGACACAACATGAGTTACGAAGAATCACAACGGCTTGCAGAGGAGGTGGAAACAGAAAATGAAGATTTTGATGATGTCAAACCATTGCTACTGATAATACGTAGGTTATCGTACTACCTGCTTCTAAAAAAAGTTGGAAGTTTCTTATTTTGTTTTCCTTTTTTATTTTATAAGAATTGAGATAGTACGTAGAACATCATGGAAAAAAAACATTCGAAAATAATTGTGATTTTAGAGTTCTACAATATTGTGCAATTGATGATAATATTGATTGATCTCGATAATAATCTATTATAATGTGCTTATGAATGATCAAGATAGAAAATTTCATCTTATATTATTATTTTGCTGATTTTTAAATTTTTTTGTGTCATCTGACTAAAATTTTAAATTTTTATAGACTGTTCAACTAATAAGTACAAATTTAAAAAAATAAGTAAATATTGTTTTTTTATTTTCATTTATATATGTAGTTAAAATACTTTTTTATCATGTGCTACACAACGCAATGAAAATATTAATTTACCTTCTCAAACTGAACGCGTAAAGTTGCGGTCTCACAGACCGCACGCGACTGCTTATGTTCGGCGCAAGGGTGCGACCACTGGAAGGTTAAAAATTATGTTTATACATTGTCAAATTATAATGTGACAACCTTACGCTCCGAGCGAAGTGTAGGTATAGGCACGCTACTTGTAATTTAACTATGTCTCAACGCTCTCAGCGTCCAGATATTTCTAGGACCTCCTTGCTTAATTGCCGACTTTAGAGGCCTTGCTGTTAACCTTGCTTACCTTGTTTAAGCCTTGTGAAGGTCCAAGGACCAATTTAGGGACCAATTTTTTCTAAGTTATTCCTGGTTGGAATATTCTGGATAGTAAGTTAGTTGCTCAGGTGCTTATAGTATAGGGATTTTCCTAGCTTGAGATTTATTCAAATAAGTAGATCATATCCAGTGACGAGGCCGCACTCGGAAGTAGCTATAACTGCGGTCGCTCGTGGCTAGTCGTTTAATGGAAAATAGTTCTTATTGACCCTCAAAACACAGCACATCAAGCGACAATAACTATAGTCAAGAATCGAGCAAATCTGTAAACAAGAATTGATCGTCAAAATACACCATATCGAGCGACAATAAGGCTGCCTTTCCACCAGTGTTGTGCGACGTAGCGAGGCGGTGTGCGAGGAAAAAATCCACCAACAGGATTACTTCATTTCCCTAGCCTCGGTTGGCGCAGCTCCGTTGGAAAAGGGTTAGCGGAGCTAAGTATTTGTACATACAAAATAGTGAGAGATGTGTACGAGGAATGTGTGCGAGGGATGCAGGTAAGAAATGTAAGCAAAATGGTGTAGGAAACTAGAGCTACTGAAGATAAGAGCCACCACACCGTACCTCGCCCGCACATAGCTGAAAAGTGTCCGTAACACATCCTTGCACCGCGGCGCTGCAAATCCTCGCACCGCCTCGCTACCTCGCACATCTCTGATGGAAAGGTACCTTTATAGGCACAGCTAGTTTCTTAAAATAAATGTCTTTATAACATTACAATACTTGTCTGTATTTAGTATGAAGAACTTGAGTGGTGTTATTGCTAAAAAATTGAATGTCATCCCATTACATATAATTTTTTGTTACAATGTGAAAACACGCCAAATAGGCTCTACAAAATGTTAAATAATGTAAAAAAAATATCAAATCATCCTCAAAATTGTAAAAAACAAATTTAGTATTATCATCGTATATAAAAATCTGGAAGCGATTGCAAAAATCTCACCCCTGCAAAGTAATGGGGTGTCATGAGGGCTGTAATTTACAGAATTCGCCCCTTCATTGTGAGATGATTTCGCTTTGAGGGACGATAGTCGTGACTTGCCGAAGGGAGGATCAAAGATGAAGGAAAACATCACTGTTATCTCAAGTGCCATTTTAAAATTTTCATTTTTCTCAGTTAAAATCCAAAAGGCTAAACCTATATGCAGTTTGCTAGAAAACCTATCCTGTAGTAACCTTACATCTCGAATGTTCCTAGACGAAAGAATAAACCTACAGAATAGGAAATGAAACTATTTTTCCGGATTTAATTCGCGTATATTTGTTTTTTCAAAGAAACCGACGTTTCGGGCCCTTTACAGGTCCCATGGTCACGGTTGACTGAGGTGGTACAGTCTTCAACCAGTTATGTCTAATATTAATGCAAACCACCCTATTTTTTCACTATAGTTACAATAGTTATTAATTAAATACCTTATTTTTAATATACCCAGTGGTAAGCGGCTTAGCTCTATTGCAAAGATCGGAGGGGCATTGCCACTACGCCCGTCACCTTGGACATAAATTGACAAGTCCCATGTGCCAGTAATTTTACCAGCACCCTTATCCTTCAAAATCGGAACGCAGTACTTACTCATTACTGCTTAACGGCAGAAATTGATAAGGTGCCAATACTATTCCTATAGTGTAAAAAGTAGTGTGTAAAAATTAGTGTTCCTATAACTAAACCTGCTGCGCCATTATTTATTATTTCAGTTCCCTCTGTTTATCAAGAAATTTTTTTTTTCATCGGACACATAAAAAATAAATATAAATATAAGTGAAATAAAAATGAAATGAAAAGAAAAATAATATTCTTAAGAAACAGAGGAAATTGAAATAATAAATAATGGCGCAACCTGTTTAGTTATATACTGAATAATTTCATACTATTAATTGTATGTAAAACAACAAATGTACTGCTTGTTGTAGTTGTTAGGGACTACAACATTTAGAGTAGGCTGAGAAATGTTGAAATAATTTCGCTTGTATCGTCCGTAGTCGCTTGTATTACCGTTTCCTTACCGTTTGTACGGTTCGAAAGATATTTGCTCTGCTTCAACCGTCCACTATTACAACCGCACCCCAGTTCACCCTAGTGATTGACTCAATAACTTTGATTCAAATTAAGAACGTTCAACCGAAAATGCCGTATCTCTAAAATGTTCGAACATCCACAACATTACAAAAGGGAAGTATGTGCTTAATAACACCGAGGGCTAAACTGATTTATCGTCATCAAAACGGATAACATTCACACCTTTATAATATCAAAAGCTTTTTCAAAGCTTTATTATGAAAAATTTTATTTGAAAGGGTTCGTTCGTTGTATATGTTTTTTTAACAATCTAACTTTAGTAGCGGTTTAATATCTGTATATGTTTGTTGAAAAATGTAGTCTTTTGTTGAAAATGTGGAATTTCGTTTTATAGATTTTGTAAAACTAGCATATAGCACTCTCAAGGCGAAATGGATTTTAAATATAACATACGAAATAAAACTTGTCTATCTCCTTTCATAATAAACAGAATTTAGTCGTATTTGGCCCAAATCAATACTGAAGTGCGATTCATTTTCGATTTTAGTCATACCAAAGCCTACCTAGGCATATCACACCGTTGCACGTGTTATAATTTTAATACATGCATCTGGTGATTAGCTACACGCCCGTCCAGTTGCCACTACGCCCATCACCCTGAACTAGAGAAGAGAACACCTAGAGATACAATGATCCCTGTGACATTTCGGGCCGTATTTCTCGGATATGTGTGTCGAAGCCACCAGTTTCACCAGCCCCCGTACCCTTCAAAATCGGAACGCAATAACCCTCACAATACTGCTTGGCGATAGAAATAGGTAAAGTAGCAGTACTTCTCACATGGACGAACTCTTTCTCAAGGAGCGCTACTGCTACTAAGCCCTATTATAAAAAACTCGTACGATACGTAATATTGCACCAAGCTCTTCCAATAAACCGTCGTCGGATAATATACATTTAAAAAGTAACGTTGACCAGAAGATTTTATACCATAGCGTAGCAATAAATAGCGATTAGTGAACGTTATTGGCAATATTATACTTGTACACCTCTTTCTCCTGTGTCGCACCTGAGCAAATATTAATTTTCTCTACATTTTTCCCGACTATGATTCTTTAGCCTAAAGAATGTCTCAATAAATTAAAACAAGAGACCATTATAAAACGTGAGAATCGCCATACCGCGGTGCACTCCAGACTTTATTACAACTAGTGATGTTCTGCATTTCTATCGATGCTGATGTAAATATCGATACAGAACACTTGTGTACAATAATATTTCACATTTTTGATATAATAACGTCACATCCGCAAAATGACATTTTTTTAAGAAAGAGGTTACTAAACTTTTTTATGATTATATTATTGTACACGTGAGTTAAAAAGAAATCATGTAATATACATATTTGGTTTCATGAAGTTCGTATTATTTTTATACTTTTCCATTTATAAAACCATTTTTAACGCATGATCACATGTGCCTACAAAATACAAAAGATATAATTTATAAATATTAGATATGTATCGTCCCTGGAAAGGCACAAATACTAACCTCCAAGAGGCCAAAATGGCGCTTTAGTTTACATATGTAGGTAAATCAAAAGAATAACGAGAATAATTAGTTTTAACCTTTCGTTTATAGTCAATACAATTAAAACTTTTATGTTATTTGACTCAAGATATAAAATGGGATATATCTCTGACTGGACTATTCTTGAACAATATAGGTACAATAAATCCAATTTCACTGATTACTACATTTCAGTTTAGACATACGCAATTTAATTAGACCTTTATTTACTAGGCAAATATTACCTACGTATCTATTTGAAAGATATTTTCTTTACCAAGTAGCCATCTATTTTTATGTCTAGTACCGGTAACGTTTGGGAGACGGTGGTGAATTTATGTGTAATTATTGTTAAAGATTTGTCGATTGAAGTATTACATCTCTATTTGCACGTACAACATTTTTATGGAACGAACACTTAATGCCATCGTGTGAGATCGTAAAATAGTAGAATTATTTTTAACAGAATATCTAAATATTTTTGAAAGGTTATTCTAATATTTGGTTAAAAATTGCATGCATGACCAGAATCGCATATCAGCTAAACCACTCACATATTACAGTCCAAGTCTAGACATTGGACGTCTCAAAACTTGAAAATGTGCCATTCTACCACATCATATCATACCTTGCTTTTTAACTGCCTCTGTGGACGAACGGTTACAATGCTGCGCTGGTCTGCCACGCAAAGGTTCCGGGTATGATTCCCGGGCCGGGAGAAATATCTCGTGAGTTTGAGTTTAATTTTAGCAGCAGTAGAGCACCTTGTGAAAGAGTTCGTCCAGGGAAATACTGCTACCTTACCTATTTCTGCCGCCAAGCAGTAATGTGGGCATTACTGTGTTCCGGTTTTGAAGGGTAAGGGTGCTGGTGAAATTTTGAACTGCCTCTGTGGCCGAACGGTTACCATGCCGGACTGCCACACAGAGGTCCCAGGTTCGATTCCCGGGCCGGGAGAAATGTTTGTATGGCCTACATTTATTTCTCTCGTGAGTTAGGGTGTAATTTGTGGTTGTCTATGTGTGTGTCCATGGCACCCGCGACACAGGGTTTCCCTAGTGCGGGGCTATGTTGAGTGTGAGCGTTATTATTATTATTATTATTATTTGTTATTTATTTATTAATTTTGCTGTTTAATATTTTGCTTGTCTAAGTATATTTTTAAGTCTTAGCTACACCATTACAGGGCTTGTAATGTAATTTAAATAAATACTGAATACTCCTTTTTATTTTAGATACATGTAGGTGACGGTGAAGGGTTCATTACAGGATTAACAGGAGGATTTAACAGGATTGTAATCGTTTGGCCTGAGAAATGTAATCTCCCAACTTAGTATTAGACAGAATGGACAATGTCAAGGGCTTGCCTCGTTCAAAGTCTCTTTGTTATACCAAGTTCTAAAATATAAAATTCCACTTTAAAATGATCTATGAACCAACGCCTGCCAGCAACCTTGTTTCGCATGTTAAAAACACTATAAAATCAAATCGTTAAGCAAATTTTTAACACATTTTTTGTTAGCCACGAGCGAGCACCAATTATGCAAAGTAATAAAAAGATAAATAAAAAAGCAACCAATAAAGGAGCAATCACGACCTTCAACTCTGGCCTCGAATTCAAAATGGCTGCTAGAAATACAGACTAAAATATTAACGTATTTATTTCCAGTAAGTTGATTTCATATTATATGACTTAAATGCCTCCGTGACCGGACTGTTACCAAAAAAAGAAATATTTGTACATTTATTTCTCTCGTGAGTTTAGGTGTAATTTGTGGTTGTCTATGTGTGTGTCCATGGCAACTGCGACACAGGCTTTTCCCTAGTGCTGGGCTATGTTGAGTGTGTGCGTTATTATTATTATTATATTTTACTAACATTTTGATCTCATTAAAATTTTTGCATATTGAAGTAGCGATAGGTAGTAAACTTAGTACTGTACTCGCATAATTAGGAATAGGCACGGTACAAAAATCTAGAGAAAAAAAGCAATCCGTAAAGGAGCTATCTTCGACCACTAGTTTTGAAACTTGAATTATATTTTTGTATTTAGAGAATTTGAACTTACACCAAGGCTAATTCCTCATAAAAGACTTAAGTTAGAATTATAAATAAATAGAATAAAATTACGGATCCAAAATCACAAATTTAAAAGCAAGCTCTTTAGAGGTCCCTTGCTAGCGGCTAACATTTGTTATTTTCAATAATTATTTAATAATACCATAGGCGGAAATAGGATTTTTTTATGTAAAGAAGGAGGCACACGAGCAGACGAGTCACTTGATGGGTCATCGCCGCCCATGGAGATTTGCAACATCAGAAGAGCTGCCTATACGTTACCAGCCTTTGAAAGCCCTGTAAAACACGCTTTTTGAAGAACTCCTTGTTATAGCGCAAAGGAAATGCTTCAAGAGGAAGATCATTCCACATCTTGCAGATTCGAAGAAGGAACAAACAAGATGCCCGCTTGGTCTTACAATGCCAGGCATCTAAGATGTGGGGATGGACTCTACTCCTTTGGTGGGAGGTGTAATGGTAGAAACGAGACGGTGGCACCTGTTCGAGAAGTTCCTCGAGCACTCCCCATTATAAAGACGGTAGAACAGACACAGAGAGCCAACGTCTCTCCGTAGGCTAAGGCGCTACAAATCGTCTGTGAGTTTAGGATCATTCATAATACGAAAAGTCTAGCATATTTTAAGTCTTTCATGGTTATTCACAAAATGATTATCACTAATTACAGGTTTCTTACCATGGTATGACTTCTTTTTGTTTTTCCGATATTTCGGAATAGTTACACACTCCATGGTAACGAGTTGACTGACCAGCGGCAGATCACAGTCTTAAGAACAGACATTTCTTTATCCTTTTTCGCTGTCGACTACCTTCATCTTATCTTTAAATAAACTCTGAACGTCCTGAATACGTGAGTGACTGTTTTTATTGCAACACCACTCCGAGGGTATTTATCTGTTTCGCTATAATTTATTATTTTCGTTAACAGGTATTTACTCGAGTAGTGGTTGTTTTATGGTAGTGGGTAAGCGTACCTACGTAAGCAAACGGGTTAGCCAGTTTTGTAACGAGTTCACGTCAATGAATCGCGGTGTACGGATAAACCTATTTAGGTTTTTGTTATACCGCTATGTTTTAATTTATAAGTTTTCTTTTTGTAAACATTTTAATAAATAAGATAAAAAATAAATTCCTCGATTACTTGTGGCGTTACTATAGCCGCTTACTTTATTCAGCCTGAAGTCGAACCATTTTTGTTTTTATTATTATTGTTGTAAGCACTTACCACCACTTTCATTTGTGACTTTGTAGGGAAACTGTCTGTGACAACCTATCTCGAGAAATACCGATACGGCCCGGTAAGGTTGTGATGTGCTGTTGGATTGTGCAGTGACATTGTATGGACGAGGTCTTCTACCTGCAGTCAGTCTTTAGACTAATGATGATATACCAGCTGTTGAATATATTCAGGCAAATGTTAGTACATTACTATATCAATATCACCTAGCGGTGATATTTTCACTGTCTTTCTCTTCCATTGACGGCATGGCAAGAGATTTTTTAGGTGACGTATAGTTTATTATACATTAATGTTATGGTGTTACAGCCCCAAATCTTTCTACATTAGTTTTAATAATTGTGACCCACCCTACCGACTCTTAGGGTATACGAGAACTGATATGATACGAGAGAGAGGGCACTGTAACCTGTGCGCGTACAGGAACCTTATAAGTTCAGGTTCCGACCTCGGATCACCCTTTATATTAGGGTTGTCACTGACCTCTGTCATTTGACTTCATCCGGTTCTCGAGAGGCAAGTGCCTCGGGTGAGCCGCCTCGGGTGCACATATATTACACTCCCTATTTTCCAGATAGATACCGGAGCTGTAAGCACGCTCACTTCCCGTTGCGTATTGCACAACTAGCGGTTGCCACCACTAAATCGTCGACTCTAAGTCCACTACCAAATCTCCTCATTAGTGACGGAGCTGTAAGCCACGATCACTTTCCCGACGCCAAAAAAACGACATCTCTCCAGTTCCCAATAACCTAATCGGCTAGAGGGACCGAAGGATATCTATCCTCTAAGTACGTATTATTGCTACTGATATATGCTTATCCTCTGCTAGCTCTGCGGGCTAGTGTCGGAGATACCAGTCGCAGTGTCCTGCGACAATGTCTCGAATAGCTTCCAACTTAAAGGGCAACTCACGTGCCCCGCGCGTCAGACTCTCAGCTAGACTGCTTCTAAGACGCGCTAGCTGCACACGAGACAGACGCACCGGCTACATGCTACCGGGCCAGATAAACATGTCCATCTCTGCAGCTCACCACAAACCCCAGCGAGTGCATATCCAAGTCTGGGTCCACCAGAGATGCCCGTGAAGGCGTATCACTGGCGGAGGGCTTGACCTAGACGCCCACTGTACCCTGGTCTTACGTTTACTTGTAGTATCTCCGGAATACCTCATCTCTCGGGTCGGTAGATAGGGACTGATACGATATTACAGTTGAAATGGTTCTAATGGTCGTAGCTATAAAAGCAAAGCTGCGGTAAGATTAGGGACAACAAACAGGCAGGCTCCGGAATGCCTCGGTAGTCTTCGGGGTGCTACGGCAGGCATGTGAAAATTATTCACCCAAAATCTTCTACTTCTTGTAATGTAGTCCTATTCTTCTTCTTAAGCAAGACTACTATTTTTAAGTATGTATTTTTAAACTTTACGACTGATATGAAGAGAGGGTAGGCGCGGTTATAACTTAGGATACCGCGGCATAATTGCCGTTAGTTTGCGCTTGTATGTACGAATGTCGAAGGATTCCGTGACATATCGTCTCTTGCCTTGGTCCATGAACAAATGATTTGATAAATCTCTTAGAGTTGTAATTAATCTGATATTCGTAAAATAGGGAAGGAAATTAGGTACCTGGTGTGCTCACCTGGCACATACTCATTATTATGTTGTTAATTAGCGAAGAAAATAAAGTCATCTTTCTGATCATCAACACACTATGGCCTCACGTAGTGTGCGCCCGCGCCGGCCCGACAGGATAATGTCTTCATTTGAGATAATTCCGCCGATCGGCGAGCCAGCTTTTTACATTCCAGTTTAAGCTGGGTGGGATCTTACTTGTAGCGTCTACATAACCAATTTAGTAACTCTTCTCACCAATGAGTCATTTTATAAAGAATGTCATACTTGTTAAGGTAATTGAGACTTTATTCGTTGTTAACGTACTTACATTATTAACCGACTTTAAAAAAAGGAAGAGGTTCAGAATTCAACTGCATTTTTTTCTGTATGTTTGTCACGCGGTAACTCCGCCGATGATTATTTTTTTGTTGGAAAGAGGGTACCTCGTACCTTAATGAATTTTTTATAAAATAAATCTCCATAATCGATATGAGCACTTAAATTGTAAGTAAAAACCTTGGAAATAAATGTCAATTTCTTTTTATAATAATAATAACGCACACACTCAACATTGCCTCGCACTAGGGAAACTCTGTGTCGCGGATGCCATGTGTAGACACATAGACAACCACAAATCACACTCAAACTCACGAGAGAAAATGTAGGCTATACATATATTTCTCCCGGCCCGGGAATCGAACCTGGAACCTCTGCCTGGCTATCCTATTAGTAGACTACGCCATCGACGTGTCATCTACTCGCCATTGATACAAATATTAATATCGAATTACAGGTATGTTTGTTTTAAAATATTATTTTTAGTTAAGTAACTGTACGTTAAATATGTACGCCCATAGAATGAGATTGCGACCATGCTAATTATATTTGTAAGACCTTATTGTTCACCATATAACACCTATAACAGTGGGAACCTCTACTCTCGAAGTTGTTGACGAGTATATCTACCTCGGACAAATCGTCCAATTAGGCAGAGCCACATTTGCGATAGAGGTCAATCGTCGAATCCGAATCGGTTGGGCAGCTTTCGGAAAGCTCCGGGACGTCTTCTTGTCCTCAATACGCAGTCCTTGAAGACACAAGCCTTCGAGCAGTGTGTGTTGCCAGGGATGACCTCCGGCTCTGAGACTTAGTCACTTACTATGGGCCTTATAAAAAAGCTCAATATATATATGGAGCGAGGGATGCTCGGCATTTCTCTGCGTGATTGAATCAGAAATGAGGAGATCCGTAGAAGAACGAAAGTCACCGACATGGCTCAAAGGATGCTTCAAACGAGTTGAAGTGGCAGTGGGCAGGGCACATAGCTCACAGAACTGACGGCCGTTGGGACAGAAAAGTTCTCGAATGGAAACCACGAACCGGAAGGCGTTAATTAGGACGGCCCCCTAATAGATGGACGGATGACCTGGTAAAGGCAGCGGGTAACCGATGGATGCACGTCGCGTCGATTCAGCTACTTTAGCAATCTTTCGGGGAGGCCTATGTTCAGCAGTGGACGTCTTCCGGCTGATATGACCACTGTTCACCATACTTAGAAAATAAATACATCCTACTCTAGAAGTTATCAATATTGATATTGGAGTCGTCGATATATGTATATTTAAGTATGCATATGTATGTAGATATTTTTTAACCGACTTCAAAAAAGGAGGAGGTTCTCATTTCGTCTGTATGTTCTTTTTTTTTTGTGTGTATGTTACGCGATAACTGTCGCAATGGCATTCTATTTTTTTTAAACTGCAATGCTGACAAAGAAAATAAGTTTAAGAAACAAACAAACGTAATAACTATATATATAGCACAATTAACAAAAAAAAAAAAGAAATATAAACGGTTGCCAAATTCACTAGTGTCATACTCAATGTTTCAGTAACCGTCAACTTAAAATTGTGTTTAAACAAATAATAATTTCAGTACAGAGTACTAAAAAAACCGACCTCAAAAGTACATGGAATTACGTCTATTTGCTAAGTTTTATATAAATATCCCCTAGTTCGCCACTATACGGGACTTGACACACGAGATAATAAAAATCGGTTCTCACTTCTCAAAGAATATTGAGAGAGAAAAACGCCTTGAATTGGAGAATAGCAAAACCAACCATTAAAATAATTGCTCCTTAAGTAAAATTTAGGCGCTATTTATAAAAATGAATGTTCATGCGTGATCAGCCACCTTTAGAGGTGGATGATTTTCTTCAAAATGAAATGAGACTACTGGAGGTATCCTCTTTCCAACAAAAAATGAATCATGAAAATTTGCTCACTAATACTGGAGTTATCGCGTAACATATATACAAAAAAAAATTGAGAACCCCCTCCTTTTTTCCGTAGGCCTTTTTTACTGATCACGGCAGTATAAATAACAATTTTTTTGAAAAAATGTCACTTGCGCCTTTTCAACTAACAGCGGCAGAACAAAGGACTTAGTTTGGTGACGTCATCGAACTCGAGCACCTATTACGGTTTTCAATTAATTATGTTTACACCAGGATTAAGCAATTACTGCTGACACTTAGTTCTGATAAATTACCTCACTTGTGAGGCTGACGGTACTCTATGTAAATTACAGTACCAGCTTATTTTCTCCTCGGAGTCGAACTACTCTGTGAAAACAATAACAACGCTTCTCTATTGGATTTGCCTGCAACAAGTAATGGCTTTACGGAATTTCACATTAGTGTACAGAAAATTACATTTTAACGATACCGACTTTGAAATCTTAATTATTCTTTATTCTCTTTCGTCTTATTGTGTCGATTGTTTTACCATCACCTTTACTTCTCAGGGTCATGGGCGCAGCGGCAGTACAAGGTCAAGAGCACGTCAAGCTTGGCACTTAACACTTAAATCCAACTTTATACTGCTTACGATAAGAACTGGCCAAAGTACAAAGCGTCAAGCTTGACGTGCACTTGATTGTACCTCTCAGATCTTCGCGATTAAAGTTCTGACTACACAGCAGCTGTCCGCATATCAGCGTATCAAATAACACACTCATACATACACACACATGCACATACACTTATTTATACTTCGCACACAATACCAAATACTGTCGAAACTCTACATTGTGGAATCGAAAAAACACAAGTTTAAACTTAAACTTAATTAAAACCAAAAATTCAATTTTAAAACAGGACGCAAATTAGAGCAGCAATATTGTAGAGCTTCTTTGAGAAAGAGTTCGTCGAGGGAAGTACTGCCACCTTACCTATTTCTACCGCCAAGCAATAATGTGAGCGTTTCGGTTTTAAATAATAAATTAATAAGAAATGAAACTATTTTTCCGGATTTAAATCGCGTAT
>NW_020653460.1:482066-487982 GCF_003589595.1 Hyposmocoma kahamanoa
ATACGCGATTTAAATCCGGAAAAATAGTTTCATTTCCTATGTGTAACAATCGCGAAAACCTAAGAACTCGATAATAAATAAATAAATAAAATAAAATAAAAAGACATTTATTTATCTACAAAACACATACAGTCGATATATATAAGCGAACAATTAAAACAAAAGAACAATAGTGTGGACGACAAGGACGAAGACTCAGCATTGCTGATTTTCAGGATTTAATGGATAAGGATGTTGGCTAATTTACAGGCACATGGGACTTGTCAACCTATTTCTCAGTGATGGGCGCAGTGGCAGAGCCCGTCAGATCTCAGTGAAATAAAACTCTGAGTGGCACTGCAACGGCGTGTTGCTAACCACCAAACGCCCAACTTGTTCGTCAAATTAAAAAATACATGATTATTTTGTCAACGTCATGATCGAAAGGAAAAAAAACACTGCGTTCTATTATGGCATTAACCGAATTTATAAGTAGATAATTAAAATTATTAAATTATAAATTATTATTAAATTCACATAAAACATGTGGGGGGAAAACACTACAGTTAAAAGATAAAGTACAGGATCAATATCACGTCAAAATTGACACGTAAGATTCATTCATCTCTATATCGCTTGCAGTAATAACGGCTCAACAAAGCGTTACGCTTGATTTTCTTTTGACTAAACAATTACAAGCTTGAATATCTTTTCTATTATACTCTGTACATCTCCCTGTTTTTTCTACCTCTTGACATCCTTAACGCAGGTGGGTACTCAAGAGTATGCAGGAACTTCGTTTAAGCCCAGAAGCTACCAAGAAAACACGTAAATAGTTTGTACACGTCTGTTCTGGCAAAAAAACAACCTTAATTGAACTTAAGGGGATTCTATAGCCCCTAGCCTTTTAGCAATATTAGTGAATATTTATAACAACAAGGTACCCAATAATATTAAAGCTAAAGGAAATGTAACTAAATTTAAAAGAATGTTAAAAATGTACCTTATTCGAAAGTACTTTTGTTCACTACAGGAATATTTAAATAATAATTACATAGAATTTTATTTGTGTCACGGTTTTTATCCCATATTTTCTTTCAATTTTATTTAATATTTATTTTTGCAGTTTTATCTCATCAAGTTTCATAAAAATGTGCTAATCCAGGTTCGCCCCCCAATCCCTGCGATGTCATCCGCCCATCTCGCCGCTGGACGCCAGACGTTCCTATATCCAGTCCTTAGACGTCACTCAGTTATCGCCTTACTTCATCTGGCATCTTGTCTCCTTATCAGGTGCCCTGCCCAGCTCCACTTTAGCTTCGTGATGCGGTTCCTCATGTCCTTTACCTTAGTTCGACTTCGAATCTGGACATTGGAAACACAGTCTATAAGCTTGATACCGAGCATAGCACGCTCCATGGCTCTCTGTGCAACTCTCATCCTATACACAGCCTCCTGCGTGAGCACCCATGTCTCAGCACCGTAAGTCATAGTAGGCAGAACACACTGATTATATAGACGGGTCTTCAGACATTGTGGAATTTTAGCTGACTAAAGAATGTCGTTCAACTTGCCAAACACACAGGCTGAATTCTTCTGGTGATCTCCTTCATTTGATGCTCCTTTCCAAGAGATAAAATATGCCCGAGATAAACGTATTGACCGACAATCTCCAACATCTCACTTCCAACTGTGACACTTGGATTTGTGACGTTGAAGATGTTCGCAATAACCGTATTCTTGGACATATTCATCTTGAGGCCCACCCACATAGAAGCATCATACAGTTGTTGCAGCATACGCTGGAGATCGTTAAAGTTTTCAGCGAAGAGTACTAGGTCGTCTGCAAACCGTAAGTGGAACAGGAAGACTCCATTGATGTTAACGCCACATTTCGTCCAATCAAGTGTTCCAAATTACGTCTTCTAGGACAGCAGTAAACAGTTTTGGCGAAATGATGTCTCCCTGCCGCACTCCCCTTTTGATTGGTACAGGGTTGGTTAGTTCATGAATTCGAACCTATAGAGTTGCAGATGAGTACAGCTCCCGAAGTACATCTATGTAGCGAGAGTCGATGTTACAGCGATAGAGAGCGTGGAACACGGCCCAATGTTCGTCACAGTCGAAGGCGTTTCCATAATTAACGAAGACCATGGCAAGGGGTCGGTTGTACTCGTGACACTTCTCCACCAACTCCAAAAATGTGCCTAGGTAGTTAAATTTAATTTGAAATTTTATAATTTACTTATTTATATTTTACGCAATAAACAATTTGAATTTCAATCATCATCAACTCACTGTATATCTTTATTTGGACACTTAATACGTTTTCGAAGAATTATGAACTTTCTTCAGGACGTTCAATTTCGTCAGGACGTCACGATGTATTTCTTCACCGTAACTAAGAGGTAGTCTCTGCACCTAAACCTTCATAAATGACCGAATTGAAGCCACAGCACTGATGCCAAAGATGTATTTAACCTGCAAAAGAAATGTCTGGATATTACTGTTGGGTAATTATCCGAAAAATTTGAAATAGTGGAAATTTTTCCGGAAAAAATTTTGAAACATTGGAAAAATCGGAAAAATATAATTCGAAGGTTATGTTGAACATTTAGAAATATCTTTTGAAGTTTTATTTAGCGTGAATTATGAAATAAAATTTTGTAGCTAGAAGCTAATTAGAGAAAAACGAGATTTAAAATGATTGTACAACAGCGATAAAAAAGAATCATGGCGTGAGAATCACTGTTGACGAGCAGATGGTAAGCTACACGCCTGTCCATAACAGTTGTAGTGCCTCTCAGAGCTTTAAATCCCAAAGATCTGAGAGGCACTGCCACTGCGCCCGTCACCCTCAGACATAAGATGACAAGTCGTGCTGTGTTTATAATTTTCAGCACCCTTATCCTTCAAAACCGAAACACAGTTAGCTGCAGAAATAGGTAAGGTGGCAGTACTGTAGACGAGGCTGTACTCTATGAGTAGAATTGCTGGCTGAATGAGTTAGTTTGTATTTAGAATTCTTTGAAAAAGAATGTTAAGAAAATAGAAGATCTTGACATTAATAGTAAGATTATTGATTCGTAACCCAAAACATGTAACTACTTATTAAAAGTACCTCTCGCAATGCACTGAGCTACAGCCCTCGATTATAAATGGTGGAGGCGCGGACTCTATTATAAATGGAGACACGGATCCCAATATGATGGTGATGAAGAACACAACACAACACAAAAGCTTGTGTTGCGAATGATGAAAAAGTTCCAATGAAGAGAACTCCGTTGGAAAAATGTTTATATGTTGTTACGACAAAGCCACCAGGAATGCGTAATAAAAGGTCGTAATTTATATTTATACTTATTTAATATTAATTTTTATTTGGTGCCAGTAAAAAGTGCGAGGAGAAAATATGTATGATAATATGTCGGCGCAAAAGTTTAATGGATTCAACGACGTAGATGAGTTTTTGAACCAATTTGAGACCATTAGTATATTAAATAATTGGTCTGATGTGCAGAAGAAATACGTGTTTGCATTGTATTTGGAGGGGCCAGCTCTGCAATGGTACAAAACGTATTCTTCTTCATACGTGTCGTATGATGTGATTGCACAGAGGTTGAGAGAGGAATTTCCCTCACAAATTGATTACGCCCGAGAATTTTATTATAGGCGACAGGGGCATAGTGAATCGCTTATAAGTTATTTTTATAGTTTAGATGAGTTAGCGAGGAAAGCGAATATTCAAGATGTTCAGTTTATTAAGCATTTTTTGAAGTCTTTGATACCCAATTTTAAATGGATGCTGGCAAGTAATTTGTATCTATCTAAAGAGGAGTTGAGAAAGACAATTATCCAAGTAGATGATGTATTTAATCACAGCTATAATGTGAGACAAGATATTGAATTGCCAGTGAATTGTAATATGGAGCCTTCTTGCTGTTGGCAAACACAGGATGTCTCTGCACCGATAATTAGACCCGAGTCTAAACAGTCGGAATATTTAGTGCCACGAGCACCAATCGTGCAGCAGGATACACCAAGTCAAGGGTATTCACGAGCACAAAGTAGTGGATCTTCGTCGGGATCTCCTCAACGTGATTGTCAGAAAAGCGCAACTGAACATGTAGAAAATTTGTCTACAATTGATAGTTCTAGCGTAGATAGGGCACCTTTTATATCTGTTTTTATTAATGATGTGAGTTGCGAGGCGTTGGTGGATACTAATGCTTCAGTTTCAGTAATTTCTCGGTATTTTGCGGAAAGGTTGCAATTGCGTATCGATGATAATCCAAGTTTTCCATTACGTACAGTGGGTGCAACGCCAATAAATGTGCAGTCGTCCACCAAGGTGTCGTTGATGATTAATGGGAAGGATTATCCTTCGAAGTTGCTGGTTGTAGACGATCTTGAAAAATATTTGGTTCTAGGTCGAGATGTTTTGGAAAAGTGTAATTACGAGTTGTCAAAAGTGGAAATTGACAATAAAATTTCTTTTTCTAAGTCCATGACAGATATTGGACCAAAGAAAGAAAAGTCTCCTTTGAAACCGATATCAAAAAGTTTAGATAGCTTCTCGGTTTTGCCAGAGATGATAAGTAATGTTGACGTGAGTGACAAGACGTCTCAATTGCGTCAAAAACGGGATTTAGATATAAATAATTATAAAAATGCTTTGCCGAAAATATATATGAAATACAATTCGGAAAGCGACATTTCTAATCGTGTTCGCGTAAGTAATGTGGAGAATTTACAAAGTGACTTTGTGAAGCGGGCAACTTCGATCGATCCACATAAAGAATGTATAGATAGTTTACAATCCAAACAGAAGCGAATATTTGATAAAAAAGACAGGATTGCTTTGATATATAAAAAGAGGTATGTTACGCGAAGATTAGGGTAGTGAATTGGTTGAGTTGTTTAATTGTATTATGTGCAGATTAAGTATGAATAGGAAAAGGTTGGGTAGGCAGAATCTACTCCATGTGAATAGGATGAATGTTTCTACTAGGTTAATTAAATTTTTATATTTATTTTTCATGTGGAACCACATTGGCGTTATGAGGAATATTTTAAGAAAAATTAATATTTTTCGGCAATGCAGACTTGGAATGACGGGAGGATGATGATGGAATATCGTAGAAAGATTTAACTTAATTTTCCTTTTTCCCTTGTTTTAATTTGATAGATATATTATCCAGTATATGTGCATAGTTCGAGCTCACTCTTCAAGATGAACAACAACTGTCTGCATTCGGGGAGAATATATTTATTTAATTATTAGAAATTCTTCATGTGGTATACCCTCTTACCATATATGTCTTGGAATATGTAGTTAGAATGTGTTGTTGACGTTGTATGTGGGTTGGCTTTTGTTTGGTTAAAGATAGCAAGTGAAGCTGATGGAACGTGATAGCTGCAAAATGAGGACTAAGGCAGCTGGGAGATCAATAGTGATGTAACCCAGTGATCGTCCGATGGATGTTCAAGCCTGTGTCGTCGTTGTAGTAGCATCCACGTTGGAGATAGCTTAGGCTGAGATAGTTAGGAACTTGTAGTGATGTTTAGAATTTTTATTAGGGTCGTTCAGCCAGTTTAGGGTCGATAAAATAAAGTGTTAGGGTTTAGTCAGGTTCCCTAATTAGTTAGGATAGCTAACGAGTAATTATATTTTTTTGTTTGTTTAGGATGTGGTCATGGTCTGTCCTTTTAGATAGGTTTTTGGCAGACCAAAGCCATAGCCTCCTCGGTGGTTACTTGTTGGTAAGTTGATAGCTTCCGAGCAGTGTGTGGCTAGCCTGTAGTAAGGGCTGATCACCGATGTAAGTTGCCTATCATAGGTAGACTACCAGCTAGGGATATTCACCCCTTCAGCTGTGAGGAAGAGGGATGTAGACGAGGCTGTACTCTATGAGTAGAATTGCTGGCTGAATGAGT
>NW_020653460.1:487992-505539 GCF_003589595.1 Hyposmocoma kahamanoa
ATTAAAAGTACCTCTCGCAATGCACTGAGCTACAGCCCTCGATTATAGTACCTACTTTCCTGGACAAACTCTTTCACAAGGAGCTCTACAAAAGAAGACTTGCAGTATTGATTGAATGACTGTCCTAGTCACTTCTTCCCTCCCTACGTACAAAATGCGTCTTTACTCTTTAGTAATAAAAATTAAATAACGTATATAATCAAAACAACACCATTAAACGATTCTGCGTTATTATTTGTATAAAATTGTTTAAGGACATTCCGGGGGTTGTTTCAAAGTTTGAAAGTTCATCGTATGCCTACAAATTGAGATAATTAATTACGGTTCATGGTTTTACGGCGACATTTTATTCTCCTACTTGTACAGACTTAGAGACATTTAATTATATATTTTAAGCGCTGTACCAAAACCAGCCGCTATATGTATAGTTCTTGGTTTTAATATGGAGTGTAGTACATTGATTTTGACTTACACATTTTCCACACGTTATTTGAATTTAATATTGGAACTTAATCGTGTATAAATTTATTTTATTTACCTCGACCTTTCGGAGGTATTGCAACGTCCATAGTCTCGAAGTGACTGAAAGCCTTTTAAAATATCAGTCATTCGAGATTATGGACGTTGCACCACGTCCAAAATGTCGAAGAAACACAAAGAAAAATTCCTTTGAACCGGCTTGACTCGAACCAGCGTCTGTCGCCTCAACTTGGCTACCGCTTTTATCTACTGAGCTCAAGCCAGTAGAACTTACGAATTTTTATTTTAAGGTTACAATAGGTATCGTTGACCAAAACAGGCAGATTCTTTGCCATCTATGGACAAACATAAATCTGGCGTTTTAGTTAAGGAATCATTTTAAATCATAACGCGATGAATTAGAAATGATATGTTCGATTTAAATTAAAGTATTTTTTTAGGACTTTATAAATTGAAACCGACTTGGAGCTTAGGCCGGTAGCACCATAAAGACGAAGACTTATAAAAAGACCTTTGGGTATTACGAGGTTATTGATTCTTGGAATGTTTTAGAGATAGCAGGAGGGTTGATGGCCGATGGAGCAGACTTGTTCTAGAGTGGCGATCACGTCAAATAGAACGTAGTGTAAGCCTAGGGTGCTCTGCGGCTAAATGGATGGATGAACTGACAAAAGTGGTCGGCAGCGACAGGATGCGGGCGGCACAAGACCGAGAGAGTTGGCGTGCTCAAGGGAAGCCTTATGCTTAGCTGTAGACGCTAAGGTCCAATGGAGGCAATGAAATTGCGACTTCATGTTCAATAAGTATAAACATCAGAAGTTAACTTGGGAACTTATAGCGAAGTACTACTGCAAAAACATATGTGTGTGTGTATATCCTCCGGTTTCTGCGACTGCTATTGTTTAGAATTAGAGCTACGGTTGTTTGCTCTTTCAAATGCCCTTAGATGGCTACAGTAGCTAATCTTATTGATAAATGATCGCAAACATTGGCGACACATAAGGACACCGTCGACAATGTAGTAAAAGATGGCTGCAAGTGTTTCAGCTCTGAGAGCATTATGTTTCGCATCGAGGTCTTTTTTTTTAGTAAAGAAGGACGCAAACGAGCAGACGAGCCACTTGATGAAGGTCATTGTCGCCCATCGACATTTGCAACATCAGATGAGCCTATGCATTGCCAGCCTTTGAGAGCCCTGTAAACACGCTTTTTGAAGAACCCTGATAGCGAAAAGGAAATATTTCAGGAGGAAGATCAATACACATCTAGCAGGTTCGAGGAAGAAACGAACGATATGCTCGCGTGGTTTTACAATGGCAAGCATTTAAGATGTGGGGATGGACTCTAATCCTTTGGTGGGAGGTGCGATGTCTGTCTGCCTCAAATTTTGGAAAAACAACAGCAACATATGGCGTGTCAAGAACGTCGTCATGCTATTACTCAGTGACCGGCTGAATGGTCACGTACGCTGCTAATATGATAGTGAAGTTTCGCAATTCCCGAAAGCGTACCCGAACTAGGTCTCGAAGTAACTAAGTTAACTTCTGCAAGTTGTTAATACGAATGACCGCACAAAGCGCGAACAGTGCCGGTATAAACAGATCTCGTGAAACCTAGTTTTGCACTAATGGCGCCGTGTGTCAGCTTGTTGTTTAGACTTTCGCTGTGACTATGGTGTACTATGGAGAAACCACAGAACAATAAATACAGTAAAAGTAATTAGTTTGCATGGCACGTGTGGCAACAGTTCGCGTAGTTCCACAAACTTGAGCTCAGTCCGTTATTTTCGCTTTGTACGTTATGGTCGTGTCAATATTTTTGCGCAAAATCTCGTTCATCATCATCATCATCATCTCAGCCCATTAACACCCAGTGCTGGGTATAGGCCTTCTCTTTAAAACCTCAATAATCGTAGTAAAATGCCTTATTTCGCAACTTTATAGAACTAAAATGATCTATGGTGGTGATTCGTATCGTCGTTACGTCTTGCTTAGTCTAATTCTAACAAATTTGAAAGTTATCGTAATCATGTTTTTGTAACAAAAAACGAAAGTAAATCTCATACCGCTTCTTTCGCGTCGCTTCTTTTTTTGGAGAACTTAGTAGACATCTCAATTCGTCGTCGTTCAGCTATTAACCGCTAAATTGCAGCACAATGGTTGAAATTTCAATATAAAACCAAAACGTCGTAACTTGCAATAATGGATATCGATTGTATTGATATTTCAACAATATGCCAACAGGGTAAAGTTTAAATTATATTAACAATCCAGAATTTATTTAAATTTGAAACTACGACCAATCATTATCAAGATTCTTAGTGTTTTAAATTATGAATGTGTGAGTTTTGGCGATGGTTCTGATAGTAATCGAAACTTAGCATTTCTATTGTTTTTTTCCATGGGGAAACAGAACCCGTGATGACGTAATGATCTCCTTAGCTTACATAAAAATTGTGTACTTATACAAAAGAGATGGAATCTTGTAGACCACACTTAAAAAAATTAAAAATATTAACCAAGTAGATAGCTTCTGGTATCTATGTATTTGAAATGGCTAAATTTATTTAAAAAAACAGTGAATTATTATTGTTAGTTCCGCACCCACTTCTTTATGGTCCTCCAGATATAAAAACATTATATAAGCTTTTCATTCATTCCTTCATTAGCAAAAGCGCCTTAAGTATGTATCAAAATAGTATTTGTTAAAATTATATTTATAATGCAACAAATATTCATAGTAAACTATCCGAGTTCTAAAGTGAGACAAACTTTCACAAAAAAAATAAAAGATTACTATTTGGCAAATGTTATTATTATATAGATTTTAATTTTAATTTTAATCGTCAGACTAAACGAACAATTGTCGATCGTATGAAGGAACACATCCGAGCAGTAAAAAACAATGATGCACAGAAGTCGGCTATAGCACAACATCTCACACAGACTGACACTAACCACTGGATCGAGTTGCATAGCCCCCAGGTACTCTCGACAGAACGTCACTACATACCACGGTTGGTATGAGAAGCCATCGAGATCACGAAGTACAAAACATTTAACCGTAATGATGGTTTTAAACTATCCAGTGCATGGAATCCGGTCCTTAGTGCGTGCAGTAATAAAAACAAAAACACCTCGAGTTCAGTTTCGCGTGTGGATACAGTGAGTGTGGTTTGTGTGAAAAAAGTGAGTGACAATGGTAACGCCACAACAAATCGCGATGAAGGTAGTCGTCGACAGCGCAAGAGGGTAGACAGATATGTCTGCTCATAAAGCTGTCATCTGCCGCCGTCCAGTCAACCCGTGACCATGGAGCGTGCAACCGTTCCGAAATATCGGGAAAATAAGAAGAAGTCATACCGTGGTAAGAAACCTGATACTAGTGATAATCATTTAAATGTTATTATTGTTTAAATTAATAATTATATTGACAAAGTTACGTAGTTATTTAATTGAATTGTTTAACCTTTATTGTATTATTTTATGTATTTGACAAAGTCTGAATTTGACATATAATTAACGCCACTTCAAAAGACACAAAAACTAGATTTAAAGACGCACAAAATGTGTACCTACACAATGGATCACAAAACTTCCTTCTAAAATTTACGAGACGTGGGGACGTTTTGGAAACATGACGGAGTTTGATCGGCGATGGTGTTCGGCAAATGGGCTATTAACAAAATTCTTCGACTTGTCTATAACTTTACAATAAAATGCTTATATTATGGTCGATTTACGGTGAACTGGAAATAAAATTCGCTTCAAGAAAGCAAAAAGCAAAATCTTTATGGTGAAAGACTCTTCCCTGAAAGACAAAAAATTATTAATTGATTAGATTAAACTAAAATCCTTGTTTTGTGATTTAATGGATACCTCCTTCTGAAGTTATTGTAAATGACCAAAGGCTTGAATCGCGTCTCTACAAGACGATAACTCATGACGACTTACCGTTTGTTATCGACACGACCAGATCTTCATCGGCACCTTTACTATTTATATTTGTAAGCCAAGCTATGCGACAGCGCGGCGTGTTCGCCGCGTGCACGCTGCGTGATCGTGGCTGACTCGCCGCGCTGTCGCATCGCTTTCAAATCATTTGCAAATCGCCAGTATGATAATATTATAAGAAATGTAGATTTTTTTAATAAAAAAAGTGCGCTTTTGACGTCCATCTCACCTGGTGGAAAATCACGATAAAGTCGACGATGGAGTACACTAAATACTGCCTATTCACTCTCGCCTTGAAAAGGCAAAAGTCACACCGTTCAACGTCGAGGATGTGATTATCCTGACACCGTTATCATATGGAGAAAAAGAAAATCATTATTTCAATAAGAAAGAAGATGTCCATGATATTAACCTTAGAGCTAAGTCCAAACTCATGGTACCACGATTTCGTTTAACTAAGGTAAACAACTTTTTTATGAGGAACTGTATACGTTTTTACAATAAGATTCCGGAGCATATATTAAGTTTATCATTTCTTAAGTTTAAAAACTACATTAAAAATATTTTGATCGAAAAATCATATTACGAAATTGAAGACTGTTGAGTGTTAGATAAAGATTTATGGAAAGACGACACGACTCCAGAATCCACACACATTTGATTCAAAGTGTATTCCATAGCATTTAAGTTTATTTGAAAAGAGCAATCGCTAGAGTTTCTTGCTCGTTCTTCTCAGGGAGGTCAGCGTAGTGAACGAGCAGTAGCTTAAATGTGACGTTTTCAAGTGTAAATTTATTTTACCTATGGAATAAACACACTTTGACTTTGAGCATACATTTAATGCCTCTGTGTATAGTCAGCCCACCGATTACATGCTTACACTAGAAAATAAACCAATAAACTTTCAACTGAATATCAGAGATAAGAATATTTTGGTTTTAGTATAATGGCCGCTTTTTCCACTCAAGCTTTTATTTTCCGCCGATGAGTTTAAGGAATTCTTAAAAAGTTTAGGGGCCAATTATTGTGGTGTTTTGTTAAAATTTTGTTTAACAGCAATTTTTGTGGAAGCTTTTAAAGATTGGAATATGTACCCACTGGTATACATTTTGAGCTCTACTTACCACCACCTTAAATTAGGGACTACAATGAAGAATACGTCAAATTTGACATTTTGGACTTTGGAATATTGTAGTCGCAAGCGGCGTAACGTTTAATTTGAACGATAAAATGGCCGAAAATGGAAAGTGTATAATGTTTTAGCTGTACTAGAGTTGGACAAAATTAGTTTTTGTAGCACAGTCGCACTGTTTACACCGGCTACAGTTTACAGTCGGCTATCGCGTTCGCCGAAAAGACCAAATCATTATAAATACAAGTTTATACACACAAACACAACATATATTTCGAAACGGACGATAACATTGAATAGCAGTAAAGCTCCTTGTGAAAGAGTTCGTCCAGTACCTTAACTATTTCTGCAGCCAAGCAGTAATGGGACCATTATTGCATTCCGGTTTTAAAAGGTAAGGTGCTGGTGAATTTACATGCACATGACACTTGTCAACTTATGTCTCAGGGTGACGGGTACAGTGGCAGTGGCAGTGCCCCTCAGATCTTTACATGACTTCTTCGTCCTGTCACATGTTAAAGAAAATAATCGGGTAGGTAGGTATTGCCGCGTCCCCACACAAGCACCATGGTAGGACGCGGCCGCCGACACAATGAAACATACTTGGTTAGCCGGTGGCGTTGCTTGCCCAAGGCGACCGAGTCACCTGGAGTGATTACACCTGGTCTATTCGGTCGACTTCGACAGCGAACTACAGTCGTCTAAAGACTTAGGCCCGGCGCCCACTGATGGTCAACTAAAAATCCTCTGCCGAGCCGTCCCGTCAGTCCTCACTGGCCTCCTTCTCCATCCTCTGCCGAGTCTAAATCTATATATATCAGGTTCACCAGGTTCAGATGCAATGAAACTTTTCCGTAGGGAAATCTTCTTAGGATACCTCTCCGCCACAGGGGCAGCGAAAAGGGTATTAAAGGCTATTAGGACTTCTATCCGCTAAAACCTCACGGTGGCCTTCTCGGGTGCTCAGCCCTAGCAGGAGCTACGTCCTCCCCGTACCCTCCTCACGATGAAGCGGGCCACATCACCCCGTCGTCCTCCTCGCCGCTGCCAAACTTCCTGGGGAACGGAGTCCCCGCTCCGATCGCCCACAGCCGCGAAAGCACGCCACCTCTTCCTCTTCCTTCTGAAGCATCACGCTTCACAGAAGGAGATCACTGCCTCATGGGACTCCTGATCCGCCAGCATAGCCGCTACTATTACTACTACATAACCTGGCGGAGAGACATCTCTGCGGCAACCAGGATGTTTCGTTCGGAGACCCATGCGGGGCACTCCTCCAACGTGTGCTGCGATCTATCGACCTAATGTAAACAAGCCACATGACACCTTCGAGCTGCGTTAGATTCAAAATAAAAATCACAATCCTGGTTCTCTGTGCTTACAATGCAACCTCTCATTTGCAGATTCCGCATATGCCGTCGGTATGATTCATAATTTATAATTAAGTATTAATTTGTGAAGACACAGATTGTATAGTTGATAAGTAACAAAGTAAGTATACTTGAATATGTTGTTTTTTTTAAATATGTCACATGGGCGTGCACATGCAGATTTAATAAGTCTGTCTGTAATTTAAACGCGGTTGTAGTTATACATATAATATTAAAAGTCTGTACAGCTCGCTGTAAAAGACATATGAAGAAAGGAAGAACAAACATCAGTCCAGTTTTAAGTGTGATACATTCACTCCTTTACTGGGCAAAGCAGAGAAAATGAGACACTTTCTTGTGAAAGCCGCCTTTCATAGTACGAAACGAGTATCTTTGTGCCAGTATAACACGTTACGTGAGAAGAAAACGTAAATAAAAAGTATTAAAGATACTGATGCTATTCGTGTTTTGTGTAATTAATTTTATCATGGACCAATAACTCTGGAAGACTGCTAATGTCCATAGTACAGATTGTATCTCTGAAAAAGGTCAAAATCCCGTCTAATATCTAGATGGCGCTGATCAATAACCTGGAAATAGATTATAATGTAAATGGTCGTAGATATCAAATTAATTCCTTTTTAATATAAAATACAAGTAATCAGTTTTTTTCTTCTAATATTATTTAAATATTGACCATCAGATAAAATTATTTTCTGGACTTTGACAAATATGCGCTTCAACAGGTTTTGTGTGTTACGAACTAATTTATAACTAAATTTAATATTGAATTGAAATTAATATTTTTTTGTGAAATGACTCTATTAGTTTGTTATAATTATTAACACTTACAAAGATCGAACGACTGACGTCTTCTAGCATACCGTGACAGACGCTATGCTAACATGTATACAGTGTTGATGAGCATTCTCGTCATATGCTAAAATATCTAAAAATATTTAAAAAATTATTCTGTTCAATATTCTGGCTAATTGTATCTAGTAAAGTTTTGCAAAATTGTCTCGAAGTTGCATGCACCACGCAAGAGCAGTGACTCCGCCACCCGCTTCACCGAGCGATACGTAATCTTTCTCAATCGCTTATTTACCTATTTTTTTAATTATGATTATGTACTACTATTGTTATAATTTACAACTTATTTACATTCATTACAAAAGTTGAGTCAAAAAAGTTTTTTTTGTAACTTAGAGTTTGTATTGTGGAGAGCACGTCAAGTTTGACACTTTGTACTTTGGACCGTTCTTATCGTAAGCAGCATAGAGTTGGATTTAAATCTGAAGTGGCTTGACGTGCTCTTGACTCTGTATTTACCAATTTAGGTTGTATGACGAAAGTATTGCTAGAAGTACCCAGTTCCACACACACACACACAGTTGTGCAGAGTTTCGTTTCAACATTAGACGCCACAACTTTGAGCAGAAACTTCGACACTCGTGTCCTCCGCGTAAACTAAACGTTTCACACGCACTTGACCTTGATGGATTACCGTGCAGATTGTGGTGAACCTGGTAGAGGTTCTTTTTGCACTACTAACTCTACCACGTGGCATTTCGTGACATACTAGAATAGAATATATACGGGACGTCATTGTGACTTAGACGCAGTACGGGAAGCAAGGTCAACTGATCTACCAATCGCGCGCTCGATACGACTCTCCCCCGCCGTCGCTACCCGCACCCCACCACCAAATAGATCTAAAATGCGTTTCTGCGCATTTAAGGTCATTGTTCAAAATGTTTGCCGGTACCTGTAGAAAGTGCCGTGCCAAGTCAATGACCTTTGGATCAAACGCAATTAAATAAAAAATTCGAATTTACGTATTTTTTTCCGCTTTATTTTTTTTAGTGATTTGTGTTCAGCTTTGGATATAAGAATGACCTCTGTAAATATGACGAGAATGCAAACCAACACATTGTATGATATAATAGCGACATCTCTAGCCAGAGTTGGTAGCTGTAAAGTAATCTGACTGGGTGACGAAACACTTTCATAGATTACTCATAGATAGCGCTACAGCTAAAAAGTCGTTGAAAATCAAATACAAAGATCCGTCAAACAAGCACGTAGAAAAATTCGTGAAGTCCGCTGGTTCGTTCCGTGACTTAGTTGGCATAGCGTCTGGCACGGTTTGCGAAGACGTCGGTTCGAATCCGGCCGGATCGAAGGAGTTTTTTTGAGTATTAATAATTATAACTAATTTATAAATTAACGCATGCTAATATGGATAGATGGCGCCAATCCTAAACAAAATATGAAAATAAGAGGCAGTATCTTGGCTTGCACACGAGTTTTCAAAGTGTAGCCATCTCCGCGGTCCTGGATTCGGTCCCCGGCCGGGAACTTTTATATATTGTCTCGGGTCTGGGTGGTTGTGGTTCTGTCGTTGTTTCCGATTTCTATAACACAAATGCTTTATAGCTACTTACTTATGGATCAGGGCTACGTATGTGATGTTGTCTAATATATGAGGGAAATAAAATAAAACCACTGCATAATATAAAGCAATAAATAAATGTATTTTATCATTTTTTACACAGCAATAATTTATTATTTGTTTACACAGTCTTATTTTATTTTTATATTTTTGTCTTTCAAAATTTTAGTAATTTTAGTTTTAACCATTTTAATTTTGTATTTTGACAATTTTAATAATAATTACAAATTTTATTAGCTACTGTATTTTATTATTTTGATTTTGTTTTATTTTTGGTTTTAGATAACATTTTTCTATGTTTTAATTTTATTATTGTGTTTTATTGTGTAAATATGGGATTACATTCATGAATTAAAAATTATTATTATTATTACATAGCCATTATTATACGTATAGAAATATTTATAGATTACCTGAGTATCTAGACCTCTGGACAGTTGTTGTCTCGATCGGAGTCGACGTCTTGCCACAAAGGTGTATATAATCGTGAACAAACAAGTGGCGTAGTGGTCGAACGAATGCCTGACAACTTTGTTTTTTTTATGAAATTATGAACTTAAAGTTGATCTCTCACATACATGTATATCAATAAACAATACGTCTCACTACTGGGCACGGATTCCTCTAAGTAGAAGGTTTAGAGTTCCTTCTTCGATATGCAGTTTTCTCATTCAAAGTTAGAGAGATGTATCTAAACTGCATATTCACAAACAAATATAAAAATAATAATGCATTATTGTTTTTATAGTAATAACTTCTAAAGTTAATTAAAAAGTAAAATTTGTGTTTTATTTTTTCGTATTAGTATAGCTTCTTGTAAAAGAGGTCGTCCAAGGAAGTACTGCCACCTTACCTATTTCTGCCGCCAAGCAGAGATGTGAGCTTTACAACGTTTCGGTTTTGAAGGGTGAGGGTGCTGGTGAAATTACAGGCACAAGGAACTTACCAACTTATGTCTCAGGGTGACGGGCACAGTGGCAATGCCCTCGGATCTTTACGATTTAAAGCCTTGAGTGGCATTGTAACTGTCTTCGATAGGCGTGTCGGTTACTAGGCACACGACTAGTTCGTTCGATCACTTAGTACTATATAATCTCAGTACAGAGTACCTACTAAAAAAACCGACGTCAAAAGTACGTGGAATTACATATAATTACAAGTTTTATTGAAATCGGTTACCGGAAAGTGCGCAAACCCGGATTCGTCCCCTAGTTCGCCGCTATACGGGACTTGACACAGGAGATAATAAAAATCGGTTCTCACTACTCAAAGCATATTGAGAGAAAAACGCCTTGAATTGGAGAAATAGCAAAATCAACCATTAAAATAATTGCTCCTTATAATAAAATTTAGGCGCTGTTTATAAAAATGAAACTTCATGCGTGAACAGCTACCCTCAGAGGTGGATAATTTTCTTCAAAATTAAATGGAACCACTATGGTAGTACCTTCTTTCCTACAGAAAAAGAATCATGAAAATCGGTTCACAAATATCGGAGTTATCGCGTAACATACATACAAAACAAACATACAGTCGAATTGAGAACCTCCTCCTTTTCTGAAGTCGATTAAAAAGTAGCTTTTTAAACGCTGACAATGACAATACGAAAGCATTCTTCCAAGAAATTCCTAATCCCCTATTCAGGCGTTTAACCTATGCGCAATAATTCTGTATTGTTTCCGCGATAGTGGTGCCCGTAAAGGCGTTTCGAATTTATTAGTTTAAAACAATGGTCGATCTTACATCTGTTCAGTTAACAACGGGCTGTTTATTCAATGGTAGAGAATTCAGCGATGTTAAGAAAAATGTATCGATTAATATCTACTATTTACCTATATAAAAAAACCGACCTCAAAATTTCGTAGAATTACATTAATTTGCCACGTTTTATTAAAATGAGTTACCGGAGATTGCGCGAAACTGGACTCCTAGATTCCCTTAGAGGTAGAATATATTCTTCAAATTTAAATGGGATCAATAGCGAGGTACCCTCTTTCCAACACAAAAAATATCAAACTCGTTTCAGAAATGCCGGAGTACCCGCATAACATACACACTAAAAAAATACCGTCAAATTGAGAATCTACTCCTTTTTTAAAAGTCGGTTAAAAACAAGTTTTCATTGTATGCACCCAGAACAACGGAAAAAGAAGAAGAGGCAGACCAGTTGAACGTTGGCAAGACAAGATTGAGAAATTAGTTGGTAAATTATGACTGATAAAGGCAAAAAACCGTAAAACATGGAAATTACTGGAGGAGGTCTATACCCGTCGAGAGGTCCTTTACAGGGGTGTGTAATGGAAGATATAACAACAAATAATCTATTTTCACTTTGTATAACAACATTTGATATAATATACATATTTATTTACGTTGCTAAGAATTTTTTATCTTTTTGCAATAAATGCGAAATAAAATTGTTTTTGTATAGCTTTAATTGCTTTTTGTGTAACAAAATATATTTATCAAAACTTTAAGCTGAATGTTTAATTGTATATACTAACCTAACCTAAACCCACAGGAGGAAATCGAGTTATAGTTCGTTCGAATGCAATATAAATTCGGTTATGGCACTCACCGGCCACTGCCGCGAACGCTCGCAGCGCTCGCTCGGCTCGTGCAGCTTTGTTATACACTAACCTAACCCAAAACTTTGGCAGGAGGTCGAACCACCTAGGAAATGCTAACGAATTCGGTTCATTCACCATTGCACCTAAACACCATTGGAATTATATTTATAATCATTGACTTACAATTATATGGACGTCGGGTCCGCGCTAAAAATTGTCCGAACTAATAGGGCGTTAAAATCGTATACATAGCGTCATTCACGCTTTAGTCTTCGTTTGTTCGACTGACAGCGAAACAAGCAAAATTAGACAGTACTGCGATGACATTACAATTTAAATTCAACGTTTTAGCATTTTCATATTCCTTTACATGTCACTACGTTTAAATAGGTTGACTTGGGACATTTTTTTCGTGGTTTTTGTATTAGACCCGTCGTCCATTTATTTGTAAGTCAATGTTTATAATACATTATACTCAGTGAATGTTATATCTGACGTAAACACGTCACATATATAAACATATAAAATGAACATTATACCATCGATATTATTAGATTGAAACTTATTACGTCAATCATCTATTATAACCCAGTGACTTTTATATCATGCAAGAATATGTCAAATGTCTATATACTTGATATTAATTATATCTGTTTAGCGTTATATCGACTAAAAATATGTCATTTGTTGTTATATATTACGAACCGTACCCCCTTTACAGGTCCCATGTCTGTCTGTCCCATGTCTCAGTCAGCCGTGACCATGGGACCTTTAAACGTTGGTTTGTTCGAAAAACAAATATACGCGTTTTAGATCCGAAAAAATGGTTTCAATATTTCTTTGTGTTTGTTGGATCTCTATATCTCTAATTGCTCATTGGTACCATACCCAGCCAGAGCAAATCTGACCCGGACAAGCCGGATATACCAGCGGGCATAGTTTAAGGAAGTGACGCAACCGGTGGCCAGATTTCTGCTGGCTATGCAGCGCGTGACAGAACAGTAGGGGTAGTTAGTTATTTGGGTAGGTGGTTAGGTAGTGTTGTTAGGTATGAGCGTTGATGATGTTGGGCTTCGTGTTGCCGTAGTGGATCCTTCTGTGTAAGGATGTGTTCTCGTCCACAGAGCTCGAGTTGTATAATTTTTTTCCCCTTGTGATTCGGTGTCGGTTTCCGGAATTTTATATATTTCTTCAACTTTGTTGGATCTTTATATCAATAACAATAGTTATTTGTTATGCAAGGCTGCAAAGTTGTTGTTTAACGCGAGTGCTTGCATCAAACCTGAGTAGATTAAAGAAAAACAGTAGAACACCACTTTTTTAATTAAAAAGAAAATGTTTATTTTCGGATGCGTTCTGAACTTACACCTCATAAATTTTTATTCTTGCTTGTGCTTTTTGTTTTGTGTGATTAAATGATTATTGAAATTATTTTAGTTCTTTGACAAATTAAAATAATTTAATAAACACAATTAGTTGTCTTTGTCAATTTCATGTCAACAATAATAAGAATAAAAGATACCAACGGATTTATATTACACGTAGTTGACCGGGTCATTATCTTATTTTTTCGTCGAAAGAAAAAGTTACGTGCGCCACAGTCCATCGTCAAGCTCGTTTCATTTTGCACGCAGATTTCTAATGAGAAAGAAAGCCTTTCCGAGCTAGCGAGGTGAAAAATATATAACTTTTCACAGATTTTCCTAACGACTTAATTTAAAATACAAAATCGAACATTGTACAGCTCTAAAGTAACGATAGTCCGCAGTTAGAACATAAATACTACAAGAAGTTTTGGTAGCGGTTGTAAAAGGTTATATAAACTCGTCTTAGGGGAACTATTGTTTGAATTGCGTTGCCTTGCCGCGTTACACTACAGTATTAAATATTGCAAACAGAGAAAATGCAGAAGTACGTTGTCACAACTGGGATGATAAAAAGTTCTTAAGATACGGAAAATATATTTTTCACCTTATTAGTAGTTTATTTGACTGTTTCATAAAAACATTACACGAGTGTTTTAATGCCTAATTATGTACAGTTACATACACTGCTTTATCTACACACATATTAAAAGCTCTCTGTGATGTGTTCAGGAACCGCATGTTACGACTGGCAAAATGGCGGCAAATAAAAATTTTTCTCACACATGTCACGCTACCGCAGTTTTTTTAATTCAGAGACAAAATAGAGTCGGCCCCAACTATCATATCGCTCGATATCAAGTAACGTGTGCGATTTGTCAAAATTGTTTGTTAGTGATATTTCATTTCGAATAAAACTTCATCTCGACTCATATTAGAATTGAGGTCGAATCAAATTGTTTTGTTTTTTTGAGATGTTCGACATTTTAATGTAATAATAAAATCGAATTTGATGTTATTATGAAGCAATAATAACATTTTCATAGATGAGAACTTAGTTCTAACAAAACAGTTTATCTTTATGCTGGTGGTAATTTGCGGTTTTTGATCACATCATAAAGAGTTTATGATATGTATGTAGATAAAAGCCTTTTTTGAACGCTAGTGTGGAAAAGGTTTTTCTGAAATTCGAACTTGACGATGGACTGTGGTACACTTAACTTTTTCTTTCGATTAAAAAAAAGGTAATGACTCAATCAACTACGAGATTTGACATTACTTATTTATGTAATATAAAGCCGTTGGTATATTTTATTCTTATTATTGTTGACATTAACATGACAACGATAACTAATTGTATTTATTAAATTATTTTAATTCGTCGATGTACTAAAATAATTTCAATAATTACTTAATTACATGAAATAAAAGTACAAGCAGGAATAAAAAAATATCAGATGTAAATTCAGAACGCATCCGAAGATAAAAAAAACTCTACTAGGGCCAGGAATCTATTTTTGAACCACGAGCAAAGCGAGAGAATCTTAGCATTCTTCGCTTGCTCAGGTTTGAATACAAGAACTCGCGTCAAAAAACAACTATTTTCTATATATAATAAATAACTATTTTCTGTCTGTACTTTCTAGATTCTAAAAGTCATTCTTCAAATGGTAAAATAGTGAGCTGTTATAGAATGGTATTCTGTAAAGGTAGGCTTTTACAAAATACCATTCTATAACAGCTCACCACCATTTAGCAAAAAAGAAATGTTTAAAAACAATATAAAATATCAAATATGATGCTACTCAAACGCTGTACTGCCTCCTGATTGGTTAAAAGCACTGTTTGACTTCTCTCGGTCTACAGTACATATTTATGCTGAGTCAGGGCCATTTCAGCACAAACTGTAGTCTTAAGTACATTAAAATTTTATCAGTTTTTATAGTATTCGTTTGTTTTTCTCACAGTATTTGTTTTTCTCGCAATATGTGTTTTGTATAAAATTAATAATGAATGTTCTATGTGGTTTTATGTTATACTCTGTGAAGTGATTGTAAATGTTTTGTTTCTGTTTGTATTTGTGCTGAATAAACGTGTTATCTATCTATCTATCTAAAATACAATATTATAAAAAAACGTACACGCAAATTAAAAATATAGTCATATCAAGAACCTTCTTCTTTTTGACCGACTTCAAAAAGTTTTCTTACTATTTTTTTGTTTTCGTCTCCGGCATTTTGTGAACCGATTTTGATGATTCTTTTTTGTTGGATTAAATTTGAAGAAAGTATTCCACCTCTAAGGGTGGCAAACTAGGGGATGAATCCGGTAAACATTGATTAATATTAGACGTATATAAGAAATTAAAGTTTCTAAGTCCGCGGTCTTGAGCGGTCTCTTTTGTCGAAATAGAAAAACAATGTCGTGCCAAGTGCCTACTAAAAAGCTCTTCAACGCTTCAAAATGAAATAATTAAAAACAAATTAATTAAAATATATAACAATCATTCTGCACAGTGGGACGTCGCTTCGTTTCACGCAGACAAAAAAATTGTCACACGAATTTCGTTTCGGTTTAAATGTAAAACGTTTTATTGGTACTCACCGCAAGTCAATTAAGTAGAACGGAAAACAATTACACGACTGTTCGTTTCGTTGGTTGGTTAAATGTATAATAAAAAAATAACATAAAAGCCGTTGTGCGTTTATGTCCCTTTTGCGTACAATGCCTTCATTCATTTTCAATTTTTATGTGAATATGTACGTTGAAAAAAGTGGCATTTGACACACATTGCTTCAGATTTGTTATAATTACAGGGTAATATCGCTGCATGTACTATCCAAAACGTATCCGATAGAAAACAAACTGGCCACTTTCTGCGGTGATCGAGGCTTAGAAGTTTCGACTGCACGAAGTCCAATGTTAACCTGGTATCAGTTAAGGCGAGGTCACACGTCTCTCGCGTTCCGCAATCCGCGCGCTGTAAATTTATATAATAAGAACAGGTGGAGAAAATTTGACACAGATCCAACGTCGACAAGCGCCCGATGGCGACTGACGGGGCAGCGGGTGTCGTTAAACCGCTGGGTAATTTGCAAATAGGGCTTCAGTTGAAGACCAAAAATGAGCAGATTCTCTACAGTACTTAAAGAGAAATATCTCCGTATAAAAATTATGTACAAAGTTACATTATTTTATTCTTTAATAATTTCGTTTTAGACTGTTTTCAGGATTTTATAGGCTCGGATAAATTACATCCTATCGTGTAACAAATTACTATATTCCTTAGACAATATCCTTAGGTGTATTGTATATTTTTTGTAAGATCGTTATATAATAGTACTTAAATACTCACAAAAATCTAAATACTAGATTTCTGTTAAAATACCTAACCCATTTGATTGGGCAAAACAGATTTTCCCGCTTTACCTCTGGTGACTCGCCTTAGCATACTATTTTTGAATATAAATAACAATCATTAATACACAATAAATTAATAAATATGTAATTAAAAATAGGATGTAAAAAAATAAACAAAATTTTTCATTTTAATATAAATGTATTCATTATTATAACAATTATGTAATATACACGAGGAACGCTAATAACTGGCTACATGTACCAGAGCGTTAAATTAAAAAAAGAATGATTTATGATATACATGGCCAGTGTTTCATAATGAACATTTTTTTTATTATTTATTGCACAAGAAAAAGCGCAGTTTACATTTAATAAAAGGAAAATACAAGTGTGTAAAAGACTATGTGAGTATGTACTGACTCTCAATTTTTGTCCTATAGTGTACATGAATGATTGTAACGTCTATTCTTCACAAAGAGAGCAATAAAATTACTTTGAATATTGAGGATTTGTCTACTTTATTTGTAGTAGCGAATAAAATACCCTTGCCTTTCCTTTTTTGTTTTTGTCTCGTCTGAAAACGAAACCTGGCCTACAGGGCTACAAAAAGCTCACAATGAGCTATTAAGTCGAAGCTCGTTACGAAGAAACAAAGCGGCGCCGACCTCACCACCTATCTGATATCGACTTTGTAACGTGGACGAGTACACCACTGGATTTGACTTATGTACAGTTGTAATATTGATTTTATTGAATATTATGATGTTTACTATAATAATAATATATTTAAATAATAATAATAAATTTATTTCCTTCACACACAATTTCAATCATAATTAAACTTTCTTAAGTAATAAAACATT
>NW_020653460.1:510539-536813 GCF_003589595.1 Hyposmocoma kahamanoa
GAGCAAGAAATTCTAGGGATTGCTCTTTTCAAATAAACTTAAATGCTATGGAATACACTTCGAATCATAATTGTGTGGAATCAAGCCTCATGTTGTCTTTCCATGCGTCTTTTTCTAACAAATACTCTACAATTTTGTAATATGACTTTTTAATTAAAAAAAATTTAATGTCCTTACATTACATTATTTAAACTTAGGAAATATAATCTTAATATATACTGGAGTCTTATTGTAAAAACGTATACAGTTCCCTATAAAATAATCGTTTACCTTAGTTAAATGAATACGTGGTACCATGAGTTTGGACTTAGTTCTAAGGTTAATATTATGGATATCTTCTTTCTTAAAGAAATTATATATAGTTCTACTACAAATATTTGAGTAAATGTACTATGATGCCACAGTCGCGATAAATATAAGATAAATACACTCTCAAGTGATACGTCCTCTGAACTCTCGGAATTCTCGATTAAATTCGCCTTCATATAAAAAAAAACCGCATTGAGATAAGACTTATTAGAGAGCTACCACGCCAGAAACAGCCACCAAAACAACTAAAAGTTTCAAACTTATCCGTTTCTTGCGATGGAGGTTAAAACATAGGTGAGTAAAATAGATACTTATACAATCGTATATAGATTATGTTAACGACATGTCCAATCCAGCAATATCAAATCCATGGAACTATAATGGTTAACCCTAATGGTTGGCGCGTAGACGCCTTGTAAATATAGTCGTTAGCATTTATTCACATAATGACTTTATTATGACCGTCCATCTCCCGGACTAATGGCGGACATCGTGCGAAATGTTGCAAGCTTTTATTATTCATTGTTGGGCGCTATTGAGAGATCTAGCGAGCACTTAATAAGTATTATCAACCTGTATGCAAAAAAATATGAGGAATATTTTTAAATGTTTCAGAAAATGATATTATAGTCAAGAGAATGGATTCGATTTGTTTATGTGGAATAGGTGAAATTTAGCTAAATAACGCTCCAGTTTATAGACATTTTAGATTTTGCAGGTTGTCTCAGTTATGATATTTGTTGTCTTTTTTTTATAATACCAACTGATGGGATGATCAAGTCATGCAAGTTTTTTGGATAGGTATCCAGAAAACTTGCAGTACCATTCGGAGCTTTGAGTCGTAAAGATCTTATGGACACTGTCACTGCGCCCGCGGTGACAAGTCCAATGTGCCTGTAATTTCACCAGTACCTCTTTCACAAGGAGCTTCATTGCTACTAAAACTAAGACTAGTTTAGACTAGTGTAGACACACTAATGGTCATATTTCGAAAAACGCTAAAAATGGTTGAATAACGTCTATCGAAACTGGATTCGGTTTCAGACGATACAAATTTAAAGTCCGAGATCTGACGTCGATAAGCACCCGATGGAAACTGACGGGGTAGCGGGCGGCGCGGCGTGTCTTTAAGTCGCTGGACAATTAAAAAAATTTGGGATAAATGTGAATTTAACAACTACAGGGCTTCCATAGAAAAACATAATTTAGCAGGTTCTCTGTAATGCTTAAAGACAAATATCTCCATGTAAAAATTACGTACAAAGTTAGATATTTTATTCTTAAATAAATCGTTTTAAACTTTTATTTTAACCAGTTTTCAATATTTAATATGATCGGACAAAGCACATCCTATCGTGTAGCACATTAAGCACATTCTTTAGACTATATCCTTAGGTGTATCGTATATTTTTTTGTAAGATCGTTATTTAAAGTACCTACCTAAATCATTTGATCTAGCAAAACAGTTTCTTCCGCTTCTCCTTCCCCTTAATTACCCTGATTGTGACAGCTGGGCGCTCTATACAGTTTGTCATGCATAATCTCAGTACAGAGTACTAAAAAAACCGACCTCAAAAGTACGTGGAATTACGTCTATTTGCTAAGTTTCATTGAAATATCTCTAGTTCGCCACTATACAGGACTTGATACTGGAGATAATAAAAATAGGTTCTCACTACGACACTACTCAAAGTATATCGAGAGAAAAACGCCTGGAGTTGGAGAAATAGCAAAATCAACTAAATAATTGCTAAAAGTAATTGCTCCTAAATTAAAGTTAGGCGCTATTTAAAAAAAGGAATCTTCATGCGTGAACACCCACCCTTTGAGGTGGATGATTTTCTTCAAAATGAAATGGGACCACTATGGAAATACCCCCTTTCCAACAAATAAAGAATCATGAAAATCGGTTCACAAATACCGGAGTTATCGCGTAACATACATACAAAAAAAAAAAAAAGAAAAAAAAAAGAACATACAGTCGAATTGAGAACCTACTCCTTTTTTGAAGTCGGTTAAAAATAGAACAGTAATTGTAAAGTCATAATAGAAACCTTGAAGAAATAAGTCTGTATGTAATAAGTGAGGTCATTAGCTCTATATGGGGAGTCATGCTCAACGAATGTTATAAATACATAACAAATTACACAAAGGATACAATAACGCTATTATATAATTGACGATTCCAAAGATTCGTAAGAAGTGTTACGCTTCCACATTTATATGGCGAACGGCTATGAAGTGGAATTCCCTGCCTGCAGACTTGTTCCCTGAACGATATAACTTGGGCCTTTTCAAGGCGAGAGTGAGTAGGCATTATTTAAGTGTGCATGCTCTATCGTCGACCTCATCATCACTTTCCATCAGGATCTCATACTCATCATCTATGAGATGATCATGTCATAGATGGCGCTACGACTAAAAAGTCGTTGAAAAACCAAATACAAAGACACGACAACAAGCACATAAAAAAATTCGTGAGGTCCGCTGGTTCGTTCCGTGGCTTAGTTGGTATAGCGTCTGCCACGGTATGCTAGAAGACGTCGGTTCGAATCCGGCCGGATCGAAGGAATTTTTTCTGTGTTCGACCTTTGTATTAATAATTGTAACAAACTAGTGTAGCAATTTCACAAAAAATAATTGAATATCAATTCAATTAAAATTTTTCATATAGTGTTAATTTTAGTTGATTTAGAAAATAAGTTGGCATGGAAGTGAATAAAGTTTTTATCTATCTATCTAACTAGTAAAGAAATTTCCCAAAAAAAAAAAAAATTAATATCACGATAGTGAAACACCATGGTATTCAATAAAATCAATGTTACAATTTAGAGGTTAGTTTCCCCTTTTTCGTTTAGCCAACTAAATAGATTTCAATCAAACGTAAAACTTAGTTTCATTTTATTCGATGAGGTAACGTTCTGTTCACTATAAATCAGCACAAATAAATTCAGTGCAATTATATTATGTATAAATAATCCAATGTCCTTATTCTTGTGTACACTATGCATGAGAATACCTGTACAACAAGATCGTTAAAGTGTCTACAGTGGCCTTAGCATGGCATGGCATGTGTGATAAACTTCCCCATGACAATATTAAATCTAGGTTTGGTTAATTTGTAATGAGCTATTGTTATTTACTTTTATACATACAATTAATACATACAAGGACAACGATATAAAATTGCGTATATATCTATCTTTGTCTATAATTATTGCCGCGAAAACAATGAAACAATATATGGAAAATCTAAATTTGCTTATTTGGTAATGAACTATTGTTATACCTTTTGGAGAACAAGGACATGATATTGCGTATATAAAATATGTGTATAGATAAAAATCTAGTTTATTTAAACCAGGATCTAGCAAAGTCTATTAGCCGTTGCAATTGAACACTTAACTCAGAGTGGCGGAACGAGATCGGCTGGAATCGGATAATTGCCCGATATCGAATCGCTCCAAGGTAATGATAGGTCTTAGCGTTAGGCGGTGGGCACACTGTAGGTAAACTTGTAATACAAAATTCGTAGTACAATTTTACTTCCTTTACAATTTATGGAGTTGCGAAAGCGTCCGGAGGGGATTTTCTTATGACATCAAGGGATGGGACGAACAAGTCGTGTGCCTGGTGGCAAGAAAGCAACACGTCTATCCATAACAGATGCAGTGCCAATCAGATCTAACATCGCAAACTGAGGAGCACTCCCATTGCGCCATCACTCTGAGACAAAATTCGGTAAGTCCCATGTGCCTGTAATTTCACCAGCACCCTTACCCTTCAAAACTAGAACGCAGTTTCTGCTTGGGAAAACAAATAGGTAAGGTGGCACTATTTCCCTGGATAGACTCTTTCACAAGGAGCTACAGGATTGTCGCTAAGAACCGGTGGCCAAGAGTGGTTACAGATGCGTGGGACATTCTTCAGCGAGATGAATAGACGATATCGTTGAAGTTGCGGATGATAGTTGAGACCAATGTAAGATCAAGGTGGATGGCACAGAATAATGGGAGATACTATACCTAGTGGGTAAAGTCAGCCTGCGAATGATGATGACTACAAATTGAAGAACAGAAGATGCTGGTGGTATAGAGGCTGGTCGTAGAAGCAAAGTATTTATACATACATACAATTCACGTTACTTTTCTATTGGGATAGCCAGAGACTACAGCCTGTCATTGGCTATTGTCCTAACACGCATCTTTGCATCATCTACACTTCAATGCTTTCGTACTCGTTCATTGGTTAAGGGTATACTTGACCTGGCCTTTCTTTAAGAGGCCTTACTTTCGTTTTTCAAGATATGCAAATGGTATGAGTATCCTCAAGATCGCAAATACTTTGCCGACCGTGTGACATAATTCTTTTCCACTTAGAACTTCTTCTTCTTGTGGAACTATGTAATAATGTGGAAATGGAACTACACACATCAAAAATTTTTAGGGATCAACCACGTTTTTGCTAATTACTGTAAATCAGGTTTCTGCATTAGTTTTTTAAACGCCCATGGATTTTTTTGGCCAATTTCATGTTCAAACCCAAATTATAGAATTAACCAAAAATCCATGGTATTAAACAGAAAGAATAAGTTATCAGATTTTCAGTAATTGGCAAAAATGTGCTTAATCTCTAACTATCTTTGATGTGTGTATTTTTTCAGATCAAAATCGTGTACGTTTGTTTTTCTAATAAACCAACGTTTCAGAACCTTTACAGGTTCTATAATCTCGACGTGTAAAGGGCCCGAAGTGTTGATTTGTTTGAAAAAACAAATATATACGAAAAAATAGTTAGATACATTTCCTACACAAGTTGAGTTCACACGTTTTCCAAGGGCTGTGAACTGGCTTCGGCATTCCTATTTCATCAAAATGTATGCATGACCACTAAACATTCACAAATGTACGCAACTTGGAAACTAAAGTTATTGGTATATGACTCCAGAGGGAAATGTCAAAAGGGCTGCACCGCGTGTTCCGGGTAATGAAAATTCTAGAATGTATCCTAAAATGAATCCTAATGTAATAAACAATGGTAGTAAATTTATTTGCTACTCCTCGAACCCAGTGAAGGTTAAATAATTTTTGGGTCTAGCGTCGAACAATTAACATCTCCCGAGGATGCATTTGGAGAGGCGAAGCACGTGTCCTACTTTTGGTGGTGATATCACAAGACTGTAGTTGCACTAGTGTTATTTTTGTGGCTTGATACAAGAAGTATATTATTATTACCACTAACCTTGGCGAGATTATGACCAATACTTCAATTTTTAACAGATTTCTGTCTAATAAGATCTTTCAGAGACTTTGTGAATGGTAAAGGAAAAATGATACAAGAGAGAAAAAGTAGTTAGTAGAGACCCTTTTTTATATTACCAACGGGCAGCTCGAGAGCGTCTATATCCATGGCATCAAATAACCTAGACCCGACTTACCCCGAGAGAAGCAGTCTTCTCTTTCTTTTTCTACAACTGACATTGTGTAGGGTCATCTAATCTCCTGCTTCTCCTCCTCATTATAAAACACCTCTATCTAGTAGAGTCAATAAAAGAAATATATTTTTGAAATTGAGTAACATTCTGTATGCAACCTAACATTTGGCTGTATTAGAGAGATTCATTGGACAATTTGCACCATGTTCTTAAACCTTTTTTTAAATCTGATAAAATCGAAGAGCGATGGTAGAACATCGCTTCTCAATTAAAAAGAGGTCAACGGTCTGACTTTAATTTCTAAATGACGTACATTTGTCAACATTTATTAGCGATGCCCTTCGCAAGCTGAGGAGGAAAACGTCATCAGCTTACACGCATCTACTGCTGGACATGAGTATCCCGCTAGCACTACGTTGACCTTGACGTCATCGCCACTCCAGAACAAGTCTGCTTCATCGACCATCAGCTCTCCTGCAGATATGTCCGGTCCACTGCCACTTAAGCTTACAGATTTTACAAGCTATGTTGATCACTTTAGTTCTCTGACGTATGTCTTCATTAGGGATTCAAAGAAGGAAAACACCGTAATGAATATTACCCGTCGAAGAAGGTTCACGAGACTCGGAAAACGTGTGAAGTCCCAACCCGCATTGGGCCAGCGTGGTTGATAATGGCCTAAACCCAGTATAGCGTAGAGAGTGGCACTGCAACTGTTATGGACAGGCGTGTCGCTTTCCACCAGGCGTACGACTTGTTCGTCCCATCAGTCAGGATCTTAAAAAAAAACCCTCGCATGAGAGGAGAGTTTTGCTCAGTTTTGGGACATTTAACCCTTAATTACTCGTATGGGGTCAACATTCCTTTACAGGTTATAAAATAATACTTCGGAACGCTCTCCCGCCAACAGTAGCTTCCTAATTCGTGCCAAATATGATATTGCAGTGACAAATAGGACTTCAAAGGGTATGCAAACGTCACTGCACTCTTAAGTGCATGACCCCATGCGAGCAGTCACGTAACTTGTTTCTTCCAAGGTAAATCTACTTCATATCTATTTCAGTTATTTTGCCATAGATATTTATTCATAGATGTTTAATTTTTTATACTTCAAGTTTATACGAAATATAGGTACGTTCAGATTTTTCGAGCATAAAAGCTTTTTGCTTAATCTTAACTTGAAAAATTCATAGGGCGGTAATAATAAAGCTCGTGAGCACAATTTAGGACATTACGGTCGACTTTGCCTGCATGCCATGATACTGTTAACGAGCCATTGTGATGAAAAGAGTACTGCATTGTAACGCTATTAATATCGTCGCTTATTGACTGCAGATTGTTCAACATAGTGTTAAGAATCGTACCCCCTGCAATTTGTTCTTCTGCGACTGGCTGGTGTTGACCGCCGCGGGCGCAGGCCGCACCGGCGCAAGCTGCGCGCGTAGACGCTGCATCTCCTCGGATCCGGCGAAGGTCGACATGCGCTCTCTATAAGTTAAGTGATATTTCTCATTTAGTTCCAAAAAAGGACCTAGCGAGTGGTGACAACTTGCTTTTCATTTGTTTTTGTTGCAATGAGAACGAAAAATTAATTTTTTTAAGATTTTTTTTGTCTTCACAAGGTAAGTAGCTTTCGAAATGATTTTTGCATTTAAATTACCAGTATTTATGTAATCTTTGCCAATATTAAAAAGAAATCAATTATTTACAAAGCACTTAGTCGACATTGACTCGACGTTAGGCGATAAATAAAACTGCGATAAGAAAAAGCGTACCCATGTGAGTCGCTATTTTCTGCGACAGTAGGTATACAGTAGAACTAGTTCAAGATCTTCAAAGACAACGGATAAACATAAATGCAACCCCAAACTGACTCATCGACCAGTCTCATCGACAGCTAAGTGTGACTGTGCAATAACTATGCAAAAATGTATGAAATGCTATAAATTTGTTTTCAATAAGCACTCTCGGGTCTATTGTAAGACTTGTGATACGAGTGACTCGGATTAGTTTGTAAGAATAAATTGGTTTTTGACTTTGATTTCATGATGCTTCAAAAGTGTAATTTTACAGAAGATTATTAGTTCCTGTTTTTATAAGTTCCTACTGGATTTTATTTGAGTTATTCCTATGAGGTCTTCATAAATACTCCGGGACACGTAGTTGGAGCCACCTTGCATTTTCAATATTAAATGCTTAGCTTAAACAATGCTTGATTGCTCAAAAATGCTACTGTGCAACTTTGAAACTGGTATACTAAACGTCATTTCTTGAGGACCTTATTGAAAATTTTAATTATAAAAACCGGAGAAAACTTTTTCTTCGATGATGACTATATTTTTATATTCTAGCCCTTTAAGGATAAAAACGCATGATGGCTCAAATTATGTATGATATTTAGTCTTTCATTAGAAATCTCTCTTATACATTGGGGTCAATCTGGACCCCATGCGAGTAGTTGTGTGATTTTCTTCGTGCGAGTAAGTAAAGGTTAAATGGGTTGGTATCCGCTCACGCGATGCGCTCCTCCTACCGCAAAATGGCGGCTATTTGGTTTCGCAAATTAGAAAAGTATTCAGTTTAAATACAAGTTTTTATAAATAATAATTATTATTCTGCATTGCTAAATAAATACCCTCCGTACTACCAACAAAAACATCTCAAATAAAATGCAGTAATACACCGCAAATTGTGCACTTAAAAAGCACTAATGAAATTTTTGGTGTACTTGGATGATATGATAATATTCCGTTTGAGTGGTTCTAACGTTTACCATGAAATTACTCCTTAAAGTATAGTTTATAAACATTTATATTCAGGGTAAACTTAAAAAACGCTACTTACTGTATGTTTTCAATAAATAAACACCGAAATCACCAACCCAAGCAATTACGCTCACGATTGATGTGACGTATTTTTGGAGTTGTTTATTTTTGTTAAATGACAGACCCAGGCATTAAAAACTTTATGGTTTGCTAGAGTAGTTACCGAAATAGCAATTAATATTAGTTCTTTTACCTGTTATAAGTTCGATGTCCGATAAATCGGTATAAAATCATCACCTCTAGGTGTGGTATGCGTCTACGGCTGCATATATCGCGTGAGCTGATAATGACGATGGTGATGATGATAATGATAATGATATACCTCATAAATATGATTTTTACACTAGACCGACATACAACACTCACGACATCCGGCGGCTTGTCGGGCGATACTTGATGTCGTTTACGCTTGCTGATAACTGGATCCCATGATGATGAAAGCTTAAAACCGTCTTCTCGGTTGAAATTACGGTGTTTTTAATTTCAATAGCTTCACGTACGATTCTACTACAGTGATGACGTTCTGTAGAAAGATTTGAAAAGATGATAAAGACAATTTGGCTACTGCACCATTTGAACATTATACACTGTACCATTCCCGTGTTCATTCGTTAATTCATTCAGCGCAGTATGTAACTTAATGCTTATGCTCTAAGACCAGCGTCTTTTACCTAATTCCCATTATAATACAACTGCTCATGTACTACTTAAGTGGCAATTATCACTCGGAGACAGCTCTGCTTGACGCAATCTCCTGAAGGAAGGGAACCACTTACTAAATAAGACTTGCATACGTCGGCAGAGTTTAATCGGATTGCGACATAAGAGTTATGAAGACCATTTAACAAGATTTGGATGTGGTAGTCTTGGTTACTTTTGATGACAACGAGAAACATTGTTTATAGAATAAATATATAGATGTGAATCACGAAGTATTTTTGGTTATAAATAACTCATTCTGTATTTCGTACCCTTGGAATGACAAAGCCACATGTGGGCCATACGTCAAAAGTGCATTTATGAAGTCTTAAAAATAATATTAATGACAAATTAATAATAACAACGCACACACTCAACATAGTCATTAAATGACATATTTGATACATATACATAATTAACTGATATCAACAAAAGGAGGAGGTTCTCAATTCCGATTTGGGTGATTTTTTTTTATTGGAAAGAGGGCACCTCAGTATTGATCCCATTTAAATTTGAAGAAAGTATTCCATAGGAAATGAAACTATTTTTCCTGATTTAAATCGTGTATATTTGTGTTTCAAACAAACCGACATTTCGGGCCCTTTACAGGTCCCATGGTCACGGTTGACTGAGGTGGTACAGTCTTCAACCAGTTATGTCTAATATTGATGCAAACCACCTTATTTTTTCACTATAGTTACAATAGTTATTAATTAAATACCTTATTTTTAATTTTATAAAGAAACATTCCAATTTAAGCTACATTACGTTTTACAAATTATTTTATTGAATGAATTTTTATCAAGCTCAATTTATAATTAATTAATAATAGAAATTAGAATAAACTACAACATATTAATTAGCACTGCAGTCTTATGTCTGTTTGGGATTTTTCATTAGAGGAAATACTGGATCCCGAACTGATAGTACGGAGAAACCATATTCCCTGTTGAAATTACGATGTTTTTTAATTTCAATGCTCTCGCAGCATCCTGAGTAGATAACGGACGTCTTTTGCAAGGACCTGGGTTTTGTCTAACTTCATTGAATGTGTAGGTTTATCCATGACATGCTCGCAGACCCCAGACTTGTTTACGCGACGGTGTTTGACATCAGCTATATGTTCTTTGAAAATATTCCACCTCTCAGAGTGGCAAACTAGGGGATGAAACTTTCCGGTAACCGATCGCGATAAAACTTGGCAAATATATGTAATAATAACGCACACACTCATAGCCCGTAAATAAAAAAAATGTTTTGTTTATTGCGTATGTACGGCCAAAATATGAATTTTCAAATCCCTTACGTGAGAAATGACTAATTTCTTTCGCAGAATCTTTATAGTAGTCATTTTACAAATGTGGCCTTATTACAACCACAGTATAAGGCCTTATTTGGAGTGCAGGGGCGCGGGTCTTGGCCTTTTCCATTTCATAGTGCCGAAGCGGCTACGAGCGGGTAGATCCACGCGTCGAAATCGCAAACAGATGCTAGACGCTAGACCCAAGCACTGTGAAAGGTACGGGCGCAACGAGTCAATAGACCTACCCGCAAGGCGCGAGCGCACCCGTGTCCGCGCCCGCCTCAAGGCATCCGCCGCTACTCTGAATAATGCCTTACAAATCATATTGTAATACTGTGTTACAACCAAGGGTACGAAGTAGTGTTTATTACAAATACACCATGTTTAACATTGAAGTTTCGTAACGCCAAGTGCGTCTCGTGAACAGCGCATATTATATTCTTGAGCAACTTTGATGGCATTTCGTTAGTGAAAAGTAAGTTTGTACCAAGTTTAGATTGACGTTGTTTTAGTATCGGTTTACAATTTTCATGTTAAACTTGCTACAGAAATTACAAGGATATCGCGTCTTTCACATTATCGTGTTTTTCCTTTGTGTAGTTACTCAGCTTTCAAAAGAACATTTTCCACTTTGGTAACTTAATGAAAACGGGGGAAAATATTTGGATATCTGTTACGTAGTAACGAATTTATAAAAGTTATGATTCAGGGGAAGATAGAAGGGAAAATATAGATAAGAAGACCAAGAATAGCATACAGTGAACAAATAAAGGAGAATATCAAAATGAGCAGCTATATAAAAAGGGTGTGGTTCGTAATATATAACAACAAATGACATATTTTTAGTCGATATAACGATCAACAGATATAATTAATTTATGGTATACAGACATTTGACATATTCTTGCATGATAAAAAGGTCACTGGGTATTATAGACGATTGATATAACAACTTTCAATCTAATATACCGATGGTATAATGTTCGTTTTATATAAACACTTCAGATGTAACATTAACTGAGTATAATGTATTATTAACATAATTCCTGTGGTGTTTAGGTGCAATGATGAATGAACCGAATAGGTTTGCTTTTCCTAATTGGTTCGACCTCCTCCTGTGGGTTGAGGTTGGGTTAGTATATGTAATTGAATATTATGCTTAAAGTTTTAATAAATATAAAGCTGTACAAAACAAGTTTATTTTGCGATTGTACATTTGATGAAATAAAAAACTTTTTATCTACATAATATAGGGCGTTTCAGCTAATCGTAAAATGAAATATTGTATTAAATCTAATGTTTGTTATACTGAAAGTTTATAATACACATAGAAATTATCATTGACTTACAAATAAATGGACGACGGGTCTAATACAAAAACCACGAAAAAAATGTCCCAAGTCAACCTATTTAAACGTAGTGACATGTAAAGGAATATGAAAAAGCTAAAACGTTGAATTTAAATTGTAATGTCATCGCAGTACTGTCTAATATTGCTTGCTTCGCTGTCAGTCGAACAAACGAAGACTAAAGCGTGAATGACGCTCTGTATATATGATTTTAACGCCCTATAAGTTCGGGTACTTTTTAGCGCGGACCCGACGTCCATATAATTGTAAGTCAATGGAAATTATGCCTTTTGTTGTTATACCTTTTGTTGATTGAATACAGTGAGTGATTATATCCTTAGAAATCATATCAAATGTTGTTATACAAAGTGAAAATAGATTTTTTTTTGTTGTATCTTCCATTACACATCCATATAAAAAGGTGAAGGAGCTGGCTGTGGATGTGATCATTATTTTTCCCCTTAAAGAGGGTCGCCTGTAAATTTATTATTATTTTTAAAATAAAACACATGTTTTGATAGTTACATAAATAGGTATGATACTTATATACTTAGATATATAGCATGATAGATAGCATGCTGGCAGCCAGTGGATGCTACTAGATGAAGAATGGGTAAATCACATGGCTGCAGGACCATGTCTAGTAGCTGATGATTATAGAACGAGATTGATATAAGCTACATCTCAAAATGTTCGTTAGATCACCTTGTGAAAATTGTGAAAAAAAAACTAACATTGTTTTGTTCAAATAGAGAAAACATTATGAATCTTTCATGGTAACGAAGTTGGTATAAACCAACCTTTTTGGAAATTTGTGAACCGATCTTGATGCTTCCGTTTTTTTGTTGGAAATATGGTACCTCATTATTGGTCCCATTAGGGGATGAATCCTGTTTCGCGCATTTTCCTTTTTTCGCACATTTCCTTTAATAAAAATAAAGCGTGAAGAGGCATCTTGTAGGCATGCAAGGTGGCTAGAGCAGTGATTATATCAACAACGCACTAGGTACTGTAACTGGGGCGTAGCTTAGGAAGCGTAGCGAGAGGTACTTTTATGAATTTAAAGTGGAATAATCTTCAAAACATGGTTTATTGTATTCTTTCATATAGTTATAGTGTTGGGTTACAATTCACTAATGTCAAGATGCTCCATTCTTTTCTCGTACTTCATTTTCAAAGCATTCTATTTACAAATCTATTCACTCAGCCAGTGATTCTACTCATAGAGTAGAGCCTAGACTACAGTACCTTCACGTTTGGACTCCACTTTCCACTTTAACATCAGGTGGACTGAAGTCATGTGTCTGTCATGTAGGTATACTGCCTCGGTGGCCGAACGGGTACCATGCCGGACTGCTACCCAGAGGCCCCAAGTTCGATTCCCGGGGCGGGAGTAATATTTGTATGCCTACATTTATTTCCCTCGTGAGTTTGAGTGTAACTTGTGGTTATCTATGACACAGGGTTTCCTTAGTGCGGGACTATGTTCAGTGTGCGTGTGCAAAAAAATGTATTAAAAAAACTTGGCAAAGCGTAATTCCAATAAAAAATAAGATAAGCTAACTTTTGAGGTCGGTTTTTTAAATAAAAGTTGCAATTCGCCTATAACGTCTTCCGGCTGATATAATGATGATTGTGTTTAAATAGCCGAAAAAGCCTTTTATTTGTACGTTGCCTAATTCGTAGTAACAAATTACCCGACTAGATAATAATAGCCGCTGTTCTGCCTTGATTAATCATGATGTGTATCCTAAGGCCCAGATTTACTACGTATCTATGAACACATTGTTTGTCGGCATCGGAGTGTTACCATAGCGTAAATACCAGCAGCAGTGTAACTTCATACAAATCTGGCAGCGCGTTTTGTGCAGGACTATTTAATGTATCATATTTATGAATATTATTATAACATAACTCTCATTTAATATAATTTTATTTAATATAGGGTAAAACCGGGATGGATACTTTTTGAAGGGGCCTCCTAGTTTAAAAATTATTAGTTTACCATGAATAATTCCTATGGATATAACTATATAGTTTGGTCTTATACATCACATTAATACTTGAGTTTATTGATCTAACATTTACTGATTTTGAAGAGTTTGTCTTTTTGCAAAAGTATTTTTTTGAGGATAGATGCCTACCTGTATGGATAGACGCCACACGGTGAAAATACTAAGAAGGATAGATGCCCTTTAGAATAAAATAGTAAAATTCATAATAAAATGATTTATTTGTAATCTTTGATATGTTGTATATAGATATTACATCTTTAATAATAAATACATACGTATTTAAAGTTACTACCTACTTCACTTCGTATTTTTGTAGCTATCAAAATATTCTATACAAAAATGTTCGCTGTTTGAACTTTAAATAATTTGTCTTTTTGGTACTTTTACTTACTTTTAAATTATTATCATTTACATGTCTTTTTCACTAAAATAATGTATTTCGTTATTTTCTTTTCCTAACTTTCTTGTCTTGTCCTTTGCCCCTAAGCTATACCGCGAAAAATCGAGGCGACTATCCTATTCGATATGGACAGATACCCTTTTATTATACAACTAAGTTATATACAAAAGAGCGATTATTGACACCTAGGTGCGCAGTTAATGAACCAGTGTATAATTATAATAAAAATAAAACGGAATTTACTATAACTAACAAAGTTATGCGACAGTACAGACTTGCGTCTGAAATTTTGAACCATTTATCGTGTTCGTCGCGGAGATAAACGCATGCACAAGCCAAACGCGTCTGTTCCACACGAAGCTCTGCAGGAACTTTGATGAGTGGTGTCTATACTCCTTATTTAAACTAATTATTCTTTGTTGCGATTTGGGGAAATTAGGTGTTTTGAAAACGAGGCACCTATCTCACCTATCTATCCCGGTTTGACCCTACGCTTTTTTAACCGACTGCAAAAAAAAGGGACTCAATTCGACTGTATTCTTTTGGGTGTGTGTTACGCGATTGCTCTGACATTTGTGAACCGATTTCAATGATTCTTATAGTGCTGAAAAGAGTCTGCCTCAGTGTTAGTATTATTTAAATTTGAAGATAATATTCCACCTCTATGTGTGACAAACTGGGAAATGAATCCGGCTTCGTGCACTTTCCGGTACCCTATTTCAAGCAAACTAGGCAAGGTGTGATTCCACGAACTTTTGAGGCCGGTTTTTTGTTATATAAAATTTACAATTATACATATACACTTCACCTAATATATCGAATGTTTAATATAAACTTACATTCTATACCATTGACTTACAAATAAATGGACGACGGGTCTAATACAAAAACCACGAAAAAAATGTCCCAAGTCAACCTATTCGAAATTTAAATTGTTATGTCATCGCAGTATCGCGCTGTCCGTAGAACAAATGAAGACTAAAGCGGAGTGTCGCGCTCTGTATACGATTTTAGCGCCTTACAAGTGCGGACACTTTTTAGCGCGGACTCGACGTCCATATAATTGTAAGTCAATGTTCTATACATAAATTTTCAATAACAATTATAAATTATATACCTGAGTGTACAAAATTACAATTGACATTGCAATAAAATTACCTAAGAAATGTTCGGAAATACAAACAGATTCGGTCCTGGTTTTCTTTTTCGTACAAGTCGTGCGCCTGGCGGTAAGCGACACGCCTGTCCATGGCAGTTGCAGTGCCACTCAGAGCTTTAAATCACCCAGAGACAAATTGACGATGGATGTGGCTGTAATTTTACCAGCCTGTGTACCGTCTAGGCTCTCGGGTTTCTCTCAGAGAAAAAAGTTTAAGGAGTATATAGACTGGTATCATGACTGTGGCATCACAGTACATTTACTCAAATATTTTATATGCCCGTAAAAATATACATAATTTCAGTAAGAAAGAAGATATCCATAATATTAACCTTAGAGCTAAGTCCAAACTCATGGTACCACGATTTCGTTTAACCAAGGTAAACAACTCTTTTATGGGGAACTGTATACGTTTTTACAATAAGATTCCGGAGCATATATTAAGTTTATCATTTCCTAAGTTTAAAAACTACATTAAAAATATTTTGATCGAAAAATCATATTGCAAAATTTAAGACTACGTGTTAGATACAGATGTATGGAAAGACGACACGGCTCCAGAATCCACACAAATTTGATTCAAAGTGTACTCCATAGCATTTAAGTTTATTTGAAAAGAGCAATCCCTAGAGTTTCTTGCTCGTTCTTCTCAGTGAGGTCAGCGTGGTGAACGAGCAGTAGCTTAAATGTGACGATTTCAAGTGTAAATTTATTTTACCTATGGAGTAAATAATCTTTTACTTTGACTTTGACTTTGACCAGCACCCTTACTATTTTAAATACTCGCATTACAGCTGGGCGGCAGAAATAGGTACTACGGCAGTACTTCCCTGGACGAACTCTTCCACAAGAAGCTCTACCGCTACTAAATTGACATGAAACAGTAGAAGTGTTTATGTTCTGTTTACAGTTGGTTTGAACAAAACTGCCTTAAATAAGAAACTCTTCAGCATTTCATTTTTATTTCATAGATATTCTTCCATATTTGTGATACAAATGCTAGTATGAAAATAACAATATGGAAGTACTGCATTTGACGAAGGTTATTTCAATACAGCATGTATACTGCGAAAATTGAAATACTATGAAATCTTAATAATGATTGATCATAGTTTCAAACTAAAAAAGTAATAACAAATTCTGGACTGTTAATATAATTTATACTTTACCTTGTTGTTAAGTTCACTACCGTTAGTACTTACCATGTAAGTTACGACGTTTTGATTTTATATTGAAATTAATAGTTAGTTAAATGTGCTGCCATCCAGCGGTTAATAGCCGAACGACGACGAATTCGAGATACTACTTAGTCCTCCAAAAAAGAAACGACCACATTGCAGCTTCGTAAGGTTTACTTTCGTTTCTTGTACCAAAAAAAAATTATTACGATAAACAGAAAATTCAAAATTTATTAAAATTAAATAAAATAAGACTTATGACGATCTGTCGATCGTGTTTCACCACTATAGATAATATTACATGTGCAACTATCATTTTTCCACTTCAAAGTAGCGATATTAGGCATTTTTCTACGATTTTTAAGGTTTTGCGTGAGATAATTGACACGACCTTAACGTGTAAATCGGAAATGGCGGATTGAGCTCAAGTTTCCGAAACTCCGCGAACTGTTGGCACACGTATCATGCAAACTAAGCACTTTTCTATATTTATTGTTCTGTGGTTATGTATAACTTATTTTTTCAAATTATGTTTACAACCTGTAGGCATAACTAAAATAATAATGTGACAACCCTACGCTCGATGTCTAGGCATTGACGCGCAGAACAGGCAGGAGTTACACTACTTGTCTTATTAATGCTATGGTGTTATGGATATCTTATAATATTGTGGTGTTATGTACAAGCAAGTGAGCGTGCTGAAACAAGCTTATGTATGGAAACTGAATGCAGTTCGGTAGACACAATCGATATAGTAATATCACAGTATTACCACATAATATACTCGAATACTTAAATACATGGACATGCCTATAAAATTTGAGAATTTCCTTCGATTTTCGTAGGATGGATCATTAGATTATGACTTGGTGACAATGGGACCACCACGAGAGTGCATGCTTTCAGACAAAAAAAGAATTTTCAAAATCGATCCACAATTGATGGAGATATTAGAAAACAAAATAGAAAAGAAAATATATACAACCCAACGTATAACCTCCTCCTTTTTTGAAGTCGGTTAATAAGAATTGTCACCATAATTAGATGGGGAAACTAATCTGAAAATTACCTATTACTGAGAATATTCTCGTTAATTATGATTTTTTTAAATTAATCTATTATTTACATCAAATGTGGATATGGAATGCCCTGTGTGATTTTTAGTCCGGGACTTAATTAGTCATGTATAAAACATATTTTAATTACCTCGACGTTTTGGACGTATTGCAACGTCTATAGTCTCGAAGGAATTGAAGAGGCGGGTGTCAACATTTTCTAGCTGTTCGAGTTTCTCTGACTACTCGCACTTGGTCTTCATTATTTATTTATGCACACGTAACTAGAGATGGGCAATGGGTTAAAACTCAATCAACTCGCCCTGGTTTTAACCGGGTTTTTACCCACTTTTGCCCAAAATCGTGGACAGAAACGGCGAGTAGTTTCAATGTAAAAAAATCTTTTTTTAGATTAAAAAGAGACATCTCCACACAATATCCATCTCGCAATCGTGTTCATTCGTGCTACTAAGAAAGAATATTACCATTCGATTTTTATAAAGATCGATTCAAGGGATCATAAGATATAAGGATTATTTAAACCGATTTATTTCAATGCTGTTTTCAAGTGAATCGGTTCAACAGAAAGGCAAATAGAAGTCCAATAAGTAAGCAATAAACATTTTATAATAATTATAATATCATTAAAGAAGGACGGCGACATACTGTGTATTTTGTGACCCAGTGTTTTAGACGACGTGCACTAACCGCTCACGCGATGCGCTCCTCCTACCGCAAAATGGCGGCTATTTGGTTCAGCAAATTAGAAAAGGATTCAGTTTAAATACAAGTTTTTAAAAATAAAAATTATTATTTTGCATTGCTAAATAAATACCCTACGTACTACAACAAATACATCTCAAATAAAATGCAGTAATACACCGCAAATCCTGCACTTAAAAAGCACTAATGAAATGTTTGGTGTACTTGGATAAATATGATAATATTCCGTTTGAGTGGTTCTAACGTTTACCATGAAATTACTCCTTAAAGTACAGTTTATAAACATTTATATTCAGGGTAAACTTAAAAAACGCTACTTACGGTATGTTTTCAATAAATAAACACCGAAATCACCAGCCCAAACAATAATACGTGACGTATTTTTGAAGTTGTTTATTTTTGTTAAATAACAGACCTACAGCATTAAAAACTTTATGGTTTGCTAGAGTAGTTACCGAAATAGCAATTAATATTAGTTCTTTTACCTGTTATAACTTCGATATCCGATAAATCGGTATAAAATCATCACCGGCACTTCTAGGTGTGGTATGCGTCTACGGCTGCATGTATCGCGTGAGCGGTTATAGAGATCTATCAATACTTGTGATTCATTATAATAGAAACAAAAAACCTAATTGAGTGCAGCCTGTAGAAGCTGGGGTCATAAAGTTGATTATATTATGTTTATAACATTGTCCTGTATTTCGCTTTAGATGTTTGTTCATAGTAACTGAAAACAACAAGTTTTCAGTTTGTATCCAAAAACAATAAAGTACTTGCTGAATATTCTCAAATCTGTCAAACTCTGCTAAATTTAATACAACGTTAACATGTTCTGCCGCAATGAAAATGAATAAAAATTAAATCTGCTCAAATGGCAGAAATCTGCGACAACGGGTCACACTTTTCTCAATCTCAATGTGACATTGACATTGGCAAGACGCCTCTTGTCAAAACGTTCCTTTGCTGACTTTCTTATCTCTCAGTCATAATATACTGTCTAAATATTTTTGTCATATTCTTTTTATTCTTTACTTTATGTCATTACTGTCTAATTGATTATTTGATTAGGTATTTTGTAGCTTTAATGTTTTATGTGTGTACTTTAAAATAATCAATACTTTAGTTACGTAAACATTCAGTCATGCTTAAAACGAAACGTATGTACAAGAATGTTACCTAATCTATGGTCGCACTGAATCCATTGCATTGTTTCATTGACTTACAATTATATGGACGTCGGGTCCGCGCTAAAAAGTATCCGAACTTATAGGGCGTTAAAATCGTACACAGAGCGTCATTCACGCTTTAGTCTTCGTTTGTTCGAGTGACAGCGAAGCAAGCAAAATTAGACAGTACTGCGATGACATTACAATTTAAATTCAACATTTTAGCTTTTTCATATTCCCTTACATGTCACTACGTTTAAATAGGTTGACTTGGGACATTTTTTTCGTGGTTTTTGTATTAGAGCCGTCGTCCATTTATTTGTAAGTTAATGCATTGTTTGCTGCATTTATTCTAAAATACATTGTTTTACAATTTCTTTATTCCTGACTTCTAAAAATATACAAAAAATTTTAATAATTAGACATAAACTAAAACTTTGAACTATACTAGCAAAGTCCATGAACGACTCTTCCTTGATTTTATAATAATTGGGTCTACTTATGCCATCCTTCTTTGAACAAAACTCGATTTACAGCAAATATTTAGTTATAGTTTTTGCCCTCGATTTCGGGCATTAATAGGTTTTATCCCGGGCGCTTGCTCATCTCTGTACGCAACGCCAAACTTTGTCCACTGGTTTTTATATACATACATATAAAACATATAACACTGCTACTACCTTTGTCGAGGAAAAATAGACCATAACGCCATAATAATGGTACCCATACTATTTAATACGAATATACGCATTCATGTTCATTGAATTAAGAAGTCGATAACGACTAAAATACGGCTTGTTTACGTTGTTTACGCAGGACGAAAAGGCAATAATTTAATAGAAATAAAAATGTTAATCCACGTGTAACATTGTCGATAGCGACCCTTTCCTGGCAACGGGTTTAGTCAATAAGTATACGTGTAACATTTGTATATGTGTAACAATAGCTACAATACGTGTGTTATATTATTATACTTTATTTACTCATTTAAAAAAATATAACAGGTATAAGAAAAGAATATTAAAACACAGGTTATATACTTCAAATATTAGGTAGTAAAACGGCCTTTTTTTTACACACACTCTCATAGCCTCGCACTAGGGAAACTCTGTATCGCGGGTGCCATATACACGCACATAGACGACAACCACAAATTACACCCAAACTCACGGGAGAAATAAATGTAGGCTATACAAATATTTCTCCCGTTCTGCGAATCGAATCCGGGATATCTGCGTGACAGTCCAGCATAACCGTTCTGCCACAGAGGCAGTTAAATATTTTACAATAACAGGATTAAAATAAACCTACAAAGTTTTATTGAAATCGGTTAACGGGAAGTGGTTGAAATTCAATAAACCGTATTCATCCTCTGATTTGCTACCCTTAGAAGTGGAATATTTTCTTTTAATTTAAATGGGACCACTATTGATGTACCCTTTTTTCCAATAAAAAAATAACCATCGAAATCGGTTCATAAACGTCAGAATAATCGCGTAACAAACAAAAAAAACGAATTGAGCACCTCCTCCTTTTTAAAAGTCGGTTTATAACTGACTGTATTTTTCCGTTGCAATAGTTTTTTATAGCATATTCACCCCTATTCAGAGACAAAGACAATCACGCCACTTATCGTTTTCAAAATCGGAACTTTAGTCAATAACGCAACTAGTATTGAGAAATATAATATAGGCTCAGATTTGACTAAATTGCGATGCAAGCACATAGAAAAATTCGTGAGGACCGCTGGTTCGTTCCGTGGCTTAGTTGGTGTAGCGTCTTGGACGGTATGTTAGAAGACGTCGGTTCGAATCCGGCCGGATCGAAGGATTTTTTTCTGAGTATTCGATCTTTGTATTAATAATTATAACAAAGTAGTGGAGTAATTTCACATAAAAAATAATTGAATATCAATTCAATAAAAATTTAAGAACTAAATTATTGTTTATACGAGATAAAAATTAAGATATGCATAATATAGGAAATGAAACTATTTTCCGGATTTAAAAAAACTTTGTAAAACTTAATGTAGCGTAAATTGGGTAATTAATAAAAAATAAGGTATTTAATTAATAACTATTGTAACTATAGTGAAAAAATAGGGTTGAAGACTGTACCACCTCAGTCAATCGTGACCACGGGACCTGTAAAGGGCCCGAAACGTCGGTTTGTTTGAAAAAACAAATATAGGCGATTTAAATCCGGAAAATAGTTTCATTTCCTATGTGTAACAATCGCGAAAACCTAAGAACTCGATATGCATAATAATTTGCCATTATACTTTTAGTAATTGAACCAATGAATATGCCATCACTGCTTTTCCACTAAGACTCAACTACCATTGCAATTAGACCTTAACAGAATCACAACTACATTTAATCATAATCGCAATGTAATCTGTATTGAGACTCAATGAAATTACAAGTGTGAGTGGTTTCATCAAGGCCGCCAGCGGCAATTGCTAAATAGCTTTCAGAAAAGAAATACTCTGGTGTCAACCTGATTGTCTGGTTAACTGGAAAAGTGGTGTATCTACTTCAAAGGGCCCATCTGCACATTCCGATTTGCGTAGCCAAGTACGTTTCCATTTGGGTGTAATGCGCGTAGTATGGTGAGATGTAAACTAATCAGCTAGTTACAATGTTTATAGCAACACACTTAGCAACATGTTTTATCAATAATGTTTTTGTTTGCTTTGATATTTCCAGCTTAAACGCCTACTCATATTGATAGTTTGGGTAACAAGTACTTTGAGACTGATTCTCTCAACAAATTGTTTACGCGTTGTGTTTAGTTAGGAACAAAAAATAAGTGAAATACAATTGTGTTTAAAGAAAAAATAAAAACACGAAAGGCTTAAGTGTTATTAACAATGGAATTAAAGGTACGATTGCTAAAAATATTCTTCAAAAAATGACAAAAATCAGATCAGATAAGTGACTTATTTATTAATTACTCAGTTCTATGGCCAAACTTCAACGTAAAACAAGTATGAAAACAATAATAAACAGAAGTCATTAGATAGTTCTGACGATGATCAGAAGAATTATTATTTGTAAGACATAACCACTGCGAATTGATGAAGTAATAAAGAGATAGTAGTAGAAATAGACAACAAATATGTCAAATAAAATCTACAACGACATATTAAATGAGACATCAGAGTTAATAGGAGAAGCTACTCAAGCTGACGAAGCTGTTCATGCAGCCGGACCAGCTGAACGTACAGCTCTGCAACCGCTGCTTTCAGAATTAAGAGTTCGCTATACTGTATTGCTAGCAAAATTAGATACAGTGTATGATCAGATGCTTCAGCCACAAAAACGCTTGATTGTCAAAAGGTTATTAGAAGCTTGCTTGGGAAGACTGATAGAAATTAAACATGATTTGGTTGAGGTGCATTTGTCGGATTACACTTACGATGACGATGATGTGAGTTTGATTTAAATCTTTTTGCACCCACTTATAACCCCGCACTAGGAAAACCCCATATAGCCATGGACATATACACAGACAACCACAAATTACACCCAACTCCAGTAGGCCATACAAGTATTTCTCCCGGCCCGGGAATCGAACTTGTCCCAAGTTCTCTGCCTGGCAGTCCAGCATGGTAACCGGCCACGGCGGCAATTGGATTTATAAATGAGATGTATCGGTTTCAGTCTTGTTTTTATCTAAGTTAATGGGGACGATTAAATCAGTACCTGATGACAGATTTCGAAGGTGTAACATAAACATTACAATTGATTCATAAATTATCGCTATACATTTATAATGTCATATCAACCGTCTACCAACACGTTACAATCATTTATCATTTTAATGTAATATCAGGTCCTAAAAAAACTTCAAATGACCCCTCATGAAGCAGAGCCAGTAGTGCCTCAATACTTTATCAGAGAAAGAGAAGATGAAGTCACCAATCGTCGTACATTTATAGAAGGCACTTTAAGGAAACTTGGTTATGAGCCTCCAAAACCGCAGCCTTTGGTATTGACTGAACAACAGGCGGTACTGGTTATACAGAGCCACGAAAGAGCTAGGCAAGGTAGACTGAGGTAAGGAAAAAAATTGTTTGTAAACGTATTTTCTTTAAAAGAACATCATATATTTGGTCCCGGAAAAGATGTAAAATTTGGACATTTGTATGTTTGATTGAAAACTAAAACATGCAGATTATTTGGGTATGCTTATGCGTAGGCACATAATGTAGGTTAAAGAAATAACAAGTGGACTTTTTCCTTCAAATTTCTTTTCTGATTTGTTTTAATACTTTTAGAGGACAATTCATGAAAGAAATCCGTCTTCTAAAAGAAAAGGGGAGGGATCAAAAAGGAGAGATGTCAGCATCTGCTGCAACCGCCATACAAAGGGTATGGCGGGGATTCATAGCCAGAAGAGCAACGAGGAAGAGAAAAGAAAAGGAACAGTTGTTAATTGGAATGTCAATGCCGCCATATGTTGAGTCTGCTGCAATCAAGAAAGCTGAAGAAGTAAGTTAATTTGACAAACCGTTAAATATAAACTCTGGGATTAAGATAATTTTGGATTGGCTAGTGATGTGGTTAACTGTGAAATAAAGTGAAGATGACACGATAATCAAAAATCAACCCTTTCATTTTTTGAATTCCATTTTAGAATATGATCAGCTACATACTCGATAAAGCTTTTCTAAACACTTAGAAATATTTGGGTAATTATAATGAAACCATTATAATTACTTTTAGGTAAAACAATATAGACGTGGATTACAAAAAGAGCGTGAAAAAGAATTTCAAGAAGCGTTAGTCTCGATTGAAGAAAAACTTCGTGCCAAACATAGCGTTAAAATGAACGAACAGATCGGAGATGAACTGAGAAGATGGATTAAAGAATACTATGAACGAACAGGGAGATTTCCTGACTTTCCATCTGAAGAAGGCGGTGGCAGTAGAGCTATGTTTAGTCGACAAGGTACTCAAAAAAATTCCAAAGTAATAACGTAGGAAATTTTGCTTTTATTAACAATTTTTAATAAAAATTATAAAATTTAAATTATAAACATTTTTATTAATAATAAAATTTTGTCCAACAGGTACAGGAACTGACAGTGAACTTTTAAGTAAATCATCGCCAGTGACGTCTTCTAGAGAATCGAAGAAGAGCAAAGACAGCAAAGATAAGAAGAGCGGCAAAGCTGATGATAACAAAAACAAAGACGAAGCTGAAGACTTGCAAACTTACAAATGTAATCCTTCAGCATTCTTGCAAGATGTTATGAACTCTAACGAAGAGTAAGTATTTATTTTCAAAGTGTAATAAACGTTTCTTCACATGATATAAAAACTATTTTAATCGACAATTAATAGAATTCTATGTAGTTTCATTAAATGTTTGCAATATTTGCCTCTATCAGATAAGCAATAAAAATATAATTGGTGCTTGTAATAGATTTGAAGACATATGGAAATTCAAAGACGACCCTGAAAATCCTCATGAACGTTATTATAAAGACATGATAGAAAGAGAGAAGATGGTCAAGATCGAACAAGAGATAAGAAACATAGTCGATGAAGTTATGAGAAGTGAGCTTGAAGTTTTACAAGCAGCATACGATAGGGACCGCGCTCATAAAGGGAAGAAAAGTAAAAAGCCCCAAAAGAAGGTAAACGTCATTAATTATATAGCAAACACTTCGTTATACCTAGTTAGGCTAAGAAATAATTGCACTCAAGACATAAACATTACTTCGCGAAAATCTATTGAACTTTGAAAAGCTATAAATTGGGTCTCTTCGGAGTGAGTTTATTTAAAGATGAATCAATTTATAGTCTAGTTTTATAGAAAAGTCTACCTTACTTCATATTTTATATTATAGGTACGACGCGGAGGCAAAAAGAGTAAGAAGAAGAAAGAAAAAGACCTCACACCCGATAGAACAACGGAATCACTGTTCGAAGAACTGGTGTCGAATGGAATTATTCGTCCCTATCCTCAAGTCAAAATTGATGATTACATTGGTGAAAAGTGTTATGTGGGAGCTGAGTTTAGAAGTCAAGGTGAAGAACCTGAGCCTTGTTTGGGTGATATAAGGCAATTGATAAAAGAATATTGCATTTTGCCTTTAGGCTCTGAGTATGTCAGAACAAATGCACCGTTGGTTCGATCCGTTCTTATTTCTGGTGAGTCTACCTAATTATTTATATATGTAGTTAATACTTAATTGTCACAAATTAGACAATGAAATTAGAGACTTGTCATTTAAAAAATTTAACTGGTTTTTAAATAGCGTAAGGGTTTTTCAGACCTTAATATTTTCGGTAATTGTAAATTAATATCATTAAACGATTGAAAATTACTGTAGGACCATCAGGCAGTGGCAAGAAATTTCTAATCCAAGCAATCTGCAGCGAAACAGGTGCAACATTATTCGACCTGACACCTGCAAACATAGTAGGCAAGTATCCTGGAAAGACAGGTCTCATAATGTTAATACATTTGGTAATTAAAGTATCAAGATTGCTGCAGCCGTCTGTAATATGGATGGATGAAGCGGAGAAGCCTTTTGTTAAAAAAATACCAAAGACAGATAAGACTGATCCGAAGAGATTAAAAAAGGATTTGGTGAAGATTATCAAAGGTTTGTTTGAATAACTTTTTTAAGGAAGCTTATA
>NW_020653460.1:537213-608074 GCF_003589595.1 Hyposmocoma kahamanoa
TGCTACCAAAAAGTTATTCAAATACCAAGAGCTGACTATGGGAGTATTTCCTTAATGTGGCGAACTGTTCTTCATAAAGCTGGAGCTTTGTCTCCTCGATTGGACGTATCTAGTTTGTCTAGAGTTTCTGATTCTTATACTATAGGTAAATCTCAAAATGTAATTTATATAATACATCTTAATATGTTCTTTTGATTGTTGGATCAAGCTCGATTGTTGTTACTCTCATATGAATGAATAATTATGAATTGAAATTAAATGAACGAATTAATGACATGGAGGCATGGTACAAGGAGGTCCTTGTTATTAATTTGTTTTCTTATATCAGGTACCCTCTTATCGGCTCTGAATGCTGTATTAACAACTAAGCGAAGATTGCAGCTACGTATTCGAGCACTGCAAGCTCAAGAAGTAGCTGTTCAGCTAAGTTACAAGGAACCCGTTTATGCCGAACAGGTACACGTTACGTAATTATTATTTAATTTAGATTCTCGTACATCTTCGTTCACGTTAAGGAAATTTTCTTATCATATCTGTTATGTTCATCCATCATGACACAAATTGCCATGTGGCGAGAAATTCATTCTTGGCAATTTGAGTAATACGGATAGCTGCAGACCGCACTTTAAACAATTTAAAATGTTGACTTTGTGTTGTATATATATTTTAGAAATTTGTAAATTTATTAAACAACACCTTGACTTTTACACTAACACTGACGACCTGCCTCAACGACACACTTTTAGACCACGCAATAGATTGCTTCTGCCACGATCTCGGCTACACATACACAGCTCCAGTCCCCATTCGTCCATTATTAAAAACGAGGAAAAGTATTCATTGTTTCTAAATAAATTAAAATTACATATTATTAATAAATGCTATTACAATTTAAATGAATATTTTGATGACAAATAAAAAGAATAATATTATAATAAATTTTAATAATAAATAAATGTTAATTACATACTATAAAGTTATTATATTATATATACTGTAATCTAATTAAATTCAAACTTTCAAGTGACATAATTCTACTCATAATATGACGTATTTCTTTATTATCATATGACTTTTTTTTAAACATTATTATTTGATAAATAACAATTTTAATTAATAATTGAAACCTCGGCCTACCTCTGCTGTTATTGTTATCCCTAATAAAGGGCTCATATGTGTAGCATTATTTTAAATTTAAGACATGTATACCATATGAATGCAATAAATATATTGAGTATTGAGTATTTTTGTTAATGGCGTTCAACCGGCCAACAGTCACACGATCAACGTGATGGAAATTATCCGACGCCTACAGATATTTGAAATACTAAAAAAAAGTGTCCTTAATACCACAAACGCCTTGCCGGCGTAAGATCTTAAAACTCTTGTGGTCGAGGTTGCACAAGCTTATCTATCTTTTACCTAAAATATTTCAGTGATGCTTTTGTGGAAGAATTTTGCAATACCCAGGTAACGTATCGATCAAGGCGGGATCACACAGTAAACCTTACCGCTAGTAAAGTAACAAAGGGATATGTACCACCAACTTTGTAGAGGAGTGATTGTAGTTAATGTTTATACCGTCAATGACAACATTTCAGTAGAAACGTTCAAATATTATACGTTAACAGTCAACGGTGACCATGGGACCCGTAAAGGGCCCGAAACGTCGGTTTGTTTGAAAAAACAAATATACGCGATTTAAATCCGGAAAAATAATTTCATTTCCTATGTGTAACAATCGCGAAAACCTAAGAACTCGATATGTACACCAGTATGGACTGGATGCTGCAAATAAAATCGAAGATGTTCGAAGACCTCAAGAACAAACGTGCGCGCCCAATTTCAAAAAGTGGAAATTTTTCCGGAAAAAATTCTGACAAATTGGAAAAATATGATCGAGATATGATTACTTGGTTTAGAAATATTTATTAAAAGTTTTATTTAGCGTGAATTATAATACAAAATTATATAGCTAAAAGCAAGTTAAATAAAAAACGAGAGACAACAGCGAAAAATAACCTTTTTAATGGCCTACGTCAAATGTGGAAAAATTTTGGGAAAATCATTTGTTTTTCTGAAAAATCAACTACCCGTAATTTCACCAGCACTCTTATACCCTTCAAAACCGAAACACAGTAATGTTCACGTTACCGCGGCAGAAATAGGTAAGGCGGCAGTACTTCCCTAGATGAACTCTTCTACAAGGAGATCTACTGCTACTAGACTTTCAAGGATTAAGATCACTTTTGATGTATCATCCCACGTGGCCTATACTAAGGGCACAATATGGCTCTTGCTACGTACTATGACGATCTTCACAGTGTAGCTGATAAGGATTGAATGCCTGAAGCTCACAAGCTGTACTCCGTCAAGCTACTGATGATTTTGATGCTGACCATATATATTTCAGGATGCTGCGGCAGAAACTTGGTGGTCCAAAACACCACTGGAAAGAAGACGGCAAAAGGCAATTCAAAAACTCCAAGAGTTGCAAGCTGAAGCCGAGGAAAGGGCTGCTAATGCTGTTAAATAATTAGTAAAAGTCGAAGACATATAATCATGTATTCCATAGGTAAAATTTTTACACCAGAAAACGTCATTTTTAAGCTATGGCTCTTTCACTACGCTGACCTCCATGAGAAGAACGAGCAGGAAACTCTAGAGATTGCTCGTTTCAAATAAACTTAAACGCTATAGAATACATTTTTAATCATACTTGTGTGGAATCTAGACTCACGTTGTCTTTCTATATATCTTTATCTAACACGTAGTCTACAATTTTGTAATATGACTTTCAATTAAAATATTTTTAATGTAAGTTTTAAAATTAGGAAATGATAATCTTAATATATGCTCCGGAATCTTATTCTAAAAACTATTTATTTTATGTCTGTCTGACGTATTTTTGCACTCATTTACGGCACATTTCGTCATTTTTAGCTAAAATTCTGGAGCTGTTCGCGGTGCAAGTTGACCATACAGTTATATTTTAATTGGCAAAAATACAACGTTCTTTTTTTGAAACTCATTAAAGCACTATGTACAGAACTTTAATCTTTTTTTTTTTCAGTTTGGTAACGAGTACCATAGATAGTAGAATTTCTACTCTGAACTAAAAACAGCGCCTTTGTGATATGGTTTAAAAACTATTGTAATTGAACAGCATAATAAGGGAACATTTCTGTATATTACTAAGTAAAATCCATTGATGTTAGTGTTTTTAATTTAATAAACGTCAAATACTACTTTTTATTGTAGAAAATCTTATTATTGATGTCAGTTGTGGCTTTTGAGCTTACTGTATACCCAACAATTATTCAAATGGATTTGAACAAAAGATTTGGTAGATTGGCCTTTTTTTCCCGATCCCGAATATGTACATGATTTAGTTTTAATAAAAATGTTAGTTGTGCTTTTTTTGAATCGAAATTTTTTTATGACGTCAAGTGACGGGACGAACAAGTCGTGCTCCTGGTGGTAAGCTACACGCCTGTCTAGTTACCGTGGTACCAGAACACTCGAGAGCTTTAAATCGCAAAAATCTGAGTGGCGCTACCACTGCGCCCGTCACCTTGAGACATAAGTTGACAAGTCCCATGTGCCTGTGAATTCACCACCACACTTACCCTTCTAAACCGGAAGGCAGTAATGCTCAGGATTACTGTTTGACGGTAGAAACAGGTAAGATGGCAGTACTGGACTCTTTCCCAAGGAGCTCTATTGCTACGTCGAATAAGGTTCAGAACTCTCGGAAAAAGTGGGAAGTCCCCAACCTGCAGTGGGAAGTTCACAACCCTCGCCTGAGAGAAGACCCATGCACGGTAAGGGGGCATATGAATGGGTTGATGATGGTCTAATTGATCATGAAAACACATCAAAGTCAAATAACAATTTACTCCACAGGTAATTTTTTTACACTTGAAGACGTCATTTTTTAAGCTCTGCTCGTTATCTGTGCTGACTTCCCTGAGAATGAAAAGAACGAACAAGAAACTCTAGGGATTGCTCTTTTCAAATAAACTTAAATGGAATACACTTTGAATTATATTTGTGTGGAATCTAGACTCATATTGTATTTCTATACATAACATACAATACATACAATAACTATAGTGGAAAATTGAACAGTTCTGAAAACACCTTTAAAGGTAACTTTTATAATATTTTCCAGGCAAATACTCGAAACATTTTAATCCCATTTCGAAAACTCGAAAAAGTTTTAAGCGAATAAAGCAGAATATAGAATGCCATTATAAAACTGGCAATGGGAAATCTTGAAAGCAAAAGGGTTGCAAAAAGGATGCCGGCAACACACACCTGTTAAATCCCACGAGTATTATTGAGGGAGAACAGAAATTAAATATCCTATTGACAGCTCTTGTATAGAAAAATATATTTTTTTTATAATATCAAGTGACGGGACACGTGCGCCTGATGGTAATCAAACAGAATCAAAATTCTATTGTCTACGGTACTCGCTACAGAAATGAAAAATTTCATTTCTGCACACAGACCATAATCAAATCAAATCAATTTTTCTGAGTGTTTTTCCGAGTGTTCGATCTTTGTATTAATAATTATAACAAACTAGTGTAGTAATTTCACAAAAAATAATTGAATATCAATTCAATAAAAATTTAATCAAATCAAATCAAATCAAAATCTTTATTTCAGATAAGATATCCATAAAGTGTTAGTAACAAAATCCTTACCATCTATGTTAATAAGAGTTATCTAGAATGTACAATATACCCTTATCCACCTATACAATATGGGCCCATCGTTCCTCTCGGCCACTGTTCGAAGAATGCCATTGTCGCTGCACCGCACCCTGCGCATCAGGGATGCCACCCGCTTTCGCAAAATTGAGCTAAAACCGTCCACACGCGCCTCGGCAAACATTTCTGAAGCGCTACATTCGCGCGGCAACCCCAACAGCATTCTGAGTGCGTCATTGTACACACAGGGCGCCATACGCTTTCTGTGTATACTTGACCCACAAGCTGCACGTGTAAAATGATTGGCAAAATGCTTTAAAAGGCATGAGCTTCACGTTTGTAGTACAGCGTGCAAACCTGCGGGCCAACGTATTGCACCTTACAGCCAACGCCCTGCGCTCCCTGTCCATGTGACTATCAAAAAATGATTTAAAAAAAAAAAATAAAGTCATATTTTTGCTAAATAAAAAATATCAAACCTGACGCTAGTTTAACGCTCTGCTGCCTCTTAAGTAGCTAAATTGGCCTAAAATCTTGCATACATACACCATACAGCTTTATTGAAAAAAATATTAGTTAAAGTATAAGTGTTACTTGTCCACTTCCATTCTATTTCTTTACTTTTTGGTTTGTAGCGTTTGTTTGGCCTTCGCCTAAATATATGAAGAAGCTGTGTGGTGGAACATTTGCCTAACCAAATAAATGGATGAAAATTCGTTAAAAAAAGCAATGAGTTGTTTGTCATGGATTGAACAAATTATACATTAAATATTGGTGGTGTTTCATTATTTTATTTACTCACAGAAAAAGGATTGTAATTGCTGTCATTAAATAATTCGGTTAAAATCTGCCTATCTACCTATTACCTAGTACCTATTACTTAACACTTGACTTTAAGAACACTCACTGAATGCAATGGTTGCATAAAAAATATTAAATTATTTCAATTAATTAGGTTCTTCAATCTTACAGCTGCTTACTTCAAATATTAATAAATATTAATATGAATAACACTTTTATTATAATCTCAGTACAGAGTACTAAAAAAACCGACCTCAAAAGTACGTGGAATTACATCTATTTGCCAAGTTTTTTTGAAATCGGTTACCGCAAAGTGCGCAAACCCGGATTCATCATAATAAAAATCGGTTCTCAGTACTCAAAGTTTATTGAGAGAGAGAAACGCCTTGAATTAGAGAATAGCAAAATCAACCATTAAAATAATTGCTCCTTATAATAAAATTTAGGCGCTGTTTTTAAAAACGAATCTTTATCATCAAGATTCGAAGACTCTTAGAGGTGGATGGTGTTCTTGAAAATTAAATGGGACCACTATGAAGGTACCCTCTTTCCAATAAAAACAGAATCATGAAAATCGGTGCACAAATACCGGAGTTATCGCGTAACATATGTACAAAACACATACAGTCGAATTGAGAACCTCCTCCTTTTTGGAAGTTGGTTAAAAAGAACTATTTATTAATAACAGCTAATTACTAATATTAATTACATAACAAAAAAAGACTTGCGCACACTCACCGTCACACGGCGCTGACAAGTGCAATTCATGTAGATTAGTTATTAAGTTTTATTATTTATAATATATTTTTTTATAATATCAAGTGACTGGACGAACAAGTCCTGAGCCTGATGGTAAGCTACACGCCTGTCCATAACAGTTGCAGTGCCACTCAGAGCTTTAAGTCGCAAAGATCTGAGGGGCACTGCCACTGCGCCCTTCACACTGAGACATAAGTTGACAAGCCCCATGTGCCTGTAATTTCACCAATACCATTACCCTTCAAAACCGGAACATAGTAATGCTAACATTACTGTTTGGCGGCAGAAATAGGCCAGGAGCTCTGTTGTTACAATTATATCAATGTATGTTAGGTCTTTAGTTATATGTTATACGGGCCATAAGTTGCTCGACTCAAATAAATAAATATATAAATAAAATAGTCCCTGCTAACCCCAATGGGATACGTGTTGAATGTTTTTATTTATATATGTGAACACTTGTCCACTGGTTTTGCCATAATAAGATAGTGTAATAAAAAAAACCTCAAGTCACTACTTTTGCGTCATTGCTTTTGTAACAACAAATCTATGTCTTGAAGATTAATGTTTATAATTCCAATATCGTAACAAACCAGGATGGTACTACGTATAATAATTACCAATTAACTACCCTATATTCGTTAAGGTTCGAATTCCCTTAACATGTGTTCTAAAAATCCCCAGGGTCTTCGCTGGAATTAGTAAAAACAAACAGAGGAACGTAATTAATGACTGTGGCAGTTTGTGCAGGGGAATAAATTTGCGGTTTGATGGGAGTATACATTGCATTACAACCCTACCAGGGTAACAAGGGTAATAGGGATCTTATTGGTTGTAGGTCTCTTGTAAAAAAATGTATAAACTTTGGGAATGGAATTTGTCGGTTTTAATTTTAGATTTAAATCTCATTACGAGCTGCTTCACGGTCAAACTTAGTAACCTTTGTTTAATAAAGGAACATGATCATACCTACGTTAAAAATGCTTTTATCCGCTCACGCGATACTTGCAGCCGCAGACGCATACCACACCTAGAGGTGCCGGTGATGATGTTATACCGATTTATCGGATATCGAAGTTATAACAGGTAAAAGAACTGCTAATTGCTATTTCGGTAACTACTCTAGCAAACCATAAAGTTTTTAATGCGTAGGTCTGTCATTTAATAAAAATAAACAACTTCAAAAATACGAGTAATTTCATGGTAAACGTTAGAACCACTCAAACGGAATATTATCATATTTATCCAAGTACACCTAAAATTTCATTAGTGCTTTTTTAAGTGCAGGATTTGCGGTGTATTACTGCATTTTATTGGAGATGTTTTTGTTGGTAGTACGGAGGGTATTTATTTAGCAATGCAGAATAATAATTTTTATTTATAAAAACTTGTATTTAAACTGAATGCTTTTCTAATTTGCGAAACCAAATAGCCGCCATTTTGCGGTAGGAGGAGCGCATCGCGTGAGCAGTTATCATAATATGCCAGTCATACAAAATAACATAAAGTACCTACATACAGAAAACAAATTCGTGTATGTTCAATTGAATAGCGGGATAATATTATTGAATCCTCAAAGATATAATCCATGTATTGCATCGAGTATATAACTAGAAATAGAGACGAAAAGTCATTTGATTTGTTTGAAAACTATTCTGCCAAATCATACTGCGCTCCGATTGGCTAGCCCGAATTCGAAACAATTGACGGGTGTCGTCAATTGTTTCATCTCAAATCGACCAGTTTAACTTGAACTTTGCTATATTGGACGAAAATTGAAAATTACATATTTAATGTTTAATTACCGACGCTGTTTTTCCCACACCCCGAATTGAACAGCACCCCACTGTTAGAGATATTTATTATCTTTATTATAATAAATACAGAAAGTTTTTGGAATATACGGAAACGTACACATAGGTCAGTTGTTGGCTCTGTATTATTTCAGCGTTTTAATTTGTGATTTAAGCGCAAACGAGAGTTGATATTTAAAAGTGATATAAGCCCACTTCCCTGATAAATTGTCAGGGATGGATGGCCCTTATTTCGTTCCTATTTCTGGTTTATACTCGATGATCTATTGTAATTGTGCACTTTTTTAAATAAACGATATTTTTTTTAATGTTAGATATATCGCACTGCTATTACAATAGTGTTGTAACTCAAAAAGAGGACTTTCTCAGAATCGATGAAAAACGAATTACTCACTTCCCGCAAAAAAATTAATTAAATTTATATGTTATAGTTTATTATAGACACTTAAACAATTTACCAAATATATTTAACAATAAAATAATTTCATGTTTTTCAATAAGGATTATTTTGGCCACAACTAGCTCACATAAACTGTGTCTTATTTTGAGTTAAGTAGATGTCTTTTGATTTTTTCTCACAATATTCCAAAGACGGTTGTTTTGAAGTGTAGAGAATCAAGTTTTACGTTCAGTAATGATATAATATTAAATTTCACATATTTTGAGTTACAACACTATTGTAATGGCAGTGCGATATATATAAATTGTTTCGTCTTTTTTAGTTGATCTACGGATAAATTATAAACGAACTGCATTTAAGGTAACACTACCATTACATTTAAGCATACTAAATTAATATTTGGTACTTATTCAAAAATAATATTTGATCCTCTTTTATAATTATTGGCGTTTTCTTTTAACGATTGATGACATTAATAACCAGTACATCTTTTGATATTGATTTCCTAATAAATCTTCGTTGCTTGGTTACGTCCTCCATTCAGTAGGTTAGGTTAGTATATCGTCGCCTTACGTTCTCAAATTCTTGTCTTACAGCCATTGACTTACAATTATATGGACGTCGGGTCCGCGCTAAAAAGTGTCCGAACTTATAGGGCGTTAAAATCGTATACAGAGCGTCATTCACGCTTTAGTCTTCGTTTGTTCGACTGACAGCGAAGCAAGCAAAATTACTGACAGTAGACAGTACTGCGATGACATTACAATTTAAATTCAACGTTTTAGCTTTTTCATATTCCTTTTTTAGTTTTTTTTTTAGTTTTTAGTTTTTTTTTTTTTTTTTAACGCACACACTCAACATAGCCCCGCACTAGGGAAACCCTGTGTCGCGGGTGCCATGGACACACACATAGACAAGCACAAATTACACCCAAACTCACGAGAGAAATAAGTGTAGGCCATACAAACATTTCTCCCGGCCCGGGAATCGAACCTGGGACCTCTGCGTGGCAGTCCGGCATGGTAACCGTTCGGCCACGGAGGCAGTTGAAACACTTTACATGTGACTACGTTTAAATAGGTTGACTTGGGATATTTTTTTCGTGGTTTTTGTATTAGACCCGTCGTCCATATATTTCTAAGTCAATGCTTACAGCACAAAGTTATTGAAATGCAAAATATGCATTGTATATACAAATTGTTGTGTGTGTGAGTGATTATTCAACTTTCTATTTATTTTAAATTTCTTATCAAGGTTATTAATTTGCATGCATTACTTTAAGAATAGGTAAAAACCAGAGTGTGATTATGAAGGAAATGTGATATCAGTAATATTTGTATGTACAATCCATTTTTTGCATTTCAGTAACTTTGTGGTTTAAGATACGAGTATGAGAAAGTAAGGCGACTTGGATTCCAAAATTCCACTAGACCATATTACCACTTAAATAATACACATGTCTATCCCGGATCCCGGAGTGGGATCGAATTAAGTTTTCTCTGTTTTCGATCTTTGTATTAATAATAATTGTGTACCATAATGTTCACAACAGCACAAAACACACGTAATAGATGTTGAGCTATTATGACTTGTAAACGTAATTACGACGTGTAATCGGTATAAAGATGGGTACTTACCCAAGTCCAACAAAGCATTAATGCGTGTTGATGTAATGAGATACGTGTATCAGGATTATAGCAAGTAAGAAAGGGGCATGAGGTGTACGTAAGTAATGATTATGAATGACTGAATGAATGAATGAAATTTATTTGCTGAAAATACGGTTTACAATAGGTGGTACAAGTATACATAATAAAACAGTACGCTTATTTTACCGCTATCGGCATACAAATCTATGAATGTCAACATATTGGCTGCTAAATAATTCTAAAGCAAGTCCTATTGCATAAAGATAATACATTATAATAGTAAGTTATTGCCATGTCATGAAGATGTCAAAAAATATAAATACATTTCTTATCAAATAAGTTAAGTGGTCAAATTTATTGAGAATTATATGTAAAGAAGTCATTAGTTGAATATATTTTATTTCTCTTAGCCATGACATCAGCTGACGTTTAAATAGAAGATTATTATTTATCATTTTTTTATCAGAGGATAAAGCATTATATATCCTCACACGCATGGCCCCGCACTGTTTCTGGTAGTAACTTAGTTTAGTATAACTATTACAAACTAATCTGTCTGGACCCCTTACATTTATATTGAGAATGTCTCGCGTTTTTTTTTAAAGTTTATTATTATTTTTTACAAAATTGGATACATCGAGTTCTTAGGTTTTCGCGATTGTTACACATAGTATACAGGTAGTACACAGGTATAGTTTACAGGTAAAATGTAAAGGGCCCGAAACGTCGGTTTGTTTGAAAAAACAAATATACGCGATTTAAATCCGGAAAAATAGTTTCATTTCCTAAAATTGGATACTTGAAAGATGTACATACAAGGCAGCGGCAAGATGTGAAGATACTCAAATAACGGTCTACAAGATTCTCGGGGCTCTAAACCACACATTGCCCGTACTCACTTTTTTTGTGCTGTAAATAATTTACTTATTTATGTTCAATTTCCCCAAATCACAAGTCCGTATCGAAGTAAGGATGCAACGTAACGTAACGTAATGAAAGGCCTCTAGAGTCGTAGACATAGCGGATGTGTCTCGCAACCTTCTCAAAACATAAACATAACGATGAAGATTATTCAGTACTGTTATATGGTATATAAAGTTTCCACTCGAACTTATCGTCAATAATTACACCTTCAAATTTTCTTTGTTGTACTTCTTGTAGAATATGACCATTGTAATTAATATTCAGTTGTAATTTATTGTGTCTGACAGTTCCGAACTGATATGGTTTGGTATGACAGGCTGGTGTCCACAACTTGACGTCCAGGCGCTAATTTTACGTGTCGTAGGTACAGGGTCCTTATTCGTACCACTCAAACTCCTCCAGGAATCTCAGCAACCTCCAAGGTTTGCTGAAGACTTCGGGGAGCGACCTCGGTATTCCAAGGTACCTTTGTAGAAGGCCACGCCGACGCTTCTAGAGAGCTGTCTGTGATACCGAAATTGAAAACGTGTTTATTGTATCAATGTAACAAGTCGTGCACTTGATGGTAAGCGTCACACCTGTCCATAACAGTTGTAGTGCCACTCCGAGCTTTAAATCGCAAATCTGAGGGGCACTGCCCCAGCGCCCGTTACCCTGAGACATAAGTTGACAAATCGTACGTGCAGCACCTTTACCCTTCAAAACTGGAACACAGTAATGGTCACATTACTGCTTGGCGGCAGAAATAGGTAAGGTTAATTCTTAATTATTAACTTCATTAATATTAAATGTATGTTAATAAAATTCCATATAAGTGTTATGATGTGTAATGTAATGTTAAATTATTAATGGGTGTATACCTAAATAAAGAAACATTTTATTTTTATTTTTTTATATTACTGCGTTTCGGTTTTGAAAAGTAAGGGTGCTGGTGAAATTACAGGGACATGGGACTTGTCAACTTACGTCTCAGAGTGCCGGGCGCAGCACAGTGACAGCTCAAATCTGCGTGATTTAAAACACTTAGTGGCACTACAACAGACGTATCCTTAACACCAGTCATACCATTATTCGTCCCGTCATTTGGTATCGTAAAAAAACGCAATTAATATAAATAGGAATTAGTAAGTACTAGTCATCAACCATCTAATACTAATGTGATCCGGAGTGGATTGTGAAATATTTACATTTTTTTTTAAATAATATTAAGTGACGCGACGAACAAATCGTGAGCAAATAAGCAACAGGCCTGTCCATAACACAGTAATGGTCACATTACTGTTTGGCGGCAAAAATAGGTAAGGTGGCAGTACTTCCCTAGACGAACTCTTTCACAAGGAGCTCTACTGCTACTAAACCTGTTTGAGTGCGAAGCTTTTGCCTTTTTAAGTAAGTAATATAATGTAAAATAACTTTTATTATTCTTATGCTATAACAAGGTTACGCAACTACCAGAAAAAAATGTATAAGTATAAAAAAAAGGAAAACTCCCGCGTTTATGTACAAAGAGTCGCTAACAACTCTCTAACGCTTATTCTCTCGCTTTACCAGAGTCGAGCCTGCGTTATGTTTTACTTTGTTGCCTTTGTGCGACCCCCGAGCGAAAAAAGTAAACGAGCATTTTGTTTGCCATTGTGTGCTTTCCTTTTTTTATTCAAATTTGCTTTGGTGACATAGAAAACATTTTTATTACCCTTAGCTATAGAGAGAGATATGCACGGAGTGACTAGGTACGAAACGAGGTTATCCCACAAAGAACCTAGTTTGTCGACATAGCTGGTAGAAAAAGCAGGCTAAAGTGGCAGTCGGTCATATCTGTCGAAGAACCGATAACCGACGGGTGAGGCGAGTTTTTGAGTGTTCATCACGACTTACAGTAGTGCATAGGCCGAAAAAAGTATTTTTTATGTACTTTTATAATAATAAATTAGTTGTACATTATGTAAAAATGCGAGACTAAGCATATCCGATGCAGACAAAAGCATTTTTGCGCAAAAGCTTCTGTAGTTTCAAGGTTAATGTTAAATTAAATTGAACAGAAATTTACGATACTTGCTTTTTTATAATGCCTAGAAATATGATCTTGTCGGTAGGCATACTAGTGAATGGATTTTATTTTTTTAACATTTCTCATTTACGTTTTAAAGAATGCTTAATTTAAGACCAATATTTTATAAATTTAAAGCTATTTATTTTTACCATATCACTTTAACCGATTTATTTGTCTATCTTGATTAGATTTTACTAATTTTAGCTGCCACCTTGGATGTGAGAACGCAATAACTAACTGCCCTCAAAATCAACAATATATAGTATAATGTAATATTGAAATAAATATTTTGAACGAAATATTTTCTCATCTGTAATAAAAATTATTATACCGAAATTATTAATTATACGTAATAAACAAACCACCCAATGTACTTGTTAACCGATTTCAAAAAAGGAGGAGGTTCTCAATTCGACTGTAAGTTTTATTGTTGTATCTATGTTACGCGATAACTCCGGTCTTTTTTGTTGGAAAGAGGGTACCTCCATAGTAAAGGGAATGGGAAATCCAAAATTAAATGGGACAATTTTGAAGAACATCATCCACCTCTAAGGGTGGCTGTTCACGCACGTAGCCTACATTTTATTATAAGGAGCAATTATTTTAATGGTTGATTTTGCTATTCTCCTATTCAAGGCGTTTTTCTCTCTCAATATACTTTGAGTAGTGAGAACCGATTTTTATTATCTCCTTTGTCAAGTTCCTATAGTGGCGAACTAGGGGATAATTCCGGGTTTGCATACTTTCCGGTAGCAAATTTCAATAAAACTTGACAAATAGATGTAAGTCCACGTACTTTTGAGGTCGGTTTTTTAAGTACTCTGTACTGATATTATTTTACTATGAAAACATAATATTTTTCGCGGTGCCATTCAAAGTGCGCGACTCGGCAGACGTAGACGCCTTTGTTATATTATTTTGCACAACTTACACTTACGGTACTTGTAACTAAATATGTATGTGTTTAGTTATAAGTATTGTAAGTGCTGTAAGTAAGAATAACTAAATTATGTATGTCTTTATTTATGTTATAGCAAAAATTGTTCCAGTGGCGCTTATAGCTTCGTCTAGTTTGAAATAAGTTGCTTAGTGTGATTTCATTACAGTACATTAATTCAGCATCATAATGCGATATTGAAGAGAATGAAAAATATAACCATAACAGTAGATTGATGCCGGCTGTTCCTACAGCAAAGGTAATCATTCATTGAAAATTAGATTTTAATTACCAGCAATTAAAATCCTAATGTAATTTTAAGCTGCAAACTTTTCGCCGTAAAATGTTCAGTATTGAAATATAATTGATTCCCGCCAGTGGCGACCAATTGTGAACAAATACCTTCATACACGTAATTTTGGCACAACCTCATTGGTTGGCCATATCGCAATGAATACCATGCCATCAGCGAATACAAAAGTGTATCTTACAAATTTCAAAATTTACGACGAAATCAAAAACAGATTAAATACTCGTTGAAAAGGAAAAAAAGTAAAATTCTTAAATCAGGTGTTAAAAAGAAGTGACACTACTTGCTTGTGACGTCACAACCGTAATGACGCCTCACAAATTATGTTACAGAGACGGAGTTTCGTAGATTTTGAAGGGTAAGGGTGCTGGTGAAATTACAGGCACATGGGACTTGTTAACTTATGTCTCAGGGTGACGGGCACAGTGACAGTGCCCCTCATATTTGAGATTTGAAGCTCTCAGTGGCGCTGTAACTGTTATGGACAGACGTGTGCTTTCTACCAGGCGCACGACTTGTTCATCATTTGGTATCATAAGAAAAAAGTCCATCCTATTGAATTGGCGAAAGCAAAATAGAAAAATGGGTCAAACAATAAGAGTGTGTGAGAGATAATGATATTATTATATATTTATTTTTGTTTCGATCAAATAGATAACGATGTATTTGATCGAAACAAAAATTAAATCGACACACTACATCTTGGTGGAAGCTCAAAAAAACTTTGCGGAATAGGTAAATAGTGAAATCCACATTCGAGGAACTCATTTTCGTCTGCTTCACGGGAGCTAAATTGTTTTCCTTGTAGATCATTATCTAAATTGCGGAAAAATGGTGGTCGGTAGGGGTTAAGTCATGTGAACATTGAGGGTGGCGAGGAGCTTAAATCTATAACTTCTGTAAAGTGGTGGAAATGGTTTGTTCGGCAGTATGCGCTCTAGCGTTATCATGTAACATGCATTTATACACCCGCGGATACCCTCACATCGAAGCATACACACCAACACACACAACAATAACATACACTTATACAAACGCGTATACAAACACACCAATTCATATACAAACACATCCATTTATGCACAAACATACATAAGATCAATCTTAGAAATCTACTTAATATATAGAGCCATACAGAATGTAAATTAAACTAATTAAATAAACTTAATAAATAATAAAATATAAAAAATTAATATATAAACTTATAAATACAGTGTGTGATTAATATTTATGCATATCGAGTTCTTAGGTTTTCGCGATTGTTACACATAGGAAATGAAACTATTTTTCCGGATTTAAATCGCGTATATTTGTTGTTTCAAACAAACCGACGTTTCGGGCCCTTTACAGGTCAACCGTAACCATGGGAAAAATAGTTTCATTTCCTAATATTTATACAAATAAGTAACTTATATCATTATAATTTAGTAATATTAATTATAATTTAGTATTAAAATGTTTGAATTGCAAATTGTATTAAAAATTTGTACTTTAATTATTCTTGGTTTATGTAATGCTCCACTAGTTTGTTATAATTATTAATACAAAGATCGAACACTCAGAAAAAATTCCTTCGGTCCGGTCGGATTCGAACCGACGTCTTCTAGCTTACCGTGCTAGACGCTATACCAACTAAGCCACGGAACGAACACGCGGACCTCACGAATTTTTCTATGTGCTTGCGTCGTGTCTTTGTATTTGGTTTTTCAATGACTCATTAGTCGTAGCGCCATCTATGAGAAATCTATGAAAGATTTATCACCCAGTTAGTACATTTACAACTACCAGTCCTGGCGAGAGATGTCGCTATACACTGTGTTTTAAATTTTTATTGGATTGATATTCAATTATTTTTTGTGAAATTACTCCACTAGTTTGTTATAATTATTAATACAAAGATCGAACACTCAGAAAAAATTCCTTCGATCTGGCCGGATTCGAACCGACGTCTTCTAACTCATGTGTACACATAGAAAAAAATCGTGAGGTCCGCTGGTTCGTTCGGTAAGCTAGAAGACGTAAACCAAAATCACACAGTGCGTTTGTTAGTTATATCTCGAATATTTATATATAAACCGCGCTGTTACCTTGTACGAATTGTACGAAGTTACCATACTTCTCTCATTATGCCTAATGCCCCATATTATGCCTTAATTCTTAATCTCACAAGATCGAAACCCAAAATTTGGGCTTGTCACCTGTAGATTTTTATACTAGTTTCAACTTTCAAGCATATTCCATTCATTCCGTTAATTGTGCATTTTGAGTGGATGATAAGAAAGCTTCGCTCGCTTCGCTTCGAGAAAGTAGGAACATAAAGAACAATGTTTCATTTACTTTAGGTAAACTGTTTTTTGGTATAAAAATTTAGAATGTTACTTTTCCACGTGTGATTGGATCCCTAGTCAGCGCCTTGTAGCTGCTCGCTTTGATGTTCTTTTTTATTTTGTTTACTGTACCTTATTTTTTATATTTTCCCTCTTTTAACTTCTATCTTCTCCTCAATTATAACTCTTACAAATTCGTCACTACATAAAAAATGTCTTTTTCCCCTTCTCTTCTCTATTGTCTCCGTTCTTTGTTGTCTTGTTTTTCATTTCCATTGTTCAAATACAGTAAGGTTCATATTTGAACGGCCGTTTTACCAAACCAAAGATATTAATATTACGGCCGGAATCTACGTCAGAATTATGCTTAATAAAACTTCTTGCTTAGCCTTTTGTCATTGCTGAGTGTAGATCTCCTTAATTGCAAGCCATTCTTCCCAATCATCCATCCTCAATCATCCATCGCCATTTTGTTTGATGCTCAATTCAGTTAGGCCAGTGCGATTCCAGATTTCTGTATTTTTTATTTTGTTGTTAAAGAATATTACGTTCATAAAACTTATAAGATAATTATAAAGATAAGATAATTATAAAAACCTATAAGATAAATTGATCGACGTGCAGATCAATAGCTCTTAGACATTTACGCATATGATATAAAACTTACTAAATCCACAATCGACACCAAAGTAACTATCATAAAGAAAGTTACTACCATAAACTATAGCTCGGCTATAATAATTTGGCATTACGCCTCATAATCCGGTGGTAGAGGTAGGAGACCGCTATATTTTCTCGCTTATCCCCCTTGTCATAAGCCAGCAGGTGGTCTTACAGTAATAATTTTATGAGATACCCCTTAAGTTCGTACTTTTGATACCATTCAACGAGTAAGTTTGGCTTCTGTGTTAAGAGATTAGTGATGTGCTGAGACGTATCGATATACCTATTTTGTGTATTAATATTAAATTTTTATGTTAATTGTCCCTAGGCTTCGCAGATTATTATAACAATCATATTTGGGTTAGTGTCACATTTAAGTATAAGTTCCCAAATATTTTGGGGAATTGAAGTTTATACTTTCGATACACATATACATACATACGTATACATACATATACATAAATATACATACATATATATATATATATACAATGGGTTCCTCTGGCTTAGGCAAAGACGATGAACCTTTCCTCCTTCACGTTCATTAGGTTTTTTCTTACATGACCTTTTATTCTTCTAACGGTTAATCTGGCCTTTTTTCCTGATATTCCAATTTTAAAACATTTTTTATATGCAAGTTAGGCTTCGGTTTGACTACAATCTCATTTGTCCATAAGTGAAGGTGTAGGTGCGTTGCTCACGCATTTACTGTATAAACACACACATACACGCACTTTCATCCAGTAAACATTGCCTTACCATTTAATTTCTTAATCTTTTGTTCTTTTTTATAATACCAAATAACAGGACGAACAAGTCATGCGCCTGGTGGTAAGCGACACACCTACTATAACAGTTGCGGTGTCACTTAGAGCTTTAAATCCCAAAGATCTTCACTGACTGCCACTGCGCCCGTCACCTTGAGACGTAAGTTGACAGGGAGAGAAGAGGATTCAGTAGGCATTTCTTTTGACTCATAGTGAGACTTGCAACTACGGTTGTGGTTTTATGTTTTACGTCTTAAGTTATGCTTATAGCGATACGTTAGTTAAGTTGTGCATTCCTAAGTTATGTTTCTATTTGTGAGGATCTGTGATTGGCTCTCAGTTGTTACTATTATTATATAAGTTAATTTTAAGCTGTCGGCCTTCCTGATGAATAAATAAATAAGGCCCAAGTGCCTTTAATTCCACCAGCACCCTTACTCTTCTAAACCGGGACGCAGTAATGCTCACATTACTGCTTGGCGGCAGAAATAGATAAGGCGGCAGTAATTCCTTGGACGAACTCTTTCACAAGGAGCTTTCCTACTACTAAAACTGTTCTACTCATATTAAGTATTATTTGTACATTTAGAATAGTCGAGGAAATAAAGACTCTTTGCTGTGGATATTAAGTTTAATATACATCAATGGCATTTAAGCTGTTAATTTCCCAAAAACATAAAACCAACGAAGAAAAACAAAGAAATTAAGTCCAAGCATCAATTAGATAAACAGTGGAACTCGCTTCGACATTCAGTTCAGGCATATTGCTTCTAAAACAATATATCTAATCTGTAATATCCTTAAAGTCTTTGTGTAATACATGGAGACTTATCCTAGCCACTGGACGAGCTTAGCTCCATTCTCAACCAATCGGGATATATCTTGTCTCTTTGGGTTATGGTACAAATCATAGCCATTATAAATAACACTCGCATAAAACATTTATGGGAACTTATAATTGTAATGAAAACTAATTATTTATATCACAGCAACAGGTATGAAATACTGAATCGAATGTAAATGTCTTTTTTATGTCGAATTTCTTTCTCGATGTTAATTTTCAGAGCCAAATTGAAATTTTTTTACATTCACAAAATATTTTTGTTTTATTTATACACAAAATTTCACATGTTTTACGCCAACAACAAATAATTCATTGTTGTTAGTACTGTGTTAAATTACACCCAGATTATTAACTTAAAAATGTATTTATATGACGAAATCAATTTATTCAAAGCAGTTCGTTACGTTAACATGGTTTTTAGTACAGTCAAATACGTATATATATGCTTTAAAATTACCATCAAAAAGCCCATTATAGCTTTTCTGCGTTACGGTTTTCAAGAGTGGTAACTTTTCAAGTTCACACGGCATTGTACTGCACGTTTTTATGCAGTATAAATCTCACCGAATAAACAGTGGTGCGTACATTAGATATAGAACTTTAACTACCTCCGTGGCCGAACGGTTACCATGCCGAACTGCCACGCAGAGGTCTCAGGTTCGATTACCGAGCCGGGAGAAATATTTGTATGGCCTTCGTTTATTTATCTCGTGAGTTTGGGTGTAATTTGTGGTTGTCTATAGGTGAGTCCACGGCACCCGTTACACAGGGTTTCCATAGTGCGGGGCTATGTTGAGTGCATAGCTCTACACGTTCATCGAATACGCAACGAACTTGTCAAGCAATCGAATGAATTTTAAGTGGTACACATGGCGCGAAGTCATAGGTTTTTTTATCGAATAGTCACCGAACAAGCGGCGTCTAGTATTGAAGTGTCTTCTGGAAGGAGGGCACGCATAATTTTATTAATAGAAAATGACCGACAAATCTTCTGTGGACAACGATTTATTGATATCTTTAGTGGAACAAAGGCTCGTCTTTTTTCACCATTTCTCAGATTTTCGTACAGTTTTTCAAATGTGTTTGTACGCATTGCTTCTTGATTCTTTGGATGAACCCAATACCTTTTCTTCCGGCGGCAAAGACGTTGGCGTCTTCTATGCCAACATGAAAGTGTAACAAAGCGTGGATCCATCACAGACGTGTTCTCAAGGCGATTGCTGTGTGAATACTGCGGTTCCGTCCTTTAAATGCATGAAAATATCGCACTGCTAAAACAATAGTGTTGCAATTGCAAATATGTAAAATTTAAGAATATACTATCGTTGAAATATAGTAAGAAACAATTAAAAGATCTCCGCTTGACTCAATGAGTCAAACTTTTCGCGAGCTAGTTCTGGACAAAACAGTCCTTATATGCAAAGTATGAAATTATTTTTCCCTTTTATTTTCAAATATATTTGGCAAGTAGAAAATTTATTAGATGTTTGTAATAAAAACCTTTAACCTATACATAAATTTAAAAAAAAATCACAAGTGGGTAATTCGTTTTTCATCGATTCTAAAAAAACTACACTTTTTGATTTGATACTCTATTATTTGTTGATAAAAGTGCGAATAACGTGTGAATATCTATCCGTTTATAATCGTCTGCGTAAAAAAAACGTACAGGACAATGCCGTGTGAACCAAGGTTATGGTACTAGTAAACTACCAGCACATCATAGTACTTGTCAATGCCCATCAGATCTTTGCGATTTGCAACTGCTATGGATAGACGTGTTGCTTCCCACCAGGCGCACGACTAGTTTGTCCCGCCACTATATACCGTATTTTTATAGCAAGTCACGTACATTAAGTACGTGACTTGCTATAAAAATTACTGTATAAATGATTTTATTTTATGTTGGACTTTGCATATCTTTTAACTTGGAACCGCTATAAGACGAATAGTCACTGCGACCCGGCGAGGACAATGTCCCTACTTTATCGATTGTCCGTCACAACACTATTGCTCGTAGTTATGAACAGATTACAGTTAAATTTATTGGTTTATTTACATCACTAATGCCGGTTATTAATTGTTTATAAGATTAGATTAGATGATTATTATATACTATTTTATTAATACGTGTTAACAATGCTGAATGAGAAAGATATTTTTCCAGGTCTACTAATCCATTTTAAGACGATACTAAGAGGGATGCTAGACGATGCGTTGCGACTAGACGTTGTTTTGTGACGCTGCGTTGTGCTATATAATATATACAATTGTAACTTTTTCATTGAAAAAAAAACCGTCCTCAAAAGGTTACTTATCAGCTTTTATCGATTTCCATGGGATTTCCTCATCAGATTTTGACTTCTTGGTGATAATGGGATTTTTACGGATTCCTTTGTACTTTTTGTATTTTCTTTTCTGGATATCACGGTGACGGTAATTTGTTGATGTATATACATGTATTGTGTCAAGTGAAAAGTCGACTTTTATTTGTGGAAATTTATTAGAAATTTGCGATCGCCGAACGAACCCTGAACAGCATTAGTAGAGTAGTTAGTAGTTAATTTTTTGTTTCGAGACAAAAAATTAAAATTTAAACAAAAACGAATTTTCAAAATCGGTGCACAATTAATGGAGAAATTAGTGAATACATGCCTATAAATTCCGAGGATTTCCTTCAGTTTTCATGGGATCCCCTTATCAGACTCTGACTTGGTGACAGTGGGACCACTACGAGAGTACACCTTTTCAAACAAAAAAACAAGAATTTTCAAATCGATCCACAATTGACGGAGATATATTATATACGGAGATATAAGAAAGTAAGCGGCGTTACGTTGCGACACCGCACCACTCGTGTAGCACTCGGTGCGTTAGAATCATAGGGTTGCGTCTCAACGCTGACGCAACGCCCGTGTGACATCGTTCTAAGACACTCGGTGATGCGGGGCTGGATGTTATGGGACATTAGATTTTTTGGTGTTCTGCAAAGTTAGGGACACTGGACATTATGGGACACTAGAGATTTTGAAACAATTATTATTTTACGCTACACATTACACGACAACGGGCATTAAGGGACTGGACGTTATAATGACACTAGAAATTTATGAACGAAAGATCAATTTAGGTCGCTGGAGAGCGACACTGGTATGAAAGGACTGGACGTTATGAACTTTAGAAATTTTGGAACAATGGTCATTTTAGAACATTGGAAATTCCAATATACTGGAAATGAAGAGACTGGAGGTTACGTGGCGTAAAATTTGAAATAATGTTGGTTATAGAATGTTCTTTTTTATTAACTAGAAAATCGAAAAAAATACTCGTGGTCTGTCCATTTTATAGCGTCTACACGTAGTTGTTTCCTTTTATTTTTACTGATTTATTTATTGCCTATTACATTTTAATACCTTTTACATTATTTAACTACCTATTACAGTTAAAACATAATATATAAGTGCTATAAGTTTATGTTTATGCTAATCACAGATTATCTATTTTAAAATTAATAATACTCGCGATGAACGAACGTATGGCAATGAAAAATAATTGTAACTTTTTTATATTATAAACGACCTTAAAAGTTCATGGAATTACATCTATTTGTCAACCTTTATTGAAATCGGTTACCAGAAAGTGCGCGAAACCGGATTCAGTCCCTACTTTGTCACCCTTAGAGGTGGAATATTTTCTTAAAATTTAAACGGAACCCTATTTCCTACAAAATAATAATCGTCGAAAGAGTTCACAAATTCTGAGATGGCGATAACTCCACCGACAAGAGGCTAACACTGAAGTAAGAAGAAGAAGAACGCCTGAATCTATATGGTAAGTAAGATATCTGTGACTCTATTGAAAAGGGATACAAGAAAAAACGCGAAAAACACAGATCGCTTAATATCATATTAACTTTAAACTGTGTATCGCGTCGCCTTATAAAGTTGGCTTTTTTGACGACCCCTTTTCACTAGAGCCGCAGATATTAATGTCGATTCTGGATACGAACCTTAGTCTGAAAATAGTAACGCACACATGACAAAAGCGTAAAGATTTCTTTATTTACGACACTCCTTGCAACTTCGTGACTGGGTTGATTTATCGCTTCAAAGCTACGTATTTCTCGCAAAACACGGAATATAAATCATAACGCAGATGGCGAAAACGTTTCGCCGACTGTTTTCGGCACATTTTTTTCCCTTGACTTAGTTATTCACGTCCGGCATCTAAATATTGAATCATGTGTCGTGTTCGTTATTTTTGTTGATATGTTTATTTAAATTAAATACATTCATGGACATATTTACACTAAAATAAGGTTAAATTGTGATAACAATGTTCATAATTACGAACCACATGCAACTTTAACCAGAACATTTAATTTGAAAAAAGGATAACTTCAGTCGTCCTTTGATTGTGATTAAACGTTTTGTTATATGTGGCTAGCGGTTCATATGAACGTTGTTTCAAACTTTTCTTGTTTTAGTTTTTCTTTATATATATTATGTACAGTACATGTCGAAGGATATTTTCTAAAAGAATACCCAACGTCATAGTCTACTTTTACAAATGAAGATATAGGTAACTTAGCAAATTTAATCAGTAGATATGATTACATTATATTTCATAAAAGTTGCACTAATGAATGCAATATTTCATAGTAATATATGTATGCGAAACTATAACACTGATTACCTGGTCGCAAATTAGGAAATTCCGAGTTCTATGAGTAGCAGAGCAATGGAAATCACTCTGGCTTCAGAAAGTTCATTTTCTGAATTCGCCCTACCGGGAATCAAATCTAGAACGTCATCCAGCAGCCACAGTGCAAACCGTTAGGCCACCAGTCGTCGTCGTGTAAAGTCAGGTTTTGACAATAAAATATAAAAATGCGCTTTAGAGTGGTGCCTTGTAGCACTCCATTACATCAAAAAGTAATTCCACAAAATAATGTTATGCTATTTTATTGCAGTCTGGCCGAAATACAGTTTTCTTAGTAGGTTTCAGTGTAGTCCCTTGTGGAACACCTCACACTCATAAAACGTTATAAAAAAATTATGCATTCAACTAAACTTTATTTCCAATCCCCAAAGACGAATATGCAATTTTTGCAGTACGTGACTACTCCCCACGAAATCTGTTTTCTCCCCAACCTCACAAAAACAGAACCAAAACATCATAAATAACCAGAATTCAGTCCTAGATCCAAAACTCATTCGAAGCTACACCCTTGAGGGTCACCAAAATAAACTGACTGTATACCTCGTCATTGTCATTTATCATCACGATCCCCTATTAGTGTGAGGAAACGTTTTTCATAGTAATATTGTGTGTGTTATGATGGTATCTTTTTGTTTGTTTGCGTATAATAACGGAGTACGAAATCGCGCGTCACGTTTTGTTACCTACTACTCAATATTGGGCAATATAATATCAGAATAATGAAACTAAGTACCTATGTCATGGTTAAGCTATTAAGTCATTGTCTCCAATGTAAATCGCAGTAGGAGAAACAAAGACTCAGATAGACGACAAATAGGTTCAAGTGAAACTACGTAACTAAAAACAACACCTTCATTTTATGAATAAACTCATTTGGATTTTTTAAAATATTATCGAATGTACACACAGTTTACATTCAGTGTAAGATATTGAGATACGATTAAAGGACTTAATGTTGAATGTAAATTTAATAGCACTTGTATCTAAAGCGTTATTATGCCAAGCGAAAACATGTTAGCATAATGATTTAAAAAAGTAAGATTACAAACTTACAACTGATGCACATGAATACTAACAGATATTAATTTCAATAAATAAATATTAGACAACATCATATACGTGGCTCCGATCCCAAAGTGACTAAAGCAATACCTACTTACAAATGGAAACCGGAAACAACGACGGTACCACAAACACCCAGACCCAAGACAATATAGAAAAGTTAGTTTTTTACATTAACCCGGCCGGGGATCGAACCTGGAAACTCAGAGATTGCGACACCATGAAAACTGGTGCGCACTCGACCACTGCGGTCATCAATTTGACAATATTAATGAGAAGACGAGTCGAAGTAATATTAATAATACAAAACACGGCCAATAATCAGAAACTGTTTAATCTAATAATGTTTTTCAAATACCGGTAATGAACTGAATAGCCACTAGAAGCATATCTTAAATTTAACATTCGGACTTATGAAATAAACGAAATCAAAAAATGATCGATGATCTTCAATGTGATGTGTTCGCGGTTTCCCCAAAAATTTGTTTGGTGTTTATTCTATTTTTTCATTTCCTTCCAAAATTATTATCCTAAAAGGGTTCAAACCACGGGATCGCTCGACGTGAACTCTTAGTAATTTGTCGGACAAGGCTCAACAACGAATTTAATTTTCTTAATCGGCTGAATTTGTTTAGACGATTCCTGTTTGTCCCGGCTATTAACGTTAACGAGACAGGATTATAATTATACTGACTTGACGAGCTTTTGTTTTGTGGCTTGAATATAATATTTCATCATTTTGTTTAATGTATTGAATAGTTTCGCTTTTTGTGGTATACTGCATTTGCTAGAAGCACGACACATAGAAACTTTTTTTTATGAATCAAGCGACGGCACGGACAAGTAAGCCTACTCCTAACAGTTACAGTGCCACTCAGAGCTTTAACTGCACAGATCTGAGGAGCACTGCTATTGCGCCCGTCACCCAGAGACATAAAGTTGACAAGTCCCATGTCCCCGTAATTTCACAAGCACCCTTACCCTTCAAAACTGCTTAGCGGCAGAAATAGTAAGGTGGCAGTACTTCCCTGGACAAACAATGTCACGACAAGCTCTTTACATATACTCGTAGCTGCTAAAAAATTGGTAAAGTTGGTAAAGATGAGATGCCTGTTTTAATGTTTGCTGTGTTGGAAATATTTTTTCTCGGTGTACTGAGTCCCTGGATCATGAAATTTTTCTTGAAGATAAACTTATGGCTGTAGTACACTTGCATACAAATTCCCTTGAAGTAACTAGTTTGGGTATCGAAATAAATTGGAGGTTAAATTAGGGTCCGAGGAGTTTGTTAATGGATTACATTGTGGTCACAAACGGTCTCATGTTAGACCTATAGAACTTTGGGGACAAGGGTCCGTATCGTTTTCTTTTGGGATTAAACGAATTAATGGCTGCAAGACAAAAAGTAATAGAATTTTATGGTTATTTGTTTAGCTAAAATGGCCTTTGTTTTTTTGATGCAATTGAGTTTTACTTGTTTATTGTTGTATTAAATTTGAGCCAGCTCTTGATCGCAATTAGGAAATGAAGTAAAAATGCTGCTGATGGTGGCTTGTCTAAATATTTATTAAATATGTTTCCAACCGTATTGTCACTCCGATGTATGATATTCTTCCTCCTGAAATCCCCCGTCCCGTTAATATGAAATTCCTCCTAACCTTGGTCCACTCCCCCTTTGTATTCACAAAGTCCTATGTAAATTTATTAAAAGTAACAATTTGTTTTTGTAATAGTCTGTGTATATTGTCTTTTGTTGTAAAAGGTTTTTCAACAAGAACTTTGTTTTGTAAATCAAAATAAAACAAAAAATTTAGATGACAATGATTCAAACTTTTATTGTATCAAAAACAGTAAGGTTTGGCAATTATGAATGAAAAATGATATCTGATAAATATCCACCACGACCACAGTTACAGAAGTCGATTCTTTCATCAAAGTTTTTAATCACATTTTGACAAAAATTGTGATATTTAAAAAAAAATCTATTTTGTTAATCACTTTAGGAATTTTGAGTTTTAACACTGCAATCGATTCGATTGGCTCCGTATAGAATCTGTCTTTAACATAACCCCATAAAAATAATCCAACGGTGTTAATCACATATTCGAGCTGACCACTTAACGACTGAATTTCATGAAATTATGCGATCGGGAAATTTGGTTTGCAATAAACTCATTGTTTCGGTGGATATGTGACTTATGGTACAGTCTTGTTGAAACCACATGTTAGTAATATCCATATCATCAATAATAGGCCAAAATTGAGTTGTTAACATCTCTCGATAGTGTAATCCATTGACCGTAACCGCATTTCTTTCATTTCATTTTTAACTGCCTCCGTGGCCGAACGGTTACCATGCCGGACTGACACGCAGAGGTCCTGGGTTCGATTCCCGGGCCGGGAGAAATATTTGTATGGCCTACATTTATTTCTCTCGTGAGTTTGGGTGTAATTTGTGTTTGTCTATGTATGTGTCCATGGCACCCGCGACACAGGGTTTCCCTAGTGCGGGGCTATGTTGAGTGTGTGCGTTGTTGTTATTATTGTTATTATTTCTAGCCGAATTTTCGAAAAAAAACGGCCCAATGCCAACGGCATAAGTCACACAGTCACCGAAACAAGAGTGTATATGGAGCCAATGAAATCGATTGCAGTCTTAAAACTCAAAATTTGTGAAGTGATTAACGAAATGGACCCACCATTTTGTCAAAATGTGATCAAAAACTTTGATGAAAGAATCGACATCTGTAACTGTGGTCGTGGTGGACATTTATCAGATATCATTTTTCATTCATAATTGCCAAACCTTCTTTCATAATTGCTAAAGACAGAGTGTATACGGAGCCAATCGAATCGATTGCAGTCTTAAAACTCAAAATTTGTGAAGTGATTAACGAAATAGACCCACCATTTTGTCAAAAAGTGAATAAAAACTTTGATGAAAGAATCGACATCTGTAACTGTGGTTGTGGTGGACGTTTATCAGATATCATTTTTCATTCATAATTACCAAACCTTACTGTTTTTAATACAATAAAAATTTGAATCATTGTCATCTAAATTTATTAGTTTATTTTGATTTACAAAACAAAGTTCTTGTTGAAAAACCCTACAGACTCTCCTCTCAGCGAACTCTATAGAAATTCACAGTTTTGGTAAAGAACGCGTGTCTTCCTTATCTTGACATTGGCGGAATCATCGATTATATCAATGGAGCTATAACATTATAAAGAAGAAGAAATATGTTTCCCTAGTATTCTTTTTTCTTAGCATACTGTAATAAATTTCAAAACATGCACCCGAAAATCAAGTAATACAGTAATTCCAAGCTTATAAACAATGTACCCAAACTACAGTTATTATGGTCACGTGTTAAACTAACCCTCTCCAGACTACGCATGTAAACAACGCGTTAATAATTGGTCTTAACCCGTTGTATGTTTTATTCATATCAGACCGTAAGCTGAACTAGCCTAATGAAAAGGGACTAACGCATCTCATTGGATGTACATCAGACTGTGCTGTAATGACAGGATGTATCATTTCGATGTTTCACCTTAATAGGAAAGCTATAAAACCCTGTTTATTACCCCAAGCATTCTTCTGCTGCATTATATCATAACTTTGGGATAAGTAAAGTGATTGTTGGTATAACGATTCGACTGTCGCACCATCCCACCCCCTCAATCTTGATGCCTACAATTATAAGACCACGCGGTTATCATGTTCGTTTTATCCTCGAACCTGAATCTGCTTGCAATATGACATGGCGTTCTTTAAAAAACTAGTGAAAGGCTGGCACAAGTCAAAGGTCTACTAATGTAGTAATTTATTCCAGCCTAATAAATATAAATAAAAACGTGGTACGTAGACAAATACATAACATAAATAAATAATAATATTATATACTCACATACTTTGAAAGGAATAATCTCAGTACAGAGTACTAAAAAAACCGACCTCAAAAGTACGTGGAATTACGTCTATTTGCTAAGTTTCATTGAAATATCCCCTAGTTCGCCACTATACAGGACTTGATGCTGGAGATAATAAAAATAGGTCCTCACTACGACACTACTCAAAGTATATCGAGGGAAAAACGCCTTGAATTGATGAAATAGCAAAATCAACTAAATGAAAAAAAAAAACTAAATAATTGCTAAAAGTAATTGCTCCTAAATTAAAGTTAGGCGCTATTTATAAAAATGAATCTTCATGCGTGAACAGCCACCCTTTGAGTTGGATGATTTCCTTCAAAATGAAATGGGACCACTATGGAAGTACCCCCTTTCCAACAAAAAAAGAATCATGAAAATCAGTTCACAAATACCGGAGTTATCGCGTAACATACATACAAAAAAAAAGAACATACAGTCGAATTGAGAACCTCCTCCTTTTTTGAAGTCGGTTAAAAAAGAGAAATGAAGTATAAATATAGGACATAAATGAAAGGATAGCGGACAGAAGACGAAACTTAGGAGTTGAGGAACTGACGCTTGACACGTTCTTTGAAGGAATCAAGAAAAGGGGATTGTTGAATCGATTCAGCGAGAGAATTTCAGTCTGACCATATAATCAACATAATATTATATACAACGTATGGTAACCGTTCAGCCACGAAGGCAGTTAAATAACATAATAATTATAGGTATATTAATTATTCTCTTCTTATTTTACGTATTAAATATCTTTGCCAGACTCAAGAAACATCTCTGCAACACAGAACACACATCTGTGTAACAGTCAGCGATTTCTAAACTTATTAAAGACAGTGGAGGGCATTTGATATCTCGTTCAACTAGTTCCAACTTCGAACGGGGTTTTACAGCTTTGTCTTGATTGTTTATGAACAGAGCGTCTCGAGGGTAGTTCGAAAACGAGGGTTTGGGACCTCAATACGGTTGCCATTGATAAAGTTCTGTACTTTCGTGTTAATAATACCGTATCGAATCCAATATCGTTACGGAATGTATAATACTTATTTACTAATAAAGAATTTATAATTTTAGTAGCCGTAGAGCTCCTTGTGAAAGAGTTCGTCCAGGGAAGTACTGCCACCTAACTTATTTCTGCCGCCAAGCAGTAATACAGACTTGTCAACTTATGTCTCAGGGTGACAGGCGCAGTAGCAGTGCCCCTCAGATGTTTGCGATTTAAAACTCTGAGTGGCACTGCTCATGTTATGGACAGACGTGTCGTTTACCAAGCGCACGACTTGTTCGTCCCGTCACTTGGTATTATAAAAAAAATTGTTAATACAAAGATCGAACACTAAGAAAAATTTCTTCGATCTGGCAGGCCTCGAACTACTCTCTACTCTCTACTCTATCAACTGAGATACAGATCGAGCCAGCAGACCTTATGAATCTTTCTATGCGTTTGTCGTTTGTCGCCCTGTAGGGCTAGCATGACAGGGCGCGACTTGCGCGAGAGCGACATAAAGTGCGAGATACTGCTCTTCTCGCACAGAGATCTCGCGTTTTATGTCGCTCTCGCGCAAGTCACTGTTTGTCGTGTTAACCCTACAGGTATGCATTATATCAGAATGGACAAGCGCCCGGGTTTTAACTCGGTGCTTTGTTACTGCCGGGGAATTTGTGAGAAAAGAATGTGAAAAGGTATGAGGTGCAATCCCTGAACATCATATTTATGTTTTTTGTTCACATTTATTCTACATCAAATTTGGCTTATACTTTATAAGTAAAGATGTCATGATTATACGATTTTGAAATCTTTTCAGTGTTATTCCAAAGAAAAAGCGGCTGCAAATTTTTTAGAATTTTAACAAATTTAAAGTTTGTATTTTTTGTAACGTCGTATGTCCCTCAACTCTTTTGTCCCGTGCGACTCGTGTAATGAGCAAAGATAAGCAAGCGTCCGGGTTATAATTCCGTGCTTTGTTACATGGGTTTTAATCGGGTTAAAATCTACTAACGCCGCGAGCTGAAACTATATACAACTAAATATTTGTAAATCGAGTTTTGTTCAAATGTATGATATATTAGAAAATCAAAAAAAAATAAATCTAAAATTGATACTATTACAAAATCTCATTAAAAATGATTCGATACAAAAACTCGTTATCGTACACGTGAATCGATTTTCATAATAAAAATCGAATCGTAATGTGCGTCCCCAGTAGTAAATGAGAGTCCACAGGATTGGAAGGTGGGTATTTTTTTTATAATATCAAATGACGTGAAGAACAAGCCGTTCGCCTGATGGTAAGCTATGCCACACAGATCTTCGAATCGCAAAGATCTGAGGCGCACTGCCACTGTGCCCGTCACCCTGAGACATAAGTTGACAAGTCCCATGTGCCTCTAATTTCACCAGCATCCTTACCCTTCTAAACTGGAACACAGTAATGTGAGTATTACTGGTTGGCGGCAGAAATAGATAAGGTAGGAGTACTTCACTGGACGAAATCGTTCACAAGCAGCTCTATTGCTACTGAATTAAGGGCATTGTGTGTAGTTACTTTTTTTTCGTCTAAAAAAGAATTTTTATACGAAAATTTGTAATAAGTATGGAATTATACCAAATGCGCGTGCGTGCGTGCGTGCGTTCGTGGGATAGCTCATGAGGTCAACGTTGTTCACCTTCAAAAATTCATTTGTCCGTCTGGCCGTGTGAGAACTGGCATTAACGTCGTGCAAGATGATACGGCGTTTACGGTAATTTTTACGGAGTTTGTCAATAAATTCCGGCAAACAAATGGTCGTGTACTAATCACTAGTCACGGTGCAACGATTATCCAAAGCAACAGTAGCCACGTGTCCAGTTTTATTAAAAAAAGAAGCAATCATCCGCTTAGACAATCTAAAAGCACTTTGCACGCGCACCACTTTGGTTGGTTTCGGCTCATCTCGAAAGACCCGTACGCTCGATTACTGCCTTGTTTTGGAATCGTAACTATAAATCCATGTTTCGTCACCTGTTACTATGTCTCACACCAAATTTGACGCCCCTACGTTGAATCTGGTAAGCATAGCATTGCACCAAGTGACGCTATCCGTTTTTAGAGCCTCAGTCAAATTATGTGGGATCCACCGAGAGCATAGCTTTTTCACACCCAAATGTTTGTGTAGTATTTATTATATTTGACTCATGCCTAAAGATGCCCGAATCTCATGGTATGTCACATGCCTGTCTGTTTTGATCATACGGCGCATAGCATCGATGTTTTTGTTGTTCACAGCTGTGGCCGGGCGACCATCATGAAATTCGTCACTGAGATTCACACGACCGCGCTTGAATTCTGCAAACCAGCTATAAATAGTTGTTTTGCATGGTACTTCATAGCCAAAAGCAGTTTGAAGTCGAGCGAAGCTCCGCTGAGCTGTTCAATAACACTTAAAGTCGTAAAAAATTATACTACGAAAATTTTCACGTGTTAAATTCTTGACGATGTAGACAACCAATTTCTAAAATGACGCCACATTGTAAAAACTAGTGACAGTCACGTGAAATAAACTGTATTCTACAGCCAAAGAGTTTCATTTCCAAATGTTGTAATAACTTTTTAAATATTGTTTATGTAAGTGGCCAGTTCCGGAAACTTATAGTGCGCCCTTTGAACTCAAATCGCGCAAAATTGCTGTATTACGCGCGAAAGAGTGTCTGTGTAAAACCTTTATGTTTGTTCGATTTTCGTATTAATAATAATAACCTTTTTACTAGTTACTTTATACTACTTTTATACCACTGTACATTCACCAAAAGTTAATAAACAGACTCCCCATTTTCCTGGTTTTCCGGAACTATTATTAAGAAGCCTTTCGCATTTCTCGCTCTGCGTGCTACACAGAGCCTGCCAATGGTTGCTCAAAGCAAGTTTGCGTCAATACCAGATATCCTTTGTCCACCGCAGATAGTACGCTAATTGGCAAATTGTTGACTCCTTTGTACGTTTACAGACTAAAGACATGATAACGACTGACGTGCGATCGAGATTATGGCATTCGCTGCCCATCTTCATGACATCTTTTGTAAAAGATTTAATAATTAATAATATTTTTTTATTAGGCGCACCAACTGTTACTACAATATCGACTGCTGCAACGTACAGTGTAGAAAATAGAAAATTCATACTTTACAGTAGACTAGTTTGAAGTTATATTTTGACTTAGAATAATAAGTTTCAATAGTGTCATGAAAGTGACACCCAATTATGATAGCTAATTTTATGTGGTTCACCTTGTTAGAATTTGCTAGAAATTAATCGAATGTGGTAGATTCGTTAGTATTCAGAGCTTGTAAAATTTGAACAAATATTGAATCTACCAGTTTCGGTACTTTTCATTGACAGCTTTTAAAGAATCAATAAAAGTTTAACACTTTCGATTATTTATATCAAATAATTTAGAGTCTGTAAAGAGAACCCCTTCTCTACCAAATATACCAAACCAAACACTGATTTTATAATTTACTACGTATATTTACTAATTATGAAATAAATAATTTTTTTGTATGGAATTCATTACGAGTAGTATAGACTAATTAAATCAACTTTTACTATAATTTTAACTATAATATCTTAAATGAACTTTTGTACTGTAGCATGGGTTCTTTGAGTCTTTTTATGTAAATATTTTTTTTTACTTTGTAACATAAAATCGAAAAAATAAGTAACATGACAAGTTTTAGTCTTGTTATTTTTTATATATAATATCAAGTGATGGGACGAACAAGTTGTGCGCCAGATGGTAAGCTACACGCCTATCCATAACAGTTGCAGTGTCACTCAGAGCTTTAAATTGAAAAGATCTGAGAGCCTCTGCTACTGCGCCTGTCACCCTTACACATAATTTGACAAGTCCCATGTACCTGTAATTTCACTAGAACCCTTACCCTTCAAAACCGGATAGCATTAATGCTTACATTACTACTTGGCGGCACAAATAGTAAAGGTGGCAGTGCATCCTTTCACAAGGAGCGCTACTGCTGCTAATTGTTACTTACTTGTTAGTGAAACAGTAAGGTGTTTATCGAGTTTTTAGGTTTTCACGATTGTTACTCTTAGGAAATGAAACTATTTTATTTTCGGATCTAAATCGCCTGTATTTGTTTTTTCAAATAAACCAACGTTTCGGGCCCTTTACAGGTCTCATAGTCACGACTGACGTCAGGTTCTGGACTTGTAAAGGGCCCGAAACATTGGTTTGTTTGAAAAAGTAAATATACTCGTTTAGATCCGAGAAAAAGTATTTTAATTTTCTAATAAGATATTTATTACATAAAAATGAATTTGTCAGAAATCTTTTACATTAGGAAAACTATATAAATATCACAAAAAGCCGTGTATGAACACGAAATCTTCGTGTGAGGTCGATATTATATTTATTACTGGCATACATGTAAAGGCTGTATATCACTAATGCGATTTTGCCCATTGCAGTTGTCGGACCAAAATTCAATGTCTACTGCATCATTAGTTATATTTCTTTTTTTCAACAAAAGTTAATAAACAACTACCAGTTGGTAGTTTGCGTCGTTTCCTCCAAGTATGCCAATATTGTGTGGTCCTCCAACCCCAGTATCGCAAATAGTAAAATGTATCAGTGACGACGTGATTTTAAAATAAAAGAGAGACATTTCACCGGACAGGCAATTGAGAAATTTTTATAAATCGTACGTTGCGTATACTATTTTTGATGCAAGTTTAATTGCCATCATGTACATCTTTCATAACTTGTGTGTTCCTTGTTTGAAATGTGCTTGTCATAAGTCAACATATGCTATTCGGTCCATAGACCAATGCGGTTGGCGACTTCACACGTTTTCCGAGTTTTGTGAATCTTCTTCGATGTGTAGGTTTCATTACGATGTTTTTCCTTAAACCTGAATGCTCATGGTAATTTTCGCATGACATTTCGCACATAAATTCTGAAAAACTCAGAAAGACGAGTCCGGATTCGAACCCACGACTTCTGCTTGAGAGGTGGTAGGTCAAACTATTAGGCTACTAAACGCTGTGGAAATAGTAGTAGTAGCAAATAGACCAAGCAGAAAAGACATCATCGTAAATATCATTTAGAAATTTGAATTCTTCAGTATAATTTGTTGTCACGCACAAGAGATTCTAAAAAAACACATGCTTTAATTATGAAATCAGAATAAATCGTGTAAATTTATTTTTTCAAACAAACAAAGGTTTTAGGCTCTTTACAGGTCCCATGTTCATGGCTGTCTGAGATGGTTAAGTCGTCAACCAGTTATGTCTAATATTAACGTAAACCACCCTATTTTACACTCAGAATTAAACATTTAAAAAATCTAATCTGCCAATTTGCGAAGAATCTAGCGTAGAACAACATTGTAAGTGGTAAACTCGATAGATGTTTTCCATAGAAAACCATGGAAAGTGGTACATTCGATAGCTCTAAGACTAGAAATAAACACGTACACTATCGAAAGTGCCAGTTACAATTTTGTCGAAATTACATACACCTAGAGCACTATTGAATCTCCTCTTTTCAATAGTTTTTCTTGTCTGACCCGCCATCAGGTTACTTGGATAAGAAAAAACGACACAAAGAACTAATTATTTTAAAAGTATATAGGAAGTAGTTACATAAGTGATATTCAAGATCTTTAATTTTTGATAATTATGAAGGGATATAACAAAATTGTAAATACTTACCGAGTTAATTATAATTTTTTTCGTTACACATGGTTTCACCGAAACGTTGTTGTTTATGTTTTATAACGAAATTAACCACACATCTACCTCGGCTATTTATTTTTAAAACTACGATTTAAAAAAACAAAGAGCAAAACGAAAAATAAGTAACTAAAACAAGCTAAAAGTAAACGAAAGAGATATGCACTCTCTCACATTGCATCGCGGCGAATACTGACGATTTGGTCAGTTACGAACTGTGCTTTGCTTATAGTGTGAAGTACCGATAATATCCAATTTAAAACTTCCCTTAATATGATTTTTTTTTACGAAACTGTATATTTTTCTAATAGTATATCATATACTCTTACAATTGATGCAATAAAAAAACTTAGATTTTGCAGTTTCGATACTGTTTGTTGCGGCAGTCGATATGTCATGTAGGTATTAATACATTTCAAAAACTTAATCTAATTGCTTGACTAATTATAGTTTTTAGTATGAGGTCATGCAAAAAAATGATAAAAAACAGTGTTTAAAAAAATACGACTAAAAACAAATAACTTAGGTATATTTTTTTGTAAGTAAAATATGCCACACGATTCAGACACTATAGTGGTTTCTGTGACTGTTACAATAAAAGGCATGAAAACACGAGTGTTGGTTTATGAAAAGAGCCGACAGGCGAGTTTCATAAAACATCACACGAGTGTTTTCATGCCTAATTATATACAGTTACATACACTGCTTTATCTATACACATATTATAAGCTCTTTGTGATGTGTTCAGGAACCGCATGTTACGACTGGCGAAATGGCGGCAAATACTTAAAAACTTTTCTCACGCATGTTACACAACCGCAGTTTTTATTTAAATCATAGACAAACTAGAGTCGGCCCCAACTATCATATCGTTCGATATCAAGTAACGTGTGAAATTTGTCAAAATTATTTGATATTGACATTTCATCTCGAATAAAACTTCGTCTCGACTGTTATTAGAATTGAGGTCGAATCAAATTGTTTTGTTTTTCAGAGATGTTTGAAATTTGAATTAAAATCGAATTTGATATTATTATGAAGCAATAATAACATTTTCACAGATGAGAAATTTGTTCTAACAAAACAGTTTATGCTAGTCGCAATTTGCGGTCTTTGAACACATCGTAGAGGGTTTATGATATGTGTGTAGATAAAATAATAAATGCTACGAACCAAGAAAATTAAGAATTTGGTTTCTGAATCCATGAAAATAGCATTGAATCAATGACAATATCCGGATGTTTGGAGCGGCTTATTATTATTATTACAATGTGATAAATAAGGTAAGTATGAAACAAAACTTATTACAAAACTATTAAACTTGCAGTTGTAGTGCAAAGATTTCAAAGGCACTATCACTGCGCCTGTCACCTTGAGACATATGTCCCATGTGCCTGTAATTTCACCAGCATGTTAAGGTGGAGGCCGCCGCGCGGATGCCGCCCAATTACAACGCTTTCATGTTCATTAGTAGCGAATCTGAATTCTATTTACTAGGCAACAACATATCAAATCCTCGGAATAATACGGCCGCCGTGTCAATCAAACACAAGCCAGCCGCGCCCGGGACGCTTATTTGAATTAAAACGTAAAAGCTAAATAAATATAGCGTATTTTGCCATGACAGTTAGGTCACGCGGCTGTCACGCCGTCTACACGGTCTGCGGCGTGAGCGCAAAGAAATTTGTGTCGAAAAAATGCACGGGAATAAACGTGAATACACGTGAATAAAAATAAGTTACCCTTCAAAACCGGAATACTGTACGGAATACTGTGTACGGAATTAATGTAGTGCTCACATTAATTCTTAGCGGCAGAGATAGGTAAGGTTGAGCAAGTCTGTAGAAGTCGATGTTTATCATCAATCCATTTTGTAAGTGTAAATGTTTAACATCAAACGTTTGCACTTGCCATGATTTCTTCAATGACCAACTTCACCTTGAGATAATTATGAATTAAAGTTACAATAATTGTGACACCTATAACTTCCTTCTTGACTTAAAATTAATTCACAACTTTAGAGTTGTCAGAAAATTCTAACAAACTATATGCTAACAAATCTATAACTTATCTTTTTTGCTCCAATTTTGTCTCATTTGCCTGTTTGTAGCGAATGTCAACTCTTTACTATAAAATAACATGAATTAATGTTCATTATTAACATAACTCAAAAAGAAAATGTTGCTTAAGTCAAGTTTCCCTTGATAAATAAATGTAAATCCTGTATAATTAGAAACTATAAGGAAATACAAATGATACCCTGTATCTGCGATTGATGGTCATCAACTTTTTTTAGTTGGTCCAGGACTGTATGGAACTTGAGCTTTGTTCTTTGCATGAGCAGCAACGGCGAGAAGTCCATATAACTCGATTTCCACTATATTTTAAAGAAATTTACTACAATTTTGTGCTTAAGGTTACGTGTAGAATATAGTATAAATAACCAGTGAAATAAAGTATACTAGTATCTTGTGTGCTAATAAGTTTGTTAAGGTAAGTCTTTTTTTGTTTTGCCCCAGCTCTACTAAAGACAATTTTAGCGCCTCGCTACTGATCAGTCTTAGAAATTTCCAGCAATTCTGTTTATAGCCTACTGATAGAGCTTAGTATTACGTACTTGTTCACGCCCATTACACTAGAATTAACTTCAGAGCTCACTGGCTCGCACTGGCCATACTCCAAGTCCTTTACAATTCGCCTGTGTTAGAACGTCATCACAAGAGCTGGAATGCTATTACCCTTAAATTGAACTACGTTGGATGCTAATCGTCCTTTGTTACTTAATGTGTTCAAGATGTGGTATGAATAAAATTTTAGAATGCAAAAGCGTGTGAAAGGCGATGTATTGTATTCTAGTGCGCTTTGTGGTAAGCGACACACCTGTCCACAGCAGTTGCAGTGTCACTCTGAGCTTTAAATCGTAAAGATCTATACTGCACCCGTCACTTTGAAGACATAAATTATCAAGTCACGTGTGTCTGTAATTTTACTTACACTGAAACGCCGTAATGCTTACATTACTGATTGGCGGCAGAAATGGTAAGGTGGCTAGTACTGCCACCTTAACCTTGCAGGGAAGTATCCCTGGACGAACTCTTTCACAAGGAGCTCTACTGCTACTAAAAATAATATTTTGTTTACCGTTGTATGTCCCTATTTACCGACTCGAGAGATAGGGTTTTCCGGAGCGACTACGGGCTCGACGGCAACATCAGTGTATACCGAGCATCCGGGCCAAGACCTCCGCCAGTGATACGCCTTCACGGGCCTAACCGCTCACGCGATACATGCAGCCGTAGATGCATACCACACCTGGAGGTGCCGGTGATGATTTTATACCGATTTATCGGATATCAAAGTTATAACAGCTAAAAAAACTAATATTAATTACTATTTCGGTAACTACTCTAGCAAACCATAAAGTTTTTAATGCCTGGGTCTGTCATTTAAAAAAAATAAACAACTTCAAAAATACGTCACGACAATCGTGTGTGTTATAAATGTTATATAAATATAATATAAATGTTTATAATATAAATGTTTATAAACTATACTTCAAGGAGTAATTTCATGGTAAACGTTAGAACCACTCAAACGGAATATTATCATATTTATCCAAGTACACCAAAAATTTCATTAGTGCGTTTTAAGTGCAGGATTTGCGGTGTATTACTGCATTTTATTTGAGATTTTCTTGTTGGTAGTAGGGAGGGTATTTATTTAGCAATGCAGAATAATAATTTTTATTTATAAAAACTTGTATTTAAACTGAATCCTTTTCTAATTTTCGAAACCAAATAGCCGCCATTTTGCGGTAGGAGGAGCGCATCGCGTGAGCGGCTAATCGTGTCTTTGTGATAAAGATCCGACATATATTATAATTCGGTTTTCGGTGTAATGAAAATTCGACCAAACGTTATTTCGGAAAAAAAATTCGAGTTTGTTATAAGTTACCCTGCAGACACGGACATGTTATGTGGAAGCCTAATTTTTTTTAGCTACACCGCTTCTTGGACCCAAATCTGATTGGGAACTACACATATCATTGAATTGCTTTGCAGATGTGTGCAGGTTTCAAAACGATGTTTTCATTCACTGAATCGCTCATAAATTCCGAAAAACTAAAACGCGCGAGACCGGACCTGAACTCACGGCCTCTGCTTGAGAAGCAGTAGGTCAAACCATTTGGCTACCACGGCGTACATAAATCATCAATATGTACCTGAGATAATAAATTTTTCTAAGTGTATACAAAACTATTTATTAATTAATTAAATTATTTATTTATTTTACGTACATAAGCTAGCAACTATCATTACAGGACTAACCTAACGCAATAATGTAGCCAAAATTATCACTTGTTCAACATTATTAACAACATTAAAATTATATTAAAAATTACACTGTATGTACTAAAATTACCATATTACATTATAAACTGTTATTATATTCCATAACACTTTATAAATAAGGCTATTTTATTGAACTCACGCAGAGAACCGGTAAATAGATCAATTTTTCCATCAATAACGTTCAAAGTCCTCATCGCTCATGTCAGTGGTGCCCTGTCCAGCAGGTTGGTTCTCTCACGAGGAATCGCCAACAACTGAGGCCGGCGCCGGCGCCCCACATACCCATCGGTAACGCAATGACCCACACGACTCATAACCTTTGCATTGCATGTCTTGCCTCTTAACAATAGAAACATACAAAACCAATGCTAATTCCCTCCGTATCCCTAATTCGTTGTAACTACCACCATACTCAGAACAAATAGCTTAGGATACGTATATAACATTTTTTTTGTATAGAGGTAACACTTTCGTAACCTCTTTTCGAGGAGAAATTGCAACAAAAAGGCGTATATAATAAAGTCACGAACGCAGAGCACCTGTTTGATTTGACCATGGGGACAATTTTGCCATGTTGACGACTTACCTCCAGCAGTATAGAGATACTTTAAGAAGAAGAAAAATAAGAAGATAGATGGATAAAAAGTTTTTTCACTTCCAGACCGCTTATTTGCATAGGGTCCACTAAAACTAACACCATAATTATTATTATATTGAACCACTTAAAATAACAAATTTTTATAATACAAGGAACGTATAACTACAGATATAACTAATTAAAATAAATACTTTTGAAGTCATGGCAGTGTAAAAGGCGCTAGCTTACTATTCTGCCAGAACCATGACAGATCTGGCAACCTATTGTGCCTATACTTGTTCTAACTCACGCAAATTATTGTTTATTGTGTAATCTATTTATAAATACATAAATATAAACACTTACTTCGCTGGCTCAGCGCCCTGAAGTGGATTGTAGCCTCCGACACTAAGACGCGCTTCTTTCTTATATGTCGATTGTTGCCAATCGGCTATTTGAAGCTCACACAGGTCTTTGCGAACTTGGTCGATCCCGCGATATCTAGGACGTCCAACCGGCCTTCTGCCAGTCGGTTGCTTCAGATTTTCTCTCTTGATTGCACGATCTTCACCCATCCTCTCGCCGTGGTCAAGCTAGCGAAGTCGGGCTGATTTGGTCTCTACCATGATGTTCGTCTCGTTTACCTGATACTCGATCTCTAGATTCTTCATTATCCGCCAGGATCCATCTTCTTTCCTAGTTGGTCCCAGAATCTTCCAAAAGATTTTCCACTCCGCCACTAAGAGCTTGTTGTGTTCCTTCAACATCGGCGTCCAGGCTTCACATCCAAACATCAAGATTGATCTAATGACTGTCTTACAGATCCTAATCTTAGTTCTCCTACTAATTAGCTTGAACACGAGGATCTGGTGAAACGTTTTGGATACGGATGTCAATTTCTTCATGCCTCTGGTTGGTATCGATCACTATGCATACAAGATACATAATCCACTTCTTTGTATGTAGTTTCATTCAAGACCAGATCTTTTCTACGTATCCTCGTGTCTCTATATATGGAAATACTCCGTCTTTTCTCGACTAATTCTAAGACCAACCTTAAGTCTCTCTTCTTCAAGCGTTCTAGTTATGGCCTTAATCTCTTCCGCACATTGTCCGAGTAACACCAGGTCATGTGCGGCGGAACACAAGAATACATACTCACACATAATGAATGTAATTGAATAATTTTCATTTCGAGTGTTTCTCGATTATTGTCCATTTCCTCTCCGTCGCTAAGAGCTTTCTCTCCTTATTCAACGTCAGCGTCTAACTTTCCTCATTATTTCTTTTGCGATTATTGACAGATTCAACTGTGACCGTGGGACCTGTAAAGAGGCCAAAACGTTGGTTTGTGTGAAAAAATCAAATACATGCAATTTAAGTCCGAAAAAATTGTTTAACTTCAACAGTTTTATCATAGAAAAAAAAACATTCTCGTTATAAAGCCCATTTAAGTTTATTGACAAGTTCACACTGAATTTGGCAGCGTAATTCCAAAACCATGTAGCCAAACACACCCTTTGTACGGACTAATTGCGACTCGCTGATTGCCGCATATCTGTTACTGGACCCACTGGGTAATTGTATTGTCTATTTTGTCAGGCTTGGTCATTAGGCATTTGGACTCGTTAGCTCTGAAATACATACTAATATGCATAAACAAATAAACAGTATAACTTTTGCAGGCTTCCGGCACTTAACGAAGTTTGAATTTGTGTTTGCTTATTTAACTGGTTGTACCCTAAAAACTATTTGGCTTTTATATATGTAAAAGACGGTCTAAATCATGTTCTTAGAGGATACCGCAGCAGTAGAGCTCATTACAAATATACATAATTTCAATAACAAAGAAGATATCCATAATATTAACCTTAGAGCTAAGTCCAAACTCATGATACCACGATTTCGTTTAACCAAGGTAAACAACACTTTTATGGGGAACTGTATACGTTTTTACAATAAGATTCCGGAGCATATATTAAGTTTATCATTTCCTAAGTTTAAAAACTACATGAAAAATATTTTGATCGAAAAATCATATTACAAAATTGAAGACTACGTGTTAGATAAAGATGTATGGAAAGACGGCACGGCTCCAGAATCCACACAAATTTCATTCAAAGTGTATTCCATAGCATTTAAGTTTATATGAAAAGAGCCAACCCTAGAGTTTCTTGCTTCTTCTCAGGGAGGTCAACGTAGTGAACGAGCAGTAGCTTAAATGTGACGTTTTTAAGTGTAAATTTATATTACTTATGGAATAAATAATCTTTGACTTTGACTTTGTTGTGAAACAGTTCGTCCAGGGAAGTACTGCCACCTTATCTATTTCTGCCGCCAAGCAGGAATGTGATCATTATAGTGTTCCGTTTTGAAATGAAATTAAATGAAATTTATTTGACTAAGTGAAATATGGTTTACAAAAGATGGTACATATAATATATGATAATGAGACAGTCATCATATTTCACTACTTTTTCACAAAATCGATGAATACATAAATTTAGTCACATAATAAGTATAAACCAGCCGTCACTTAAAATCATGTGGTGATCGCTAGCTATAGCATTGTTTTTTAAATATCAAGTGACGGCACGAACAAGTCGTGCGCCTGGTAAGCTACACGCTTCTATAACAGTTGCAGTGGCACTCAAAACTCACAAAGATCTGAGGGGCACTACCACTGCGCTCGTCACCCTGAGACATAACTCGTAACTTGGTATCATAAAAAAATGTACAAAACTCATTGACTTACAATTGTATGGACGTCGGGTCCGCGCTAAAAAGTGTCCGAACTTATAGGGCGTTAAAATCGTATACAGAGCGTCATTCACGCTTTAGTCTTCGTTTGTTTCTTCTGACAGCGAAGCAAGCAAAATTAGACAGTACTGCGATGACATTACAATTTAAATTCAACGTTTTAGCTTTTTCATATTCCTTTACATGTCACTACGTTTAAATAGGTTGACTTGGGACATTTTTTTCGTGATTTTTGTATTAGACCCGTCGTCCATTTATTTGTAAGTCAATGACAAAACTGTATACATTTGATATTATTTAGAAGTCCCGGCTTATGAAATTCTGATAGGATGATAGTGATATTTTTTGCACACATAATATCAAACATTACGCTATAAGAGAAAAAAGTACTTAAATAAAATAGTTTTTCTACTCCTGTACTTTAATCTGTCAATTATTTCATAAACCATCACAAAAGCACTTTTTTAAGTTCTGAACTAAAACTCTATTGTCTATGGTAATCGCTACTGAACTGGAAATTTCATTATAGTTCTGTACCTAGAACTATAACGAGATTCAAAAAACGAACGTCGTATTTTTGCTAATTAATAGAGTCTCCTTAATCGCATTACTACGTTTTTGAACAGAATGACGTCACTATATTTCTGAAAAAATTTAAATTCAAATTATTTATTAAAAAATATCTCAAAATGTAAAAACAATGTAAATAAAATAATCATTAAATATTGGTTGTGTTGTATTACTTCAATTTATTCCTAGAAAAAGTATTGTATGCAATTATTACATAATTAGGTCTTAAAAAATCGTGCTTGGGCACTCGGTAAAGCCTCGTGGCATTAAACAAGGTATTCGACTTTAAAAACCGTCGTTATGCAATGGCTGTATGAAATACTGTGTATAAAAAAAGCCTTTATATGATATCTTACTCGACCTAGTTTATTCTTTATATGGTATGGTATCTGAAATGGGGATTTCTGCTGTGTAAAATTTCAATTTCATTGCAATAGATACTTTTGAGAATAAAACAATTGACCCTACAGATTGAGAACCCTAAAATTTGTGAAGTGAAACGAACAGGACAAGAAACATAAAATTCGCCACAAGAATCCAATTAAAAACAAAATAAAAAGTCTCATTTAAAATGCAAAAAGGAAATCTGTAGCCACTTCACAAGGCATTACTTGAAGTGATTTACTATCTCAGATGCAATTAAGCGTAGAACGGTTTGGTCGAAATTTATTTCGCTAATGAAACGAAAAATCTCCTTGGCTCTTCAGTAAATTAGCTTGGGGATTATATGATTAATTCAAAATTTTAAAGGTGCAATTTATTTTAAAAAACTCTGGGGTAGACACGGTATCATTAAACATACAATTGCTTTGGCAGAGAGTTCCACAGATTTCAAACAAACAAAAGAATCCAAAATATTCCAGATGAACAATGCAGAAAATTTAAACTGCGATAGTTTTCATTTTTTTGTACAAGTCGTGTGCGTGGTGGTAAGCGATACGCCTGTCCATAACTGTTGTAATGCTGCTCAGAGATCTGATCTGAGGGAAACTGGTCTGACAAGTCCCATGTGCCTGTAATATCTCCAGTACCCTCACTCTTCAAAACCGGAATGCATTAATGCTCACATTATTGTTTGGCGGCAGAATTAGGTAAGGTGGCAATACCTCCCTGGACGAACTCTTTCACAAGGAGCTTTACAGTTACTAATTATATATTGAAATGCACTTTGATTAAAAACCACTCTGAAGTTCATACCTAACCGACTTAAAAAGAAGAGGGCACTGCCGAATAGATGACTTGGTACCTGTGTTAATGGTGATTTGGTCAATATAACTTATTCCCTTTTGTGCTCGTTCACGCTTCTGATCTACTTTTTTATCGATCCCGTCTTAATGAAGTCGTCATATCGTATAAGATGGCCCATCATACTTGTCAGTTTTCAACTTTTTCGAGATCTTTTTGCTTTCCTTTACGAAATTGGCCACCGAGTCGTATAAAAGGTCAAGTGAAAAGCTTTACAGTGGACAAAAATGCGTATACTACACTGAGAGAAGTTTTGCTCTTAAATCTAAGTAAGAAAGAGATTACAGATGACAACACATTTAAATAATAAGTACTTTGCTAGACGTTCCACTAAACTTAAGATCGAGCTTGTGAAAATAATCCTAAATGAGGCAAATATGGTGGACTACAAGTAAATATTTGAATAACAAAACAATCTTTTTCATATTATAAAACAAAGCAATAGTTTTTGTACTCAAACTGGAAACTTTGTTTAAAGATACGAGTTGCAACAAGACTTCTACAGTTTGTTCCGCAATATTGTTTACAGTTAGCTTGTTGTGGAAACGGAAATATTTCTTGGAAGTTTACTATCTCTCTACTTCTGTACTATACATAACACAACCATAGGTATACTCCATTTGAAAAATGTACCGTGAACGTGAAAGATACTAGAACATCAACTTTCCGAAATTTTATTGGATTTCAGCTAAAACAACCTTAATGAAAACCGTTTGATTTTTGTCTTAATAATGTACATTTAAAAATCATAAATTATAAACGCTCGTACATGACACAGCACGTATATAACAGTAAGGTTACCGCAGTATTTCAATTCCGGAGATACGTTCTCAATTAGTTCCGACAGTGTGTCAAAGCGCCCGGATTGCAGCAAAGCCTTTTGTCTGCACTCAATACGCGACGGGTAAAATAGTTTGGAGTACCACAAGGTACAATATTTGGACCACTCTCTTTCTGTATGGATGGAACAGATTTTCGTTATGTCTATTTGTTGTAGTTTTGTTTTAGAAAAAAACTTAAATCGTATTTTTGTTGTGTCTACAGAACACATAATTATATACTTTTGCTGATGATACAGTAATTATATTTCGGGATGAAACTTGGGCTAAAGTTAAATTAGTCGCTGAACGAGAATCGCGTACTATTATGGAATGGGTCTTATTTATTAACCTTAAACTTAAATAAAATAAAGTATATTACATTTAAAATAAAAATAGCTTTCAACCTAGTGATCTTCTTAAAATAAAAGTACATAACAACGAATGTATTGATGATAAGAAATGCAATTGTTTTACACTATCATCAACTGCTAGTATAAAACATCTCGGCGTGGATAAAGATCAAAATTTAGGTTGGAAAAATCATATTAGCAACCTTAAAATGAAGAAGAACCTTATAATGATGAAAACAGCATCCGTACTGCATAGAACACGTAGCAGTTCCAATAGCATTCTGAAAATGTTTAGTTGTGAAACTGTTAAATGCCCATGCTTGAGCATTTTGTTAGCGTAGTAGTACGACAACCCACCCAGAAATTTTAAATTAAATCAATATGGCCAAATATTGGGGGGGGCAAATATTTTTATTTCATTTTATTTTATTCAATTTTAATGTTTGTTTATGTTTATATTGTTTCCTTTTAAAAATGCTTTTGTAATTTTAATTTAAATGTTGATTGTATTTTATTTTGTTAGATTTATAAATATTTAATTATTTATAAACTAACACAGTACCTAAGGTTTCTGTAAAACTAACAAGTGGATCTATGTTGTCTTAAACAAAAAAAAAAATATTATTATTATGTAAACTCGTATACTTAAACTAATACCAAACCTTAAAAGACTTCGGAACCTAAAACATATGAAAACGAACAAAACAGTATACTTGACTCTTTGCCAGTCTATAATTACGTACGGCATCTCTGGCTGAGGTGGTGCAAAAAAAACTATGCTATTGAAAATTGAAAACGCATTAAGATGTATTATGTTTTTGTTAAAACTATTATTCTAAGACAACAGAAATACCAAGAACACATTAACAAGTCAGCGAGAATAATTCACGAGGTATATGATGTTCCTGAATGTAAAACTACCTATACGCAGAGTTTCCCTTTCTTTTTAGCTCCACTAGTGTATAATCGCATTAACTTTAAATTATATAAACAATATGACTAGTTTTGTTTGCAAGAGAGTGCTGACTTTGTTTCTGAGTACTTTGTGTTATGAAATGAGCTTATAAAAATAATTAAATAAACTTATAACTTCATGTAGTAGTAATGCACTAATACATACATAAGTATATATAAACACATACATATTATTTACTATTTTATAATTATCTTAAAATTGCCATATTGTTATTTTAATTATTAGTTATTATTCTTAATTTGCTTTATTTATCGAGTTCTTAGGTTTTCGCGATTGTTACACGTTGGACTTGAAAATATTTTTCCGGATGTAAATCGTATATTTGTTTTTTCAAATAAGCCAACTTTTCGGGCCCTTTACAGGTCCCATGTTCACAGTTGACTGAGGTGGTACAGTCATCAACCAGTTATTTTTAATATTAATGCAAGCCACCCCATTTTTTCACTATAGTTACAAAAGTTATTAATTAAATACCTTTTCTACAAAGGAAACATTCCAATTTACGCTACATTGTTTTACGATTTATTTTGTAACAATGATGAATTTTTATTAAGTTAAATTTATTATTAATTAATAATGGAAATCAGAATAAATTAAAACATATTAATTAGTACTGCAGTCTTATGTCTGTTTGGGATTTTACATCAGAGGAAATATTGGATCCCAAACTGGTGGTACGGAGAAACCATCTTCCCTGTTGAAATTAGGATGTTTGTTAATTTTAATGGCCTTTCGCAGCTTCCTGGGTAGATAACGGACTTTTTTGCAAGGACCTGGGGTTTGTAAAACTTCATTGACTGTGTAGGTTTATCCATGACATGCTCGCAGACTGCAGACTTGTTTACGCGACGGTGTTTGACATCACCTATATGTTGACACGGGTACAAACACTTCGTTTCGTTTGACCAATATAAGAGAGACTACCACTCACAGTCAAGCTTGTAAAGTCCTGCACCCTGTAAGGGGATGTTATATTTCACGGGTCTCAGGAACTGAGAAATCTTCTTCAGGGGCTTAAAATAGGTCTTGATTGATGCACGCCTGAGGACTCTTCCGATATTATCTGTAACACCTCTCAAGTAAGGCAAAATGTCAGGTCTTCGCTCGATTGTTGGTGGTTTCACACGACATTGCGGCATTGGCGTGAAATCTTCAACCTATTCGCATGTAGGACTTGCTTTATATGCTGAAGACCCACGGCCAGATGATTACTGTCGCAGACACCATGTGCTCTCTGAAACAAAGATTTGCCCACGGTAGCTAACTGGCCAGCCTGGTGATGAGAATTACCATTGAGGTACCTGTCCGTATGAGTTTTCTTTCTAAATATAGTAAGGCCTAAGGTGTTATTAGGATTTCTTTTAATTAAAACATCTAAGAAAGCTAAAGTACTACAATTATCTTGTTCCATAGTAAACTGGATCTTAGTACTGAAAGAATTAAGATGGTCCAAAAAAGATGGTATGCTATCTTTAGGTAATATTGTGAAAGTATCATCAACGTGCCGTTTAAAAATCTTCGGCCTAGCCGGGGCCATGGGTAAACCTCGCTCCTCGAAGTCTTCCATGAAAATATCGGCAATAACGGAAGATACCGGAGAGCTCATCGCTATGTCGTCGATTTGTAGGTAGAATTCATTATTCCTCAATAGATAGCTTGATAATAGGCAGTGTTCTAATAATTCTGCATATTTAATGGACATATTATGTTCCCTTAGCTTTCTACGTACAATTTCAATTTACAAGTTCAGTCTTCTGCTGGTAGATTTGTGAACAGCGACTGAACATCAAATCTGAACATGTTGTCATCATCAGTTAACCGTAGATCTTATCTTTGATTCCACTGATGAAATGGTATGAATCCTCCACATGTGTAGAAGTGTTCTCAATGGTGACAGTACCTTTGCCATGTGTTGAGAGCCAGTTTGTGGGTTGGTGTGTCAATCTGGCTAACTATAGGACGGAGTGGGGTGTCAGCCTTATATATTTTAGGTAACACAATACAATTTTGGAGGTTTTACGCAGCAGGGTACAAATTCACTTACATCAAGTTTCAGCGTATCAGAGTGCTTAGATATTTATTAACTTAGTTGTTGTTTTTAATATCTTGGTGGTAGGGTCTTTTTTCACCTTTTTATACGTGCTTTCATCCGATAGTAGGTCAGTTATTTTGCTATTATAATCTGACGTATTATTCATGACTACCGTCGCGTTACCTTTATCCGCACGGAGGATGACTAATTCGGGATCTTCGCGGTAGGTCTTCAGCGCGTTATATTCGTCTCGAAAAACTTTACTTAATTAGTTACTTTTTATACTGTCTGTAGCATATACATATCGTATTATCATACATATTAATAAGTATATATTAACATATAATTTTGGTAAATTAATATGTATCACCATGCTATTTAATTATTTATTTTTATTTCGTCTGGAGAGTTCTATGTTAATATTACCTATTTATTAAGGTAATTTATTTACTACCAGTTAAAAGAAAGTGATTATATTTACGTAATACCTTTCTATAGTAGTATATAATAGTTTTTATTTTAATTTTTATATGATTTTTCTTTTCTTTGTTCTGAGTTTGCCGAAATTCACATTTCATCAAATATTATGATTTATATACTCTTAGAACATATTAAGCAGCGCTTCTGATTTGTTTGCATGTACTATGTTGTTTACGCTAAACTCGGCAATCATTAGCATCTTTTGTTCACTTTTATTTTGTGTTTTTTTATTCAAAAATAGTCTATAATACTAATCCTTATCAATAATTCGTAAAGACTCTTACCTTGCCGTAACACAGTTTCGACTAGCACGGAAGGTAAAGAACATTTTTGTCAATATACCGCCATGAGAGTATGTATGATTTATATTATATATTCAATATTTTTCAACATTTTCAATTTTACGTGAGATTTTCAAAATAACAAAAGCCTTAACTGACAAAAAATCGAATAACTTAATATTAATATTAATTTATTTCACGTACAAAACAGTTTACATTCAGTGGAGCTTGTCTGAGATACAATTTAAGGACTTAATCTAGAATGTAAACTAAATACTTTTTATACAACATTATTATGCAAAGTGTAAACATATTTCCATAAGGATTAAAAAAAAGGGAAAAGTGAGATTACAAACTTGAGACTAATGTATATAAAGACTAACACAGATATTAATTTGACAACATGATTGAGAAGACGAGACGAAGTAATAAAGGAGATTGGTACGAATTCTACAAAGATTGTCGAAAAGATCAATGTAACCTCCATATTGTGATATTAGTAATTTCGAATTTAATCTGTGATTACTGTAAACTTTTAATATTCAAGTATGTAATCCTGATATGCAAATTTTCAAAGAAAAACACCCGGTAAGTTCAAATAGAATGTCACTTTGTGACTGTAAAGTTACATTTGGACAGATAAGGTAAACTTTTAAAAGCAACAGCAAACTAATGGGTCAGAAAATTATGATGTTAAACATAAGAATGAATGAATGAAAAAAGAAAACTCTCGTACCTGGACTTTATAAAATAGTGCCGTAAATTTATGATACGAAAATTTAATACTGTTGAACATAAAACCCTACCGACGGGACGGCGTAATTTCTTGCAAAAAAGTATACTCCACTTACTTACAATATATATACAAACAACAAACTGTGTTCACGAACGCAAAAAGAATTAACAACCTCATAATCTCGATTTAAACAAAAAAAATCTCCCTGTTAAAGTTTCCGAAGTTTCCACAACCTTCGACCTCGGGCTTGTTCAAGCTTTGTAAAGTAGAAATATGTAGAGCCATCGTCATCGCTCAGACAAACTTTTGAAGGCTTCTCAGCAAAGAATGTTAACGCTTACAGCCCAAAGCTGTTCCGGCGACGAAAATGGAAAAACTTTGATTGTGAAGAGTGTTTTTGTCAGTCCATGATTTGGACATTTTATTTCCGAGCTTTTTTAACGTCTTTCGTCAAGGCGGTTTCTGTCGAATTTGCATTTGACGGTTTATTTTCGATGACAATGTTTTTGAGTTAAGATGACTTGTACTTTTTGTCCTGTTGCAAAGGCGTTAAATCTTATTCTTTTGGATTTTCTTTTATTCCGAGTGTCTAACCTAAATAAAAAGCCGCAGTGGTGTAATGGTTTCACCTACCGCCTCTCAAACAGATGCCGTAGGTTCGAATCCGGCCGCGCACCTCTGAATTTCTTGAACTTTATGTGTTTAATTTAATTTGAAATTTACCATGAGCTTTTGATGAAACCCGTCTCTTGAAGAAGGTTCACAAGCCTCAGAACGTGTGAAGTCCCCAACCCGCATTGGGCCAACGTGACAGACTATGGCCTAAAATCCGTGCCCAACAATGGAACATATAAATGAGTTGATAATGATGAACCTAAATATACGTAGAAATGTGTTTGTTTTAAATCGTGGAACATTTGAAATGAAATGCAGAATTGTATTGTTCTAGGCAATGGCCTTAAAAACAGTTTACATTTTTGAAATCATCTTTACTCTAAAAAACATACTGGTAGATTTAAAAATGATTCTTATGTATAAACAATGCAAAAGATATTTTCCAACCCGTTTGAACTCGTTTAAAAGCTATCTCTTGATAAGAAAAGTCTATTAAAATTACCCTTTATCTCTTACTCCTTCAACAAAAAACAAACAGCTTCAACTGCCCTCACGTCAAGTACTATATTTACCAAATTATCGTTGCATTTAATAAAAACCAACATTTTTAAGCTCTCAATTGGCTTTTACGAAGAAAATAGAAGTTCCTGATTTCTCCAACTGCATAGATAAATTTGTGTTACAGTACAGAGCTTCTATTCAAGACCATTGCTATTCATGCGCCGGACAACTCCCAAGTTACGAGTGTATTCAACACAAAAACGAGCAAACAAAATATTGTGGCGAACAAAGAACAGAAAAGTGGCCGGTGGCTTGCCTGGAACTAACTGTGTTCATGGCCCTTACTACTGGATTTCTTGTATAACATCCGGAAAGTCATGTTTTATAAAATTTAATTTTGATTTTTCAATAATGGGTGTAAATAGGGATCAAAACGATATTATCATATCGTATCGATGGCATATACTGTAATGTCTGCCATCGTGGTGGAAGGGTTTGCCATTCGGCGTAAGGTACTCACCGACTATTGCCCAGCGTGAGTCAGGCATCCTTTTGTGCACCTCGATGTTCTACCATCGAAGAAATGTCCAAAAGTATACATGGAAAACTTTTATTCAGTCATACTTATATCACTTCCTAGATCTCGACCTCGTAATCTTACTTATGATAACAAAACCAATTGTAGCAAAATAATTTTTTGAATTCTTAAAATTTTTCCTCTTTCCGATTAACCGCGTCTCAAAGGGGAATTAAAACTTTTCAGCAATTTGAAAATTAGTTTAATTTTGTATATTGTATTTGAGTAATTACTTCATTATTATTATAAATACAATAACCGCGTGAAATATATTCGCTCTCTTCCTTCTAATGACAATTAAAAATGTATAAAGGATACACCCTTTTAACGGGGTCTGGTGAATTTAGTATAAAAGCTTTAGCAGTTATTTGAAACCTACTTCTCTGCGCTGCTTACCTTTTTAGGAAAACCGTGGCCAGTTATGGAGTATTTACAGATTAATATAGATTCCTCCATCAACTTAATAATTATCGTCCTAATTATTAATACAAAGATCGAACACTCAGAAAAAAATCCTTCGATGATTGATGATGAAATGAAATAAAATGATTCGAAGCAACGCCTTCTAGCTTACCGTGCCCGACGATATACCAACTAAGCACGGAACGAACCAGCGGACGGTTTGTTGTCGTGTATTTGGTTTTTCAACGACTTTTTAGCCATAGCGCGATCTATGAGAAATCTTCAGTCATTAAGTATTTGTATTAATAATTATAACAAACTAGTGGAGTAATTGATGATAGAATATCAATTTAATAAAAATTTAAATTATCGTCCTAGTTCATAATGCTATAGTCTAAACTTTTTACTAACATAGGTTATACGTTTTTTTGCAAATAATATGGACAATATCTAATAATATAATGGACAATATCTCTGTCAATCTGAAATAAATTTTTTGAATTGAATTAGTCGCTGTTCGGAGAGTAAATTCTACGCAAGGTTTGAATCTAGTTTTAAAAAGTCAGATTATTCTATCGAGACCTCTAGTAATATATTCAAAGCCAGCCTCCAGACTGTTTGGGTTACCCCGGGACTTACATTTCCATTCCACGCCGGTCCTTTGTAGCGATTCCCGGGGACACCGGGATTGGGCTCTGTGTTTGGGCTACTTTAAATTTACTATTTTTCAACAAGATCGTTTTTTAAATTGTTTACTGTCTTCTACTTTTGTCGCTTTGCCAAGTTACCCGAAAGCAAGATTTTGCTATGTTAGTGCAAAGTTTTCTTATCTATTTCATACTTGTTCTTTGTTTTGGGGACATTCGGTGATGTCGTATTGTGTCCGATTTCAAAAATATTTAATACTCAGTTCCTTTGACGATTTAAGTTTCACGTTTTATCAATGTAAGGGCACAAATAGTGCCTTGAGGTACACCAGCTTCGAACGTACTGAAGCTGAGTGGTCGGAGGCCTTACAATTTAATTTTAATATGTTGGTAATATTGTCTGTAATATAACACACATCAAAAGCTTCTAATACGATATTATGTGTGCATGCCTATTATAGGGATTATACGCTCGAGTAATTTTCGCAGTGTTATTTTTATGTCCTAGTTTAATAGTGTATTTTTTGTTGCCGAATCTCATAAATAAATAATATAAAATATTAACTAGTCAGAGAAAACTAAAAATAAGATTAAATTATAATGAATAAACTTGGGTTCCCGCGGCAATGTGCACAAGATGCTGGCAGCATTCTCCTTTATATGGCTATACTAATGCATTGGGCAAGGTAGCGGCCGGCACTTGGGTTTCCTAGACAGTCTATTAATTAGTCGGAAATTTTAATTTCAAAGTATTAATAATTTGCCTGCCTATCAGGCTCAGAAAGCGCTTATCCTAGGAATACTATACTACAGAATTAGCAACTTTAACTGCCTCCGTAGCCGAACAGTTACCATGCCGAACAGCCACGCAGAGGTCCCGGGTTCAATTCCCGGGCCGGAAGAAATATTTACATGGCCTACATTTATTTCTCTCGTGAGTTTGGGTGTAATTTGTCGTTGTCTATGTGTGTGTCCACGGCACCCGCGACACAGGGTTCCCCTAGTGCGGGGCTATGAATGTGTGCGTGTTATTATTATTATTATTACTTCTATTATAATTTACAGAACTATTATGTATACTAATTATGTAGCAGTAGAGCTTCTTGTGAAAGTGTTCGTTCAGGGAAGTACTGCCACCTGACCTATTTCTGCCGCCAAGCAGTAATGTCAGCATTACTATATTCTGGTCTTGAAGGGTAAGGGTGCTGGTGAAATTACAGGCACATGGGACTTGTCAACTTATGTCTCAGGTTAGCGGGCGCAGTGGTAGTGCCCCTCAGATCTTAGCAATTCAAAGCTCTGAGTGGCACTGTGACTGTGGATGTAAATGGTTATGCGTGTAGCTTGCCATCACGCGCACGACTTTTTCGTACCGTCACTTGATGTCATAACAAAAAACTATATTTTGTTCTAGACGTCCTGATAAGCGATATTAAAGTTTATCGAAATAGTTATTTTGTTGCGTGTCGCAAGTGGGGTTTATATCAAACTAATAACAACTCTATAACACCCCAAAAAATGGGACAGTATTTGTTTTATGTTTATATCAGACTTTTCTTCCATAAAAAGCGTCTTTCAATTTATAAATAAAAATATATATATTTTGTGAAAAACATTCATAAATGTCATTAAACATTACGATATCGTTCTCTGGATAAAGTAAGTGTATTTGAGAATATTATTTTCTTGTTTCCCTACCTTGAAATTATATTAAAAGCTTTCTACCGCAAAACTGAACCGTGTGAAAGAATCCACTTGTATCTAAATAGCAGAATTGAAATTCCATTGAAGAGATTGGATCGAGTACAATGAACAACCCAAGTCTAAGCCTTATTCTGCCATGTTTGTATGGCAAAGAAGAAAAATGCTGTGTTGTTCTTGGGTTGTGTACTGTATAGCAAGCTTTGCAGCTTGAAAGCTGAGAATGTGGAATATTCAATACAGCGTTTATACGAGAATTTTCTTTAGGTTTATGTATTTGGCACTATACAAAGTAAAAATGTTTTGTAAAAATTCACTTACAATTTTATGTTCGCTGGGTAAGACCCATTATTGGGGCGCAGCGTCGGAGGAAAGGCTCTATTCTCCGTAAAAGGTTAGGACTTAGGTTAATTTGAGTTGGGTCATCAAAAGAGCAATGTCATTTCCTACTCAACGTCAGCGCTTGCTTTGTTTTTATTTAAGATTAGTCTGAGTGGGTGCGGCCCTAGTGCGCTGGTTAGGTCTAATTGCCAGTATATGTATGTTAAAACCCGAACCTTGGAACTCAGTGGCCAGTAAAAGATGAAACTAACAAGAGTGGAGAAAATTTTCTCTTGATTACCTATAGCGTTACTGAAGCATTGCGATGGTCATGCCCGCGCCTCTCTGTAGATATCACTGTTGTGATCTTTGAGAATAAATTAACTGTTTGGAGAAGATATAATATTTGTCTTTACGCTTATGATCAGAAAAAGGTACATGTATACAGGGTGAAATCTGAAAAGTGCTCAATGAATTTTGATGATAACTGAAATTGCATAACATTACATTTATGTAAAATTCGTTCCTTTGCTTACAAAATCCAACTGGTTTTTTAGCGTTACTCTTTGAGCATTCGGTCATCTATGTCCGGTTAAAAAATCCACCCTGAATATAGAGCTATTTACTTTTAGTGCTGTCGTAAAATTCTCTTGTATATGAAAATCTGAATAACGAACTCCAGCCAAGCATATCTAATCAAAATAAAAACTTATACCCCTCAACGTTCACAGCACACGAATGCAGTCCCCTTTCTATTTATAAATAATTGATACATCAATAGAGGGGCGTTAATGGCTCAATAAAAGGAACCAATGGTGAAATCACAGTGAAATCGTGTATACAGTAGTTACGTATACCTCACAATGGTAGTCTTACTAAAAACATAAATATTTTCGTATACGTTTAATTAATGAGACAGCATGTATAACGAAAAGGTGAACCTTGAAAGATTGCTAGTAAAAATGTCAATTACGCTGAATTAGCTTAACAATAAAACTGAAACTAAATAAAATATAAAAAATAAACCCAATTGGATGGGATTGTAGAGCTCATGTGTGTCAAAATGACGATTACGTTAGTTTAAGACACCATCAAGACAGGCGCAATAACACGAGAGAACTGTTCATCTCCATTCTACAGATCGGAGCTCTGAAAAAGGTCAAAATTCCCTGTTATACCTAGATGGCGCTGATCAATAGTTTGGAATTAGTTTACATTATGTAAATGGCCGTGGATATCAGTTAATTTCTCTTTAGTATGAAATATAAGAAGCGAGTTTTTTCTTGTAATAATTTTTTTATTGCAAAAATCTGAGGGGCACTGCTCCTGCGCCTGTCACCCAGAGACACAAGTTGACAAGCCCCATGTGCCTGTAATTTCACCAATACAAATATCGAACAACACAATAAAAAAATCCTTTGATCTGACTGCATCCAAACCGAGCTACAGACCGAGGCTCAATTGGCAAGAGTGCCACCACGGAGCCTCGCTCTGGAGCCGGTGCGGCAACAACGCTGGTTTGAGTCCAGACGGAAGTTAATTTTCTTTGTGTTATTTTAGTAGCAGTAGAGCTCATCCAGTGAAATACAGCCACCGTAACTACGAGTATATCTACCGCCAAGTAATATGAGCATTACTGCGTTCCGCTTTTGAATGGTATGAGCGGTAGAGATTTTTTTATATAATACCAAGTGACAGGACGGATAAGTCGTGCGTCTTATGGTAAGCTACACGCCTGTCCATAACAGTTGCAGAGTCACTCAGAACTTTAAATCACAAAGATTTGAGGTGCACCCGTCACCCTGAGGCATAAGTGGACAGTCCCATATGCATATTTAATTTCCTGCCACTTCGAAACTCGAGAGGCGGCAATCGGCTAAGACTAAAAGTAATCCCCGTGTGCCTGTCTCCGAAGTTGCAAAACCACAGAGGCAGACGGATCAATGCGACGAGGACGGCTTCACAAAGGTGGTGAAGAGGAAGAGGAGGCCCACCAATCTGTCTGTACCTGTCGCGACTATAATAGTCCACGAAGTCTGAGGATCTACATCAGGCTTAAAGCCAAATACACCCTGAGTGTCGAGCGGTTGGAGTCCCGCCACAACGTAAATTTTAATTCATTTGTGGTGAGAGTGCTGACCGAAGATCTGTCGGCCTTCATGAAGGAAGAGTTGTGGTCGAAGGGTATCATATATATGCGATTCCGCGGCCAGGTACCTGACACCAGATTGCGCTTGTCGCTGACAAGTGCAATACGTGTAGATTAGTTGTTTAGTTTATTTTATTGTCATATTATATTGTATGTATGTTAGTCCTTAAGGTATATATTATAATGGTTATGTGGCCTGAAATAAATGTCTAAAAAAAATTTAAAAAAAGAAATTTCTTCAAACCGGAACATAGTAATGCTACTGATATTCGAATATTGATCATGAGTTACATTTATTGTCTAATCTTTGACAAATATGCATGTCATTGCACATAACAAACTTATTTATAAATTAACTCTTCCTAACATGGATAGATGGCGCTTACCCTAAAAATAAAAGAATAGGCGGCACTATCTATAACAATCTGTGGAATAAGCGCCATCTAGTTGATTTATTATCACAAAAAATTAGAGTACCTTTTACAAATTGCAGCTTGTCAATGAAAAATTATTTACAAAATAGGTATTCGGTATTCGTCGCGACATCTGGTGTACAAAGAGGTACTAAATACCCAATTACGCAATCTTGTATTGCAATTAGCAGTCCTCTTGGGTTATAGGTCCATGGTTATAATAAGGAGGGCATGATATTTCATTGATGATCGAACTCAAGGTATTATTAAAATATATCCTCTTTTTTATCCTTAACTCCTTAAGTCATTTTTTTCTCTAATTGAAAATCATTTTTGATGAACCTTTTTATTACGTTAACTCAAAGTTTTGACACTTCCAATTTAGTACAAGCTCAAAGATATAGAATAATTGCAAAATTTATGTCATAGAATGTTGTGTTTTACTACCATTATATTCACACTATTTTGTAGAAACTCATCTAGTTTGTCATTTTTTTATTATACCAAGTCGTCCCGTTGGGACGATGCCTGGTGGTAAGCGACACGCCTGTCCATGGCAGCTACAGCGCCACTCGGAGCTTTAAGTCGCAAAGATCTAAGGGACACTGCTACTGCGCCTGTCACCGTCTCAGGGTATATGCTGATAAGACCCATGTGCCTGTAATTTTTGTAGCAGTGGAGTTCTTTGTGAAAGTGTTCGTCCAGGGTAGTACTACCACCTTACCTATTTCTGCCGCCAAGCTGTAATGTCAGTGAAACTACTGACACATGAGACTTGTCAACTTATGTCTTAGAGTGACGGGCGCAGTGGCAGTGCCCCTCAAAAAAAATACTTCTGTCTGGACTCAAACCACTGTTGTTGCCACACTGGGGCTACAGACCGAGACTCAGTTGGCATGAGTGGTGGCACTCTTGCCAATTGAGCCTCGGTCTGTTGCTCGGCTTGAGTGCAGTCAGATCGAAAGATTTTTTCATTATGTTGTTCGATATTTGTATTGGTGAAATTACAGGCACATGGGACTTGTCAACTTGTGTCTCTGGGTGACAGGCGCAGGAGCTGTGTCCCTCAGATCTTTGCGATTTAAAGCTCTGAGTGGCACTGTAACTGTTGCACAGGCATGTAGCTTACCATCAGGCGCGTGACTTGTTCGTCGCGTCACTCGACATTATTATAAACAAAATTAACAATGTTAATAATGTGTCAAGACACGACTTCAATTATTTGATCTGAAAGGAATTCCCTGTACCATAAGTAGTAAAGCTAAGATATGAACTCAAATACACTACCCAGAACATTCAAACGAAGTAATTTAGAAAAATTCGTTTCTTAAATTGGTCCACAGTGTTCTCCTTCTACCGATGTTGTGAAATAATATGTTTTCTCTGAGTAATTTACACTCAAAAAGGAAGTCACGCGGTTATCTCTACAGGCACGAGCTTGACAAAGTTTCTCTACTCGTATTAAGTTATAACTTATTTATTTGAAGAAACAGAGGTTGTGTAGGGGTGTGTAATGTAATGTAATTTAAAAACATTTTTAAACTGAGCGTTAGTTTATATATTTAATATAAACTTACATTCTATAATTTCATTTTTGATCATTAACTCTAAGTGCGCGTTCAAATTAACCGCTATTAGAAGCGCTGCAACCGCGCGGCGGCTGCGCGATTGACGCGCTACCGATGTGCGACCAAATTAATGACTGAACTACTATCCCATATTGCAGAGCGTTGTTTTACATTCTCTACAAATTCGTCAATTTAATTTTCATCCATAGTGGTTAATTAAAAAAATTAATACGTACATCTCACTAACCGTGACAGCTGCAGCGTCTAACAGTGGCTAATTTGAACGCGCACTAACACTAATTTTAAATGACAATTATAAGTAAATGGCTTCAGTTTACATAACTAAAAAGAGTAATAAACTGAAATAAACAAACAAATTTGCTTCTGGTACTCACCGGCCGCTGCCGCGGCACACTAGTCCCGCTCGTTCGGCTCGTGCTGATTTTTCATAAACTATCCTAACCTAACTTACTAAGGCGCCTTGTAAGCCTTGCTTTGTGTAAGATACAAGCTACCGGCAACTAGAAGCGAATATATGAAATTAATTTGTAGGAAGTGTAATAATACCTGATGGTTACAGACACTCAGAGCTTTAAATCGCAAAGATTTACAAATGTGTACTAACTTAATAATACATGAAAAAATATCCAAAGTCCCTCTACTAGACGGTAATGTACTGTACAGTGTAATCTACCGCAGTTATTGGTGTTTGCCCATAAAACCCATATGCGTGGAATTTTTTAGACATTTGGCCGGCTCCGTTTTGAATTTGCAACTGCTGTTGATATACGATGCAATCGTGCCTGATATTTTAAACTTTTGCCTGATTTATCTGTTATTATAGACGATGTTATTGAATTGCAACTTTTTATTCGATATTTTTATATAATATATATGTTCTTAATGGCTACTGTGAGCGGATGGTCTGTTAATAAACTGTATTACTTCATGCCTGTTGCATGAATAGTCGATGAATTAAGATACCTGACTCCGGTAGCCGAAATGCGTAAAGGAATTGTAAGTTTTTGGTTGAAATTTATATTTATGTAATTAAAGATCAAAGTGGCTTAAAAAAATTTTTAAAAGTCATTCACTAATGATGCAATAAGGAAGGCATACTTATTTACTTGCTCCGCTGGCTCAGCAACCTAAAATGTATCCCGGCCTCCGACTCGAGATGATGACACTTCGCTGGCTCGACCATTTAGAAAGAATGGGAGAGGATTGGAACGTGAAGGCAGGTTGGTCGTCTAAAGGTATCGCTGGAGCGACACAGTGGAGGCGGAGCTGCGCGAACTACAAGCCATCAATTGGCGAGAGGTTGCACAGGACCTAAGGAAGTCACACCAAAATGAATTTTATGGCTTACGGGTTAGTAAAGGTTAGGTTTGTTAAATACCTTTCATCACAAATAGACGGTTAGAGGGTCAGGTTACATAAGGCACCGCCTGTAACTACAGAGATGGGCTTACACGCGGTGGGAGGCCACAGAACGGCCAACGACGACGTAACAAACCAAAAAAGAGATGACGAGATGACTTGGACGCGTATATAAGATAGTGACCTGATATTATGTCAAACCGGTAGTTGTGGAAGTCAAGAGGAAATTCAAAATTCAAAAAAGCAAATTACACTTGAAATTGTCATAATAATTAAAACTCTACCGCTCATTCGAAAGGCAGAGTCCCCTGAGAAGAATGAGAAAGAAACTCTAGGGGTTGCGCTTTAAAATATACATTTGAATACATTTAACATTTAACATTTGACATTTACAATATTAACTTCAAGTAATTAATAGATTCAGGCATTACTTTGCGGAAGTCCATGTTAATAAAAATGGAAGTAAATTAATTTGCTACTCCGCGTACCCAATGGATTAAATCGTGCAAAATAGCTGCGCTGTGTTGAATATTTTTTCATGCAGTTAATTTTCCCACCCTCCCTCCCCATAAAATTAATAAAATATATAACACAAACGCAACTACCCTAGATTGGGTATACCCAAATATATTTTTGGTGGTGGTATTAGTGACTGTAGTTGGCAAATAAGTTTTATTGAAATCAGTTACCGGAAAGTGCACGAAACCGCATTCATCCCCTAATTTGCCACCCTTAGAATTAGAATATTTCTATTCATTTTAAATACTGAGGCACCCTCTTTCCAAAGAAAAAAGAATCATCAATATCGGTTCACAAATACGTGCGTAATCGTGTGACATACACACAAAGAACACAGTCGAATTGAGAACCTCCTTCTTTTTGAAGTCGGTTAAAAAGTATCATAACTTCGATTTCCAACTTAGATATTCACACAACTCTTTGTTATATAAGTTTTACAAAGAAACTAAAAAAGGGTACCGAACTCGCGTCTGTAGTTTTTAGGTCACTGGGTAAATTCCTAGTGAAGACTGCATGCCATCTGGTCTGGGTTAACGGTATCCATGATGATTTCCTCCTTTCCATGGAAAAAAGCTAATGATAAATAGATTTAGTATCTCTGATCATTTATTTAGAAGCTCTATTGCTCCTTGTGAAAGAGGTCGTTCAGGGAAGTACTGACACCTTACCTGTTTTTGCCGCCAAGCAGTAATGTCCACATTATTGCGTTCCGGTTTTGAAAAGTAAGGAAGAAAATACAGGCACGTGGAACTAGACAACTTGTGTCTCAAAGTGACGAACGCAGTGACTGGGTGGCACTGCAACGGTTATGGATAGACGTGTCTGTGTCACTTGGTATTTAAAAAAAGTTTTCGTTAAGAAGAGTTTATTTAGGCTTCAGAGTCGAACAAATTTGTTTAGGCAGAGTGTAAAGTAATAAATAATATAAACCTATGTACACCACACACACTGACCTCGAGTTGTAACTAAAGGGCAATGGCCTCCAAACCCGAGTTAACTCTCACTACACCACTCTCCCAACTCTCTAATACTTCTCATGCTACTCTGCCATATATGTTCCTCCTATATCGCACCGTTGCACTATGGGTAATAGTAGAACAACAGCGTATCAAAAATGGTTTTGACCAATGTCTTAATTGAGATGCACATTTAATTTAGACACACGCATAGACAACCATAAGTTACACCCAACGAGATATATAAATGTAGGCCATACAAACATTTCTCCGGCCCGGGAATCGAACCCAGGACATGTGTGTGGTAGAGCAGCATGGTAACCACGGAGGCAGTTATAAAACTTACTAAGTCCCATTTCGACCAAAAAATAGTTTTTTTCGACTTTTGTTTCATTGGAAAGAATATCTACGACAAAAAAAATTTAGTCAGTGTGTAGTGTTATTCATTATACACTACATGTTGAAAAAATTTGTAGATATATCATAATCCCTTTGCAGATAAAATACAATATATTTTATCTGCCTTAGTCAGTTTATCTTTTTTATATAACACCAAGTGACGGGACGAACAAGTCATGTGACTGTTGATAAGCGACACGCCGGCTACAACAGTTGCAGTGCCACTTAGAACTTTAACTCGCAAAGACCTGAAGAGCACTGCCAGTGCCTTAAATTTCACCAGCACCCTTACCCTTCAAAACCAGAACGCAGTAATGGCCACATCGTAGCTTGGCGGCAGAAATAGCAAAGGTGGCAGTACTTCGCTAAACGAGCTCTTTTACAAAAAGCTCTGAAGGCCTACTCTCAAAATATACAACCGCAGCTGCGTACGAAATCAAAACGATCCGTGAGCTGTCCGCAGTCCGTTAGCCACAACGCTTTCGTTTTGGGCTTCGGATCCCATAGACAATAACGGACCGATAACGCGAATGGTGAAATAGGTTCTTTTACATGCTTATACAAAAATTGGCTTTAGTGTTGGACCATAATCTATCGAAAAGTCATTATCGACTTGGAAACGTTTAATTAAAATCAATATTCTATTTGGGAATATTTTATTTCTTATGGGAATATCCGGGAACGTCATTTGAGAATTTATTATTTTGCATTTATAAATGCTCAAATAGTATAAAAAGTGAATTTGTGCAGGAAAAAATATAATTTTAAAAAGTATATTAAAAAAGCGAAAATTTTATAATATTAATCTGACCATCGCTATGCATTTCCAACCTCAAGATTGATATTAGAAAGAAAATTTTCAAAGGTTTTCAAATAGTGTGAGCTTTTTGTATTTATGCATTGGTACAGAATTATAATAATAATAATAACATTTATTTCACAGATTAATAGGTACAATTTTATGTTTACCGCGGTCCCCACACTAGGCAAGCCTGTATCGCGGGGTCCCAGACATCTGATTTACATAGAAAACATTTATTATTATTAATATCAGTGAGCGGTTTCAGTAAATCTTTAACACTTCAATTTACTTTGGAAATAAATAAAAGTTGCGTATATAATAGTAGTAATATTATCGACAATAATTAAATCAATAATACTGTTATCATATGTTTATTTGCTTAAAACATGGTTTAACAGAATATGTATAAATAAATTAAAAAGATGTGTCGAGAGACAGTGTTAGTACAAACATGTTCGGAATGTATTAAATAGCATGCAAATGTCTAATTGTATACAATGTCAATTGACTACTATTGGTCGAGCGCCTTCGATTTGTACAGAAAAACAGACACCTCTCCGAAGTGAGACAAGTGGTCACGAGCGACTGCGAGTTGCGATAAGCCACGCAAAACGAGCTCTATACACTATACACATTGGCGCTCGCCTTCACTCGGTCAGCTAGGAATATGACACCGAACGATGGCAAGGCAAGGCAAAATACGTTGATAATTAGCGTTCTCTCGGCAACGTTGGCCAACATGTCACTGTGTTGTTGGCTTTAGAAAAAAGTAATTTTTAGTAGTTAGAGATGTCAGTGGGACAAAATCGGAAACGGGTGGATAATTTTATTTTCAGGAACTAAGAATGCCTAGTAAATGAGTCTTGTTTAATCTAAATTAACTATAAAATTATGTATCGACAAACCTAATGATGGAATTGTATTATCATATAATCTAGTTACATTCAAATTTGTGTTAAATTTTGACTCTTCAAAATGCAAGCGAACAAATGAAGATGGTCTTTTATCCTATATTTATATTCGGTAGTCATAGATTTACACTATCCTTTCTTTCTTGTTTCATTTGTAGGTTAAATTGAAATAATAAATTGAATAATAATAAAATAATAAAAATCTCGTTATGGATTGTTTTAATAACAGACTATCGATAATATGTATGCTTACAAGAACAACACTATCACAATATAATCGTTAACAACAATCATCAAAATATTCAAACAAACAGGCTATCTAGAGTCACCAAAGCAAAATCTGGCAAGATTTATGGATAAACAACTTAAATAAGTCTAATTACATGTGATATTTGGGCTATTCTGTGATTTATAGCCAGAAAAATAACACATGCCTGTGCAATTTAACATTCGGTTGGTTTTCGCTTTTGATATTGTTCACATCACTTAATGGTGCAGCGACTCATTTTTATTAATACATAATTGTTCTCACTGTCAATATTTTTGTCCATTTTATTACAATTCATGCGAATAATTCAATAAAACACTTGGTAAAACATTTGTTTTGATATTTGATGTACTTCCCTTTGACAACGGTATCATGTACTGCGAAATGGACACAGTTGACATTTAAGATGACGTAACGTATTTTCGATTCCCGTGTTTCGCACAGACCAATGTAATGCTATCTCTTTAGGCTTACGACAGCACGCAGTAGTTAAACAAAGACAATAACATCTTTATGTTTTCAACGTCGAAATGCATTATATCGACGCCGTGTCGACGCCGGAAAGAGATCTTGTCGTATCTCGAAAAATAGAAATTTACACCAAGGCCGAAAAACTATTTCAAAAAATTATCTCTGTTTAATTTGAATTAGTAGAAAGTCAATCACAAAGCCAAATCACATCCTAAGGGCGCGTGATTACGCTAAGAAAATCGCCGGGTCTATGCAAGAATTCGTGTCGTTTCTACACACGAACTGTGTACACAGCCTCGGCGCCGGACAAGAAAAAAATCTTGTCTACCCCCGACTCGACGCGCTCCGCTCTGCTGCTATTGCATAGGGCGCATTGTCAGTAAACGAATGTTTATGCGCGTGGACTGATTTTGCAAAGTACCACTGTTGCACCACTAATTTCATTGCAACTAATAAAATGCATTATTTATTTATAAGTTTAGTAGAGGAACGACCCGTGCCGTATTGTGAAACAAAACCTTAGAGATTTATAAAGATAAACGACGTACTTTTGAGGCGTGGAGAGAAATATTTATTATTCTATACATATAATTTGCAATCACATTTATTTTTTATTAGTAGTCAACATATTTCTTCACACAGTCGGTAGTAAAACGACACCTACCCGAAAGCATTCATATCGTGTACATACTCATCATTTTCTTGTCTGCAACAGACACGAAATATTTTCGTGGCTAGATCCGACAAAATTCTTGTAGTGTACAAGGCCATTCTCATCTTTTCTGTTGCAGACACGACGAATTTCTTGTGTACACGCGCCGTAAGACACCAATACAACAGGTTTTTTTTTATAACTGCTGTTTTTTAAGAAAAGCCTTGTTTCTTTTTACTGTACCTGTTTATTCGTTGGTCGTGTTCAATTTTTACGTTGATAAAATTACTGTGCAGAACTGTCAAAATGTTTCAATATGAGCTGTGATTTTTGCGGCCAAGTCTGGCACTGTGATATTCTTTTGTTGGGTGAGATGCGCGCGGCGCATCAAAAATATGACATCATTGGGCTCGCCATGATTGTTATTGTGACACAATTTTAAAATGGCGGTTTTATCACTCGAATTCGACAGCTAAATGTGGATATAATAGGTTTGTGGCGGCTTTAGACGCCGCCTATTATCACCGGCTGGCTGTGGCAGTCTCTATGGACGAAAGTCACCAAGGAGAGTATCACGCTTGCCGAAAATGTTTGACAGTTTTTAGTTACGTTAATTGTCATGTCAGCGATTGCAAATTGTTTGCTCGGTTTGATAAAAAGCTATTAGTAAAAACCACGAAACATTATAATTATATCGCCATTCACGAAGTTCACGAGGCCGTTTTATTGTTCGTTACGAGAGCGATAAATTCCCCCAAAGGTTTATCGCAGCGGCATGCTACATCCACTGGTGGTTGTCTAACAACAAAATAGACAAAAAATTATCTTTTTTTTAATTAGTTCATCAAGTTTACCCAGAACACCGAGGCCAAAACCAATTTAGATTTTTTCCAAATTGGTTTTCTACCTGGAATCGAATTCGGGACCAAGGACTACGGAATTCACTCCGCAGCACTACTCAGAACACCTAGTCCAAAATCACTGCAGAAAAGTTCATTTCCCAAATTGGTTCTATCGGGAATCGAATCCGGGACCAAGAGCTACGAAGTTTGCTCCGCGGTACTACCCAGAACACTTTGTTTTTATGATAGCCTAGTCAACATTTAACGATAAGTACAAAAATCCGAGTCCAGCAAAAAAAAAACGAAAAAGAATCCACGAAATAACAATACGATATGTATATTTTAAGTTGAAACACTATAAGGTGGGACGTTGCTGAGGCTCTAGTGATGCGCTCAAAACGATACACAAACGAAAGACGGACGCAGTCACGTACTACGTCACGTAGTGATGTAGTCTACGTCACTGCGTCCGCAACGAAGCTCATAATACGTAGTTCGTTGGTTGCTCGTACCCCGAAGGACTTTCGGATCAACGATGGCCGTGCTTCGTTGGCCATAGGCAACGTCGGCACGGCTAACGTGAATGTAGAATACCAGTAGAATGAATGAAAAAATAGGGTCCTTTAAGATGGACATACTGTAAAAATCAAATTATGTTATAAAATGAACATTTCACAACAAATATGTTAATTTTATGTAAAATACTATTAATGTAACTTACAATATGCTATTACCAATATCTTTGTAATATAAAATTTATTCTAAGTGGCTAATTAAACATTTTAAATTCAAAGCCATCGTCAAAATGACTACGAGTCACTGCCATAAAGCATTTGTTTAAAAATAGTATCTGTCGTCGTGAAAAATGACGACGAGATTTTGAAAATACAAATCTTCAATTTCTAAAAATGTAGATAATATACATAATCTGACTAATATATATTAAAAATATTGTCTAATAAAGTTGAATGTCCACGCCATTGCTGACCAAATTGAAATGCTCCGAGAGTTCATGCAGAAGCATCAATATTTTGACGTAGTTTTCTGCTACAAGATCTGAAGGGAAATTAATTAATCACCATATTATTTACGGGCTAGCAGGCTCCACCAAGACTAGCTCCAGCAAGTGCTAGCAGAAGGTATGTTTTTAGGTTTTGTATCTTTGTTCTTATTCATAATTTCTAGAAAGTGACGCTCATCAATCTATGCTCAATCTATGCATCTGGGTATAGCTTCTTGGGCCTATCTTCTTTAAGCTATAAAAATGTGTTTTGCTGGTTTTCATTACGCATACGCACGAGCATGTATTAATAATAAATTGTATTATTTTGAGTTAATGTTTGCTTTTATTACGTTTTCAATAAGGTAAAGCGGCATGGCAGCGGAAGGGCGGAACTTGCTCCAGGCAGCTGTACTTAACTTGATAGCAGCGCAGCATTAAGTTCTTTATAATTATTATAATAAAAAGTTTATTGTGTTCACTCGTTTATTCATTTTCAATCATTACATCAAGTGCAAATTTTATATTTTACATAGGTATGAGTCTTAAGTATATGATTGAATACACAACTTCCAAACACAAGTTGCTCTACAATACTAGAAATTATTTCAGGCCATTCAATCTCTTGATGGCGTCACTCGCAATTTCGTACGTCTCAATTCCGGTACATATTGAACGCAACTTAATATGTTGAGTTGTGTTGCCCATGTATAGAAAATACAAGGGCAATTTACGGTGTGTTACTTCCATCACCGCACTACATTATTACGGGGCCATCTTTGTTCATATATTGAGCTCACAGACATAGCAAAGTTTGTCTGTAAAAAAAATTTTTTTTTAATGAAGAATAAGAATACATTTATTAATAACTAGGGTAAAACCGGGTTAGATTTCCCACTTTTTGAAAAGGCCTCTTAATTTCAAAATTATTGGTTTACCATGAATAATTCCTATGGATATAACTAGTTTAATCTTTTATATTACATTAAGACTTGATTTTATTGACCTAACATTTACTGATTTTGAAGAAATTGACTTTTTGCAAACCTATTTTTTTGAGGATAGATGCCTACATGTATGGATAGACGCCACACGATGAAAATACTAAGAAAGATAGATGCTCTTTAGATTAAAATAGTAAAATTCATAATAAAATGTTTTATTTGTAATCTTTAATACATTGTGTATACATCTATAACAATAAATATATACGTATTTAAAGTTACTACCTACTTCACTTCGTATTTCTGTAGCTATCAAAGCATTCCATACAAAAATGTTCGCTGTTTGTAATATGACTAATTTGTCTTTAAACTACTTTTACTTACTTTTAAACTACATATTATCATTTATTTGTCTTTTTTACTAAAATAATGTATTTTATTATTTTCTTTTCCTAACTTTCTTGTCTTTTCCTATACTGCGAAAAATCGAAGTGACTATCCTGTTCGATATGGATAGATGCCTTTTTATTATTTAACCAAGCTATATTCAAAAGAGCGATTACTGACACCTAGGTGCGCAGTTAATGAACCAGTGTATAGTTATAATAAAAATAAAACGGAATTTATTTTAACTTACAAAGTTATGCAATAGTAAATACTTGCGTCTGAAATTTTGAACCGATGTCGTGTTCGTCGCGGAGATAAGCGCATGCATAAGCTAAACGCGTCTATTCCACACGAAGCCCCGCAGGAACTTTGATGAGTGGTGTCTATACTCCTTATTTAAACTAATATTTTTTTGTTGCGATTTGGGGAAGTTAGGTTTTTGAAAACGAGGCACCTATCCCACTGCGGCATCTATCCCGGTTTTACCCTATAGGTAATAACATAAGGTCTTAAAATATAACATTGGTTTGCGCTCTATAGTCTACCAGTTAAGGTGTACAATATTATTTAAATGTCACAGAATAAAATTAAATTTTATACACAATATGAGAAAAAAATATATTAATAAACGTGTCACATCGCTAGTCACCAAATTTGTTACTGTCGTCCAAAAACTCTTGTACACTATAATAAAGTTTTAAGAGCATTTTTAAATTTTATGTGCTCTAATCTTTTAAATTCATTCGGAATGCTTTTGTATATTTTGACCGACATCACATAAAAGCTTTTGTGGTTAAATGCTGAGGTATGATTGCCCGAGTAAACCATTCTTTGCACATGTCTTAAACTTCTATGGTTCCTTTTATCTGCGTTTTCAAAATATTGCGGATATTTCTGGACATCCTTAATGTACAGGCATGGTAAAGGAAGGATTATGCACTTGTCGAAAAATGGCTTACACGAATCCATTTGAGACCCACCGCAGATGATACGTACACAGCGTTTTTGTATCTTAAATACCTGCATAAACTCTACTGAGTTTCCCAAAAAAATTATACAGTAATTATATATAGACTGCACAGAACCAAAATAAGCTGTTAAGGCCGCATCCACAGACGCATTCTGTACTAATTTTCTCAATGGGTACATAAACCATGACAAATTGTTACACAAGTTCTCAACATGGCCTTTCCAGTTGCAATTGCTGTCAAGGATAAGACCCAAAAATTTTGTGTGTTTAACTTGTTCTATATTAACAAGATTAAACGAGATGTTTAACTCTATCAGCAGTCTTTTAGACGAGTGAAATTGCATGATGTTAGTTTTTGTTAGGTTTATACTGAGACCATTTCCATTCATCCATCCTATGATGTCACTTATAGTTTTATTAATGTCACGTTCGTATTGCTCTTTGTCTTCACACTTTATAACAGCAGTGCTATCGTCTGCAAATAATACCATTTGTTTACTAATATATCTTGGAAGATCGTTTATGTAAAACAGAAAGAGAAGCTACCTTGGGGGATGCCTCTATTATTCTTCCTGTAGGCGGATCTTCTACTTTCGTTTCTTAAGTTTCTATTACTTTGTGTACGACACAATCTAAGACATGCTTACGAATGAACATAATGTGCAATCTGACAAACAAACCATATTTGCAGATCGAGAAATAACTTTTCTTGGTGGTGGTGGGTCAATAAACCTAGAATATTTTTGAACACCATGCGTGTTACATCTTCAAAAAGATTATACAAAATTCTCGCAGCGAGCCGGTAATCGCTTACAACTTTGCTATCAGTAAGCGATACCAAGAAACTGCGATTCCTTTGACGTCGTCTCT
>NW_020653460.1:628074-651790 GCF_003589595.1 Hyposmocoma kahamanoa
AGACTCAAAGGATTAGCAAGTTGAAGTGACAGTGGACCGGGTAGATAGCTAGTAAAACTGACGGCCGTTGGGGTAGAAAGTTTCTCGAATGGAAACCACGAACTGGACGGCGTTCAATGGGACTCTAGATGGATGGATGACCTGTTAAGACACAATCGACTTGATCCGGAACGCCTAACGTCTTTTTCACTCGTATTACACGAACATAAAGCCTTTTTTGACCACGTGATCCGTGTGGATAAGTGTGGTGACTTCCTTACCATGTTAGTCTGCTAAAAATAGCAATCAATTATAAGGGCGCCTTCAAATTAGACGAAGAGGCATTGCAGTGGCGCCACAGTGGCGCTGCACACGCGCTGTTATAAACTTTCATACAATTTTTTTTATGATACTAAATGACGGAACGAACAAGGCGTAAGCCTGATGGTAAGCGACACGCCTGTCCATGACTGGAGCTAGACATCCTTCAATCCTTCCAGGCGCGTAGGAATTTGGGAACCGGTGAGTCACCGTTTATCGACGCCGGGAAGTGAGCGTGACTTACAGATCCGCCACCAGTTTGGAGATTTGGTAGTCGACTTAGAATCGAAGGCTTAGCGGTAGCAACCGCTAGTTGTGCAATGCGCAACGGGAAGTAAGCGTTCCTACAGCTCCGATACCTATCTGGAAAATAGGGAGGGTACCGTATGTGTACCCGGGGCGACTTAGCCAATGCACTAGCATTTCGAGAACCGGATGAAGCAAACGGACTGATCTGGGGTTAGGACCTGAGTTAGATGGTCCCTGCGCGGGCTTGCTCGCACAGGTTATAGTGCCCTTCTTGTATAACCAAGAGGTTGATAGGGAGGAGCACTATAAACAAAACTGATGCAGAAAGATACGGGGCTGCCCATACCAATTGCAGTGCCATTCAGAGCTTTAAATCGCAAAAATCTGAGGTGCACTGCCACTGCGCCCGTCACCCTGAGACATAAGTTGACAAGTCCCATGTGCATGTAATTTCACCATCACACTTAACCCTTCAAAACCGGAAGGCAGTAATGCTCACATTACTGCATGGCGGCATAAATAAATAAGGTGGCAGTACTTCCGTGGATGAACTCCTTGGCATAACATTGAGCGCAACCCTTAACTTTGGCGTTTATATTGAATGCAGCCAAAAACTGGGTATCCTTTATAAGGCTAAGCGATATTTCACGCCTGGACAGCTCTTAACTTTATACAGTCACCTTTGGAACGGCTCAGCGAAGTATCCACTTGAGGCTCTTGATTCGCTTGAGCACAGAGCCAGACGACTTATTGGTGACGATAAGCTCGAATCTAAAGCTCATAATTTAGCCCACCGGCACAAAGTTGCCCGTCTATCGGTTTTTTACAGAATATACATATTTCGGTCAGTGTGCTCATGAGCTCCATCAGCTCATCCCGCTAGCCCCCTTTTACCGTGGGACATCCAGACGTACGGCGGGATATCATCCTTACTTGGTCGATATTCCCTTCAGGCGTACTAAGCGCTTTTCATCTTCTTTTACTATGCGCACAGCCCAGGAATGGAATTACCTGCCTGCGTCTATATTTCCGAATTCATACAACCCGGATATCTTTAAGGTGTGAATAGGCATCTTCTGGGCAAGCTCGTTCCATCGTAGATCCTATCTTTGCTCCAGAGCTAGGTAGTGGTCAAGAGCAAGTCCATTTAATTTAAAAAAAAGGAGCTCTACTGCTATCAATTTCCTAATTTGCTTCTACCGTGAATCGAACCCGGGACCTCCTCATCCAGCGCCCACAGTATAAGCCGTTGCATCACATTCGAAAGTTATCGATCAGTTTCATTCGTAGAAAGAAAAGTTGTTATTTTGTAAGCTTTAATAATATTTCTGTTACCCAATGCGAACTCTATGCAATATTCACCTGCACAACACTACACAAATCCCTCCATTTTCACAAAAGCGGAATCTCGTCTGCGTACATTATGACACGTTTCCAGGTATTCTCGGTTTACGCCTTTATCCCTGCGGACATTGGCCAGTGTTTGTTGAAAATTCAGTTTGTTTTAGTTCCCGGAATAAAATTTGTGTTGAAAATGTTTATTTGAGAATATAATTTTGATCACTGTTCACTGTACATGCAATATTTTCAGGGTTTATTAAAAAAACTTTTCAAATTTTATAAAATGAATCCTTTTTTTAAATTTTTTACAAAATAAGTGAGCATTTCACCTCTATCTCACCTGATGCAAACTGACGATGAGGCCAAGGATGAAACATACACACATAAATAACACCTATTCACTATCGTCTGAAAAGGCCCAAGTTACAGCGTTCAGGAAATTAAGTCTGAAGAAAGTAATTCCACTCCATAACCGTTGGCCTCACCAACGTACAACTTACCTAAATACAAAATGTATATAGACAAAGAAGAAGGGATACGTGTTCCCTGTAACTCTAAACACATTACATATAGACGTTACACGTCATGAGTTAATATGCGAAACAATGTAAAAAAAACAGGTTAAAAACATTTTTTTTTCTAAATAATGCTAGAATGAATATTATTAGAATTATTTTGTCAAAATGTACGAAGGTTTGAACTACCGCCTGTCAAGCAACGGGCCGTGGGTTCGGGCGAGCGTGGTTACGGAGCGTGTCACGAGAGCTGTGCTTAGGTGGGACCTATAAATGGGTTGCACTACCACGATGCATTTTGCTATTAACCCTTAAATACTATTGTTATTTTCATAAGACACTGTTACCATGAGTCCGTGAACCACATATAGATAAATAAGAAAATTTTTTATCGTTTCTATTTTATCGTTTGATCTTTGTTGTATCTAGAAATAATATTATTAGATCATAATGAAACTGATTTGTGAGACTTATTACAAGATCAAAAGTGTCCTTACTGATAACGTTGATAAAAAGAAGCATGTTGAGTTAATTAAAAAAATACTTTTAAAAGGAAATATTAACTTATATTTGTCAAAAATCTTAAAAACTAAGAATAAAGGAACATAAAATTCTTCACGAAAGAAAAAGATAAACAAAAGCATATGTACTTTAACTTTCTGAAGTTATGTCTTCAAAAAAGTACAAAATGTAGGAACTTTTTATTTAGATTTTTTTTACAATAAAATAAATGCGCATTAGACCTCGATCTCACCAGTGTGTACACACTTAAATAATGCCTATTCGCTCTTGCCTTGACTTTTCAAGGCCCAAGTAGCTTTTCAAGTCCCAAATAGCGTTCGGGGAATAAGTCTGTAGGCAGTGAATTCCACTTCATAGCCATTCGCCATATAAATGTGGAAGCGTTGGAATATCAGCCTATATCTCTACGTCTTATCCCCCGGTGATGGAACGGGGAAGGCAGAATTAAACGAGACTTGTGATTGGTACAGCTTTAATTATTTGGGGCACATATGGAACAGACAACAATGCGATGTTTCCACATAAAAAAACATTGCAGGCATGGGCATCGAACCCATTAGGTATAGCAAAATGAAACAAATTATGATTAATGAATATTTTTGACATAAACTCAAACAACATAAGTACAGAATTAAAACAATATATAAATTCAATGAGTTTTTACTTATTACCTACAGGAAAAAACTGACTTGAGTAAAAATTACACACTCTAATACTATTATAGATTCGTACGGACCCGTGTTTATTAAAGACTTGAAAACTAAAAAAAAATATGACAATGTTATAAAGAATTAGGCAGATACGCGGTAGGAGGGGATGGTAACTTTTTAGATGCGTTTAGTATAAACGGTTTAGTATAAATATAAATTAAATACGTACGGACCCGTATAGTATTTAAGTGTTTATGTTTATTTGTTTTTGTGTTGCTGTGTTTATATTGTGTAACTAACCCTGAGACCTAAGCATTTTGTAATTTCCTAACAATCTTTGGACCTGATTCCGAAATAAATGACTATTAAGGCGACATATTTAAACGCGAGCCTGCATTTTATGAGATGAGTTGTAGGCCTCTTCGCGAACTTAAATTAATATGAATAAAATAAGAGCGAAGAACAGGCCAAGAAAATTTGCCACAGATCCGACAAGCACCCGATTTCAATTTTTTTTAACACTGTACTATATGATGTTTATGTCAGCCTCATAGGGAATCTTAACTTGCGTGGACTTTATGTGGTTTTTAGATTACATGCAATAGAGTACGTAAGTATAAATCTTTATGGTTATTTTCTGTAATGGGTTTCCCAGAACAGTATTTATATCTGTAGTACTCGAAAGGAAATTTTCTCCATATAAAATTACAAGAATTTATTTATGTTGTAGTTTATAATGTACAAAAAGTGAAGTGTGGCGACCTACAGGTCGGAAATCTAGAACTTTAAATGTTTTGCTTATCAAAATATGTCGTAGCGACATCTTCATTTTTCTAACCTGGTTCAAAAGCTTTTCTACGATATATAAAGTTTGCAATACCATCTGACATGCGCTCTATGTATTGAAATACAAGTACCGTTAGATTTGTAATTTTTAACTTTATCGAATGTCACAATGTTTGACCACCATGATATTCAATAATTTTTTGTGAAATTACTAGACTAATTTGTAATAATTATTAATACAAAGATCGAACGCATAGAAATTTTTTTCCGATACCGCTGATTCTATGCCAACTAAGCCACGGAACTTGGTTGTAATCCAATCGGATCGAAGGTTTTTTTTCTTAGCGTTTGATCTTTGTACTAATAATTGTAACGTTAGGTTTTTTTTCAATTACATGCAAAGTTAGATATTTTATTCTTAAATAATCAGTTTTAGACTTTTATTTTAAACTGTTTTCAAGATTTTATAAGATCGGGTGAAGTACATCCTATCGTGTAACGAATTAGCACATTCTTTACACAATATTCTTAGTGTATCATATATTTTTTGTAAGGCCGTTGTTAAATAATAATTATCTAAACTATTTGATCTAGCAAAACAGTTTTTTCGCTTCTCCTCCGGTGACACGCCTTAATATTATTATAATGCTGTATAACGACTGTAGCCTACGTATAAACGCGTGAAAGGGATTGCTGTAGATAGGTTAGAATCAAGAACCACTGTTAATAATATTCTTTGGATAATAAATGAAAACATAAAAAACTGGCTACGCCATAATGCCCATCAGAACGTTAGTATTTTGAAGCTGACTGTACTTAGTTTTTCAACTTGATAAACTTGCAGATGAACGTTCTATCTAAAATACCTTCGCAAAATCTTTAAATTATTCGACCCCTAGACAATCTTAGGCCCTGTCATTAAGAAGAAAAAAAAGAAATCTTTTCACAAATAGTCTCATTTGTTGAAGCACTTTGAATAATAACCGAGCTTAGAAAGAATTTCTAGATCATTGATGTTATTAAAATCAATAACAAAATTATGTACTTATAATATAAAGTTAGAAATACAAGCCTGTTGCAACGTAAATCGCTTACAGAAAATTCCTACCAAAGTGTGTGTAATAAGGCCACATCTCCAAAACGACAACTTTTCAGGAGAAAGAATGAATAACTAAATGAACGAAATATTATTTATTGCACATTAAAAATTACAATGACAACACAGAACAGTAATGTAAGTATCACAGAGTAAGATAATGTAAATTTCTTCCATGCAACGTTAGATAGGTTTACAGATACCAACAACAAATTAGTCGACAACTTATTTACAGTTAAATAGGAGTGATAACGCATCCAGCGCGTGATTACCATCCACGGAAGAAAAAACAATGGAAGTGCCATCCATCAAATGTCGACGCTGTAGATGAGTCTCATAATTGTCAATTAATTACAAAAATAGCATTTTCGCTGGCAACTGCACCAGAAAAACGCATAGAATTCTGATTAGGTTTAGATTTTACGATAGAAGTCACATAATATCACCTGTTTTAAACAAACGAAATTAGAAAACTCTAGCAACACGATATTAAAAAATTATTACATTCATTGGAGATCACAGACTCACTCTGTTAAAATCAATTCACGGCTATAAATCCATTCACTTATTTAGTCGATTCGTTTCTTCGATTATTTTTAGTCAGTGTAGATAGTGATATTACTTATTTGCTCACTTTTACTTAAATAACCATATTATTATGTGTAAATGTAGAAAAGTTACTGTAATTAATTGTGAAAACTAGTTTTTGGAATTATTTTATACAAAATCACGGACCCACTGTTTACTAGCACACTGAAGAGCTCGTCCTCCTTTTTATTGGGTCTCCATACAAACATTCATCCTTTATTTCATTCCTTTACGATTAATTTTTTTAAGACAAAAAGCGACCTAGGTCCTAGCTGTCTCCATACCAAAACTCAATTATTAAAATTGGTTCAGAGGTTCAGGTGTGAAAACGTAATAGACAGACAGAGTTACTTTCGCATTTATAATATTAGTTTGGATTGTGACTATTGCCTAGCCAACTGACTTGTCTTAATATATTAATTGAATCAAATCTCATGATAAATTTAATTTGTCTAGACCAAATCAACGTGAAGCTTTTCAATTAAAAGAGGGGGAAAGAATGAGAAAAATGCTGAATTACATTTGAGGCATTATTTTTTTTTGAAACATTTGCACTGTGCTTTTCGATTTGGAAAATGAAATTTTCTAAATCGTATCTAGGCGGGGTGTTCTGATTAATGACACTGGAGTTTCTTAAGTTGTTCTAGTGCGAATGATCTTAATATTAAGAACGTGATATCACAGTCAATTGTGACACTCATGCCCTCTCTGGCTGATAATGAAAACTTTTACGCCACTTTGAATAAAGCTTGAATAAATACTCTACAATTTCGAATCTGTAAAGTTCATTTATACTGGAAAAACTTTTATTGTCTGATTTGTAAGTTTTTCTATTAATATCACATCACAAACACCTGCTAACTTGATATATAATAATAGTTACCTAGTCCCAATGCTGGGCATAGGCCCACCATGTCTAAAATATATGACGACTCTTTATCAGGAATCGCATCATCCCAGAGGCTCCCCCGTTTCTGCAGTGCATCTGGATCAGTCACATCCGGTGGCGCTAGCAACATTACAACTGACCACTGTCACATCCGGTGGCGCTAGCAACATTATTATAATAATAATGTGAACCAAACTGCAAAACTTAATTTACAATTTAAATTAAGCATTCGGATGAAGAATAGCATCCGTGTCCTCATAGTAAAGGTTAAGTAACCAGTTTACAAGCATTTTCCAGTACTCATATTTATTAAGTTTATAAATTTTCAGCCTATCTTGAGGCTTATTATAAAGATAGTGTCCAAGAAAACAGAAGAACCTATTAAAACCAGTTTTGAGATGAATGCCAGTAGCGACTAGATAATTTCGCCTCGTGGAGGCGCTATTGTAAGGTGTGGGGAATAAACAGTTGCCTGACAGTGCGGACTTGACAAAAAGTGTAAAGTTCTTGAGTAGGAAAACGATATGGTTTAAAACAAGCAATCTTAAGAATTGCTCTTTGCGCACGTTCAGCAGATATGAGACAGGATTGCGAAGTTCCTCCCCATGTAGAGATACAATAGGTTAAAACTGACAGGCCTAGTGCAAGATACATTATTTTCATAATATTAGCATCTGCTACATGGTGAAGTTGCTTAAATATGGATATAAGTTTACGCATACGTGCCGACAATAAGGTTATGTGAGATTTAAAATTTTAGTTGGAGTCAAGCAGTATCCCAAGATACTTAATAGTATCTGCAGTATTCAGAAAGGTTGGGGTAGTTGAATGAGGAGAAACAGGATCAACAACAATCTGATATGGAGCATCATGTAGAATAGCCCAGTTACGGATGGAAAAAGGTATAACTTTTGTCTTCTCTATATTTAGCGTAAGTAGATTGTTATCCAGCCATTTCTTGACAATATTAAATCCAGAGTGTGCAGACCGATAGATTTTCCAATATATACCTGTAAAAATTAAAGCCGTACCATCTGCATAAGAACAATTATCAATGCAAATCCGTATCATCTGCAAAAAGTACAATTATCAATTTTTAGATTGCATTGGCTATTTATGTATGTGAGGAATCGTGTAGGACCTAGAATGCTGCCCTGGGGAACTCCTATGGCAGCTGGTTGATGACTACTTATATAAGAGCCAATTTTTACGCACTGGGATCTCCCTGTTAGGTAGCTCTGAAACTTACTTAGCTGTTGTCCTCTGATACCCAAAGCCTGAAGCTTAAGCAGAAGGAGAGGTATCGACACCGTATCGAAAGCTTTGGCCAAGTCCAAAAATATTTCAAGACATTTAACTCATTCATCTAAATGCGTAACCACATGATCGATCAAGTCGTGAACTGCGTCTGCCGTAGACTTACCCCTCCTGAAACCATACTGATTGACAGACTGTTGTCTGTTACGAGATTCTAGAAAATGGATGAGTCTGTTGTTGAAAATTCGCTCAAGAACCTTGGACAAAGCAGGTAGGACCGAGATTGGCCTGTAATTGTTTACTCTGTTCCGATCACCCGCCTTGTAAATAGGATGAACCAGCGCTTTTTCAAACTGGCCTGGGAAGGTGTAACTTGAGATGCTAAGATTGCAAATATAGGTGAGCAGAGGTATAATCAGTTTTTTGTAGCGTCTAATAAGATTACCAGAAATGCCATCCCAACCAGTGGCACAATCTGCCTTTAGCGAGTTAATAATTTGCTCAACTCCTGACTCATCCGTTTCCAGCAGAACAAAAGATTCGCAGTGTACTTGCTCGTTTAACTGAGTATTACACTGGACGCTTTGCGCGAGTTTCGCACCAATATTCACGAAAAAGATGTTTACTTCATCTATAGAAGTTATTACCCGTGAGTAAAAGATTATTTGTTGATGTTTTGGACTTACTTATATTTGTAATTCTACCAATAACTTCCCACACACGACTACCATCACCGCCAGCCCTTTTATACTGCGTACTACTTTCATCAGAGTAGTCGATAGATGGCATTGTTATTAATTAATAGGCAATTATGGTTCCACAATCATCCGCCATGGTGCTGCAGTGATGATAATGTGACATTGTATAATTCGTTTCGCCTGAATTTAAAGATATTATTGTTTAGTGTTATGTTGTGACGAAGATTATCCGCTGGTGGTGCTTTTATTCTGTTGAAGAATACTTTGATTGCAAAAATATATATATTTTTTAAATATATTGTAATGTCATTATGTCAACATGAAATTCTAGTGGCAGTAGAGCTCTTTGTGAAAGAGTTCGGGAAGTACTGCCACCTTACCTATTTCTGCTGCTAAGCAAAAATGTGAGCTATTTAATATTATTACGATTAACTGTGTTCCGGTTTAGAAGGGTAAAAGAAGTCAGTTGCATCTGTGCAAGTAGAGTGCGATCATCAGAGACGCGTGGCGACGCTTAATTTTATTACTTCATTTATTTAATTAATTAGTCAAATTATTTGTTAATAAGTCTTGTATTGTATTATGTGTTAAATCAGATAATGTTTGTGTATTATGTTTCAACGTCTTAAAAAATGTTCTTTCTTTCTTACTTTCAAACCACTGAAACTTCAAATATACAGACTGAAAATTCTATTGTGGTGCTTTTTGCACTTTCAACGGTTGTGTGATCATAGTAATGACATCGAGTCTGTGTTCAATATTTTCGGCAGCCTAAGAAAGGGAAGTTGGCTCCTTTTTTTACGACTGTATGTTTTTTTTGTATGTATGTTACGCGATAACTTGATTTGTGAACCGATTTTGATGATTCGTTTTTGTTGGACAGAGGGTACCTCAATACTGGCCCCATTTAAATTAAAAATATATATTATAACTCTTGGTGTGGCAAACCAGGGGAAGAATGACTTTTGAGATCGATTTTTTTAGTACTCTGTACACATATGAAGTTCTTAGGTTTTCGCGATTGTTACACATAGGAAATGAAACTATTTTTCCGGATCTAAATCGCGTATATTTATTTTTCCAAACAAACTGACGTTTCGGGCCCTTTACAGGTCCCATGGTCATGCACAGGATGCAGGAGTTTACAAGCTTGACTGTGAGTGCGGTCTCTCTTATATTGGACAAACAAAGCGAAGTATTTGTACCCGCGTCAAAGAACATATAGCTGATGTCAAACACCGTCGCGTAAACAAGTCTGCAGTCTGCGAGCATGTCATGGATAAACCTACACATTCAATGAAGTTCGAAGAACAAAAGAAGTCCGTTATCTACCCAGGATGCTGCGAGAGGCCATTGAAATTAAAAAACATCCTAATTTCAACAGGGAAGATGGTTTCTCAGTACCACCAGTTTGGGATCCAGTATTTCCTCTAATGAAAAATCCCAAACAGACGTAAGTCTGCAGTACTAATTAATATGTTTTTGTTTATTCCAATTTCTATTATTAATTAATAATAAATTGAACTTAATAAAAATTCATTCAATAAAATAATTTGTAAAATTTAATGTAGCGTAAATTGGAATGTTTTCTTTGTAAAATCAAGAATAAGGTATTTCATTAATAACTATTGTAACTATAGTGAAAAAATAGGGTGGTTTGCATCAACATTAGACATTACTGGTTGAAGACTGTACCACCTCAGTCAACCGTGACCTGTAAAGGGCCCGAAACGTCGGTTTGTTCGAGAAAACAAATATACGCGATTTAAATCCGGAAAAATAGTTTCATTTCCTACTCTGTGCCCAGTTTATTATAATAACAAAAAGTACAAAACTACCTCAATATGACTTTATTGTTATGCCAATAGCATTGTCCAAAATACCCAGATCAAACGCAATTGACATTTGACATTGACAAAAGTTAGGTTTTAATTTCTTTATCTACGATCTTAATGTATATTAAATATTAATGTTTATTAAACGTATAATTATGTCTTAATTAAATAGTCTATGTACTTAGATATTCTCGACTCACAAGAAGTATCTTAATGTTGCAAATGTTTCTTGTCACCGCGCTGAACGCTCATTGCTTGAGAGCCAAATAGACACGTGACGGGAATACTTTACTATTGGTTGAAACGCTTTAACCAAACACGTTTATTTTCAGTTATGATCATGGGAAGTAATGCTTATATTACAGCGGCAGAAATAAGTTAGGTGGCAGTACTTCCCTGGATGGACTCTTTCACAAGGATTTGTTTTTAGGGAAATACAAAATGGCGCTTTTTAATTAACGTCACCAAATAATTAGAAAATATTTAAAAATAAAAATGAGAAACATTTACACACTACCTGCCATTTAAACCATTGTAGAACTACCGGAAACGCCGCCATTTTTCTGTTACTTCCGACGACTTAGTGCTCGACTTTACTTACACTGCAGGTTAGCTGCTGCTGTAGTTTTTAAATAACAAAAGTATGTACGGTGTGCCAGAACCAACGAAACATAATTAGTATATTTTATTATTTGTGCAGTGAATAAATTTCAAGATTTAAAAATCGACACGATATGTAGCGTAACCTATTGTAGGTAGTTTTTTTCAATGAATTCTCCTTTGTTAACAATGTGATAGTATAAAAATTTACCAAAAAAAAAAACAAATATACGTAACACTTTATTTGATTTTAAATTCGGAACTTAATCGTGTATAAAAAGAAAGGTTTTTCAACACGTCTGAAACATAATAAGTAGATTTTAAATGATTATCACTAATTCAATGAGAAAATACAACTAAGAATGAGTACAGTAAACGACAGACTAGCTATTGTATTCTCAGCCTTATAAATGAATTACCAATTTCGCTAAAAAGAGACCTTACGCGAAAAAACGTAAAATATGAAATTAAATAAGATAGATAGATAGATAAAACGTTTATTTGGATCTACGGACACACATACATAACAGAAATATATGTATTACAATAAAAAAAAAAAAGAAAAAAAAACAGTATGTATGTGTGCTCTAGCAGCGCAAAAAGGCCATAGCTCAGCGTCGGAGTTTACTCAGGAGCAAACCGCTGATTTTCAGCTATAACCTGGAGGATTCCGCGGATAGTATAATCAGCTAGCTGACGGCATTTTCATGTTATATAAATTAAACAAATATTAATTTTGAAACTAAATGAATACGGAAGATAATATAAACATAATAAATAATATTTTTTTTAGATTTGATTTAACTATGTTAATAATATAACCAAATTATAAATTGAATTAAATGGGGTTATTATATAAAAGTCAATTTAATTATAAATAGGTATGTTGCTATTACACAATGCTATGTAGGCAATTTTCGCTACCTAAGCAAAGCGCTGTGGAATACCCTTTTTTGAGAGTCTAGAATAAGTGCCTTTACATTTACCTTGAAAGTGCATTTAGATTTTAAAAATCTTAAAGGTGGTGGGTAACACTTCTTTGAAAATAAATAAACAAAAAAGAATTATAATATAAAATCTTTGAGTTAATTGTATAACTGTATGATTATTCATTAACAAAGTATATCTAACTCTTAATTAATAAATAACATGTTAATGGAGTTAACGTATTGAATTTACTGACTCCAATACATTGATTCAACCTGTATAAGGAACACTAACATAGCCCAGGAATCCGTTCATATGTGGAATCCAGTAGCTTCTTAGGGCCGTATTCTAGAACTCTACTCAATGCTCAAGTCAGGATTTGAGTATGGTTTAAAGCACTCGAAATCATACTCAAGTCCCTGCCATTAGGGTCGTATTTCTAGTACTTGTGATTCCAGTGCAATCCTGACTTGAGCATTGAGTAGAGTTCTGGAATACGACCCTTAGTGTAGTACTTCACGCACACCACTAAGCGGACGAGTTCGTTACTTAATCACACGTTTCAATTTTAAGAGTAAGTACTCTACCGTCACAATTATGACAAAAAAGTATAACAGAAACAGCTATTTGTTATGCAACAAAGTTATTGTTTGACGCGAGTGTTTGCATTGAAACCTGAACAAGCGAAGGAAGCATGAACCATTTTTTTAATTAAACGGACTTGCTTTTGACAATCCTAACTCTGGAGCAAAGATAGGATCTACGATAGAACGAGATTGCCCAAAAGATGCCTATTTGTTGTATGAATTCGGAAATACAGACGCAGGCAGGAAATTCCTGGGCTGTGCGCATTATTAAAGATGATGAAAAGCGCTTAGTACACCTGAAGGGAATATCCACCAAGTAAGGATGATATCCCGCCGTACGTCTGAAAGTCCGATGGTAAAAGGGGGCGGGCGGAATGAGCTGATGGAGCTCGTGGGCACCCTCACTGAAATGTATTCTGTATACTATGAAGTTTGGATTCGAGCTTATCGTAGCCAATAAATCTTCTGGCTCTTCGCTCAATCGAATCAAAAGCCTCAAGTTAATACTTCGTTGAGCCATCCCACAGGTGACTGCAGGTACTCCATGCAAGATCGGACGTGTCCTTTGTATACAGTTAAGAGCTGCCCAGACGTGAAATGTCGCTTAACGTTTTTAAGGATACCTAGTTTTTTGGCTGCAATTTGTGCCTTACATTCAATATATGCGCCAAAGTTAAGGGTTGCGCTCAATGTTTTGCCAAGGAGATCTTAGCCGTAGGTAAGAGGAGTGAGATCAAATTGACTCCTTTTAGCGGAAAACAGATAGGCTTGCGTTTTGGTGGCGTTGAACTCGACCAGATTGTCATCTCCCCACTGAAAACCAAGACTTAAGGTCAAGTTCGTCAGCTCCACCATGGCCTCTCTCAGTAGACGGAACCCTGCTGTCATTTGCGCTGGACAGATATGTCTCCGTAACCGTGCTGTCATCTGCATACCCAACAATACCTGGGACTAGGTCATTGATGTGTAGCAGGAAAAGAGTCGCAGAGAGAACCGACCCCTGAGGGAGCCCGGCATCGATACCCATCAAATCAGATGAGCAGCCTTCAATGACTGCCATGAGCGAAGCGAATGGTTTGAAAATAAGTTCCTGACGCAGAGATGGTTTCAAGGCACGAGACGCGAAACACCTTTGCTGTAAACGAAACACACAACTGAGGAAAATGAGTAGATGAACGAAAAACAGTTTAAAACATCAGTTATTTTAATCAACAGAAAAAGTTTAGCTCCGTATGTGTTCTGAATTTGCACCTCATCAATTTTTATTCTTGTACTTATAATTTTGTGTGATTGAGTGATTATTGAAATTATTTTAGTTGTTCGACGAATTAAAATAATTTAATAAACACAATTAGGTATCATTGTCATTTTAATGGCAACAACAATAAAACATACCAACGGATTTATATTACATAAATAAATAACGTACCTACGACAAATCGTGCAGTTGAACGTGTCATTATATGTTTTTTTCATCGAAAGAAAAAGTTAGGTGCACCACAGTCCATCGTCAAGTTCGAATTTGAAAAACCTTTTCCACGGTAGTGTGCAAAAATCGCTTAGCGCGCAGATTTCTAATGAGAAAGAAAGCCTTTTCGAGCTAGTGAGGTGAAAAATAACTTACTTATTTAAGAGTCGTGAAACGATAAAGACGATATACGGTAAACCCCAAAAGGGTTTGTGTTACATAGTTTTAGTTCTTAAACTGTTTTGTGTTAAAATGAAAAATAAAACAAAAAAACACTAATTATTCAGTTACGTCCGAAATGTCGAGGTAAATAAATGTTTTTATACACAATGAAGACCCAAATTTAACACATTCGCGCGAACTGCGTACCTACTTAAAAAGAACGTATGAGAACTTTACTTGGTCATACAAAATCTGAATGGTTACGTCATTACTCCACAACATATCAAAATAGTGAATCTCTAGCGACACGCAGTATTGAAATTTCCGGGGATAAGTAAGCACTGCTCACACATATCACTGATCGCTGACATGCAAATGCAACATCGGTGGGCGGTTTATAATAATAATAATAATAATAATAATAATAATAAATAATAATAATAATAATTAATTTTTTAGGCCTTGGGAGAGGCGAGAGTTTAAAATAAATACGAAAATAATAATAATAATAATAATAAAATTCAAAATTAATTTTTTAGGCCTTGGGAGAGGCGAGAGTTTAAAATAAATACGAAAATAATAATATATTTATTTCAGACAACTATTTGGTCCACATGTGTTAGTAACAATTTTATTCTTAAAAATTATGTTAGTAGGCACAAATCTAAACATTATTAAATTAAAATTAAAATAAAAACATGAAACATTTGAGGCAATTAAAAACGAGGCGAAAAAGTTGCCTCATAAAGGGAGAGTCAATTCTCCTGGCAATGGTCTTCAGTATTGGGTTGGAGCTGGCTCGCAGTCTGCAGAGCAGTGAGGCCGACTTTTTGCGCATAATGGCATAAAAGTCATCAGTGCGAGCCTGTGCAAACATGCCTGACGCGCTGCAGAACCGCGGCAGCCCCAACAACACACGATAACCATTGTTATATTGTACTCGCAGGGCGCTGATGGCTCTGTGCGTATAGTTGGTCCAAAGGCTGCACGTGTAAAAAACTTGGCAGTATGATTTAAAAAGTAGAATCTTTACTTGTTCACGTAGACACGTTGACGTCAGTATCATTATTTTGTTACATTTATTTAAGAGTCGTTACTATCTCAGCTTGAATTCAAATTTTTCTCGTACTAATACGGTTTATTTTGTTTGGGTCAAGCGGATGGGACACTGGTTTTATTTCAGAATTTATTTTTTTACAAACGGAACTAAAGCCATTTTAAAAAGGTATATCGCGTACGGTACGTGTTCTGTTTAGTTCAGTTGATATAAAAAGAATCATTGGTATATATACAAAGTACCTATGGAATATAGCGGTTTTCTTGTAAAATTTCGAGGTAAGTTTGTATTTTTTTTCTATCTATATAAGAATCGTGTTTTCACACCGTACAGTAATCAGTGTATATTCTCAATTTTACTATATATTTTCACTGTCATGCGGAATCAACCAAAGCCTATAAATTGTATAGGCTCTAAATGTATGATAAAAATATCCGCCACAGCCATTGACTTACAAATAAATGGACGACGGGTCTAATACAAAAACCACGAAAAAAATGTCCCAAGTCAACCTATTTAAACATAGTGACATGTAAAGGAATATGAAAAAGCTAAAACGTTGAATTTAAATTGTAATGTCATCGCAGTACTGTCTAATTTTGCTTGCTTCGCTGTCAGTCGAACAAACGAAGACTAAAGCGTGAATGACGCTCTGTATGCGATTTTAACGCGCTATAAGTTCGGACACTTTTTAGACCGGACCCAACGTCCATATTGTAAGTCAATGGCCACAGCGCATTAATCGACAGAAGCACGATGCTCTCGCGAATGTGCTAAAATCAAATAAAGTGTGAAAATTGTGACAGTTTCAATCAACGTACGACTTTTCTAAGAACTGATTTAACCATAGTATGCATCTCCTTGGCTTATAATGCTGTCTGTCTTCCCAAATACGAAGGAAAGCCAGTGCTACACTGACATCGCAATTTCCCCCGGACATTCTGTGCGGCCATATTTTATTTTTGCCAGACGAAAACCATTAGGAACATCTGAAGGTAGGCTCGCGAATAGCTCTGACTCCGTTACCCCATAAATAACTTACTTCGAATAGGGAAACAACAACTAAATTTGTGGAAGTGTCACTCTGAAAATATTTTAGACTTGTTTTTGTAATTATAAATTATCAGTGAAAATTTTTGTCAATTTATCCTGAAAATGATATAGTTTTGCAAATTTAAAAAACCAAATCCTACGCGCCTCTAGATAGCAGCACTGTCTGCATTTACTAATATCAGTTCTGTTCTGGGTCACCATAAAAATTATTTTTTTACGTCTATATGCCAATTTTTATTGAAACTTCAAACTTCAAATTTGAATGGGATCGCTATTGAGGTTAAATCGGTTTACAAACAAAGAAAGTACATTCAAACTGAGAACTTCAAACTTTTAAACAAACCAGTAACTACTGGTTTGTTCAAAAAAAGTACTGGTAAGATAGAAACTAGTTAGTTTCTACCTACATCCAATCTAGCACAATGATTGCACCAGCAATGTAAATTTAAAAATGTAATTTATTCTATTAGGAGTCACTTGAAAAGCGTAGTTTGAGAACCATAGTATGTTCTGTTCTTGTTCTTGTACTTAGTCTCTTCCACTACTTGTTACTAGCAAAGACGGTTAATGTTGCATATGCTTTTGTGTTATACCTTGCAGTGGCGAGGCGTCCATATAACTCGTTTTTCACCCCTACTGTTAATATTATCAAATACTACATTTTGTGATAAATTTTATGTGTAGAATAAGTTAACCAGTGAAATGAAGTATACTAGTACGTTGTGTGCTAATAAGTTGTATTTAAGTCTTTACTAATGACAATATTCACGCCTCGCCACTGATACCTTGTGAAGTGTTTGTACATGTTCGTTTCTGTTTGTTTTTGTGCTGAATAAACGTATTATCTGTCTGTCTATACCAACACCTCGGAAAGTTCAAGTTATTAATGGGTCATGAAGCTATTTTCCCTTTGCTTACTTACCATTATTACTACTGTGGAACGATTCAAAACTTAAGCCACAGCTACTACTTCGTAGTGCATTCGCGTCGCATAGCGTGTGTCGTCTCACGCACCATTCATTATAGAATTCGCTCGGCGTTTAAAAAATTACATCAAACAGTAGACGTGTTTATTGTTGTCTTTGTAGTAGAGTGAACAGATTGTCTTAAATGGAGAATTGTTTAGAATTTCGTTTTTATTATTTTATATATTTGTATTATTTAATATAATCATACCCCATAAACCATCTGGTTGGTATCTACCAATCCGTGATTCTGGTATAAAAATATCAATATTTGAGTCATACTGCATTTAGTAATGGTTATTCCAAGCACGAGAATACTGTGAAGTACACCTGTCCGCGCCGAACGCTGAGTCGGATGGAGCGAGCTACCCTGCCTCCTGAGAACCTCTATTTATGAGGCCCCCTTTAGGCCCCGCTCTTTTTTTATTGTGCGCTGCGCCACACTGACTAGTCTAATCTAATATTTAACATTTGCTTACATTCGATAAAAATGTAAGGTTTTCGATTGTGTTCCTTCATTCACCAAAAACCTAAATATGTTCTCAGCAACATACAGGACAACACCTTATTTTTTTCAAATTATGTTTACAACGTGTAGGTATAAATTAAAATAATAATGTGACAACCCTACGCTCCGGGCGAAATGTAGGCATTTACGCGCCGAACTGGCGGGAGTTGCCCTACTTGCTCTTATTACGCTTTACATAAGCCCTTCTTTAACTATTAACAGATTTAGTATGAAAAATTTACTCTAATAAAGGTATGAAATTAACGTTTAAAATTACGTTTTCTACCATATTTCTCTATATCCATGGAACAAAATGCTTTGTATCGGACCGTTTCAATTAAAGCAAGCGGTAATAAATTTGTTTGTCGCAACGAGATTCGCAATATAAATCAGTATTTATCTCGCTGTACGCTCTCTCTCGGAGATGAGGTTAACTAATAACATTAAAAGGAAAAGTTTGTTCAATTTTGAGGGGTGAAGTACATATATAATATGCCTAAGTATATACGTCTTGAGTGTTGTGATATTTACATTTGGTAGCTTTAATTTTGAACAAAAACATCGTGTGAAAATTTGCATTTTGCCGAGGGTTCGCAAATCTCTTTTAAGGTACGTAAGGGGTTCACAACCCTCTGGCCACTGTGCACTATCGACAGGCTCTATCAATGGATCTAAGAGCACGTCGTCGGCTCGCCTTCTCAATCCGTGTTCAGTCAGCGTGGTGATTGTTGAACAAAGGCCCTAAAACCTCTCCTTGCGGAAGACCGGTGTCAGTTGCTCGACCCTGCTGAATACATGTGCAACTTTTTCCAAAACCCTACCTACTTACAACATCTTAAAAAGCAAGAGGGTAATTTTATGGGGTGGAACAGTGTCATGGGGCGAGCCGCCCCATTTACTTATTCCACTGAAGGTTTATTTAACAACAGTTATTTTCGCAACAATCAGTTTAAAACACTAATTCGAATAGGCGGGACTCTAACCCTAAAGTAACAAACAGGATGTCTAAACTAACTTCTAGTTTGTTTATCTTTACTAGACTCATCTGAGCGGTACGGTTGCTGATGAAATAACTTCTATAAAATAGGTTTTAACTTTCAAATTGCCTTTGCTTTAAAAAGCAAACAGAATGAATAAACAAAAGCTGGGAGAGTTATACAGGTTCTGACAAAAGGGTGTGACGTTATTAGGGTGGCTTATTCCGGGTCTGTTAAGCCACTTCATCGCTGCGAGAAGCAATTGGTTTATTGTGATAGGTGCGACTGTAATTAAGTTGGTGATTGTAGCCATTATAATAAACAAATTTAGCATAACAAACAGAATTTTAAAGATCATGGTCCATAATTAACGTGACCATAGGTCCCGCCTTGAACGTGACAATCCCGCTTTTAAGCTTCGTGTCCCGCTGTCCCCAAAATACTTAACAATGCGTCGCTTTGACAAAATAGAATACATATACACACGCAACATATTTTTTTAATGGCGTGAAAACGTAAAACAAGCCCACAAGACTACACAATATTTGTTATTTTTTTAAATTTTTGATCATTAAACGTTTTTAGTTCTCTTCTTAAGTTTTTTTAATCATCAAACATTTCGTAACTATTATAAACATGCGTAAAACACAAAATTTTTCAAACAATAATAAATTTATAGACGTTCCGTCTCTGACGAAAAAAATATTGATCAAGTTACCCATAGTATGACCCGGTTAATGAATGTTTGCGTACAAAAACCAAATTAGTTTTAGCTTACGCCGTTATAAACCACATTCTATTGTATGTAAAAAAGAAAAGAAAGAGAAAGACATTGAAAATCTACGGGGTGAACACGTAACGGGGCAATAAATAAAGTTATGATTTAATAATTATTTTTAATTGTGTGAAAACCCTAATTAGGTCAATGTCAGACTTTCCGTCAAAATAAATATCATCATCTTGTGTCAACGACATACAATTTCTTTTTTGTTTAATACTTCTTTATTCCTTTGCAATTTATTAATTTTTTTGTTTAATCACAATGGTTTTTCTTCTTTTCATGTAATTTTTACATTTTCAGTAAATTTTATAATTACAAAACAATTTTTTATTTACAATTCAATATAAATCCTTCAGTAAGTTTATAACGTGGATTCTTACACACGGTCAATTGTAGTAGGAATAAGACCGAAACCATTTTCTGGGTAATCAACAATAAATAAAAAACACACAAAAATATAAATATTTTTTTCCAATATCAAGTGATGGGACAAACAAGTCGTGCGTCATTTTGCTCTAACATACGTTTTTTATGTAAAAATACATTTTTTTATCCCATAATTCCAGTACCCATAATAAAACGATACATACCATTGTAAAGTGCACATATTTTATGTAAATTTAGGCATATCGATGCCTTACTTTCTCAAACTCGTATCTAAGAGTCGTATTCCAGAACTCTACTCAATGCTCAAGTCAGGATTTGAGCAGACTTGAGTATGATTTCAAGCACTGGAAATACGACCCTAATGGCAAGGACTTGAGTATGATTTTCAGTGCTCACTGCAATACTCAAGTCCTGACTTAAGCATTGAGTAGAGTTCTAGAATACGACCCTTAGAGTGATTATTGAGGAGATGGCAAAACTATTATTTAATTTTTAATTTCTTATCAAGGGTTATTAATTTGGATGCATTGACTTACAAATAAATGGACGACGGGTCTAATACAAAAACCACGAAAAAAATGTCCCAAGTCAACCTATTCGAAATTTAAATTGTACTGTCATCGCAGTATCGCGCTGTCAGTAGAACAAATGAAGACTAAAGCGGAGTGTCGCGCTCTGTATACGATTTTAGCGCCTTACAAGTGCGGACACTTTTTAGCGCGGACCCGACGTCCATATAATTGTAAGTCAATGTTTGGATGTATTAATTTAAGAATAGGTAAAAGCTAGTGTGTAAATATGAAGGAAAATGATGTGAAATCAGTCTGTAAAATTTGACAATCCATTTTTTTCGTTTCAGTAGCTTTGTTCTTTACGATACGAGTTTGAGAAAGAAAGGTGATGATATGTCATTTCTATACGCCACTGTGGGTATGTTTTTATACTTTGGTGAGCCTTGATCTTTGCTGATGACATTTTTGCTTCTGTTTGTTTTTGTGCTCAATAAACGTGTTATCTGTCTGTCTACTGTCTGACGACTAACACCTCGGAAAGTTTAAGTTATTAATGAGTCATGAATCTATTTTTCCTTAGCTTTCTTACCATTATTACCACCGTGGAACGATTCAAAACTTAAGCCACAGCCACAGTATGATAAAACAAGCTGCTTGCATGTGTGCACGCCCAGCGCGCGATTTCGTAGGGAGTGATCTCACGCACCATTCATTATAGAATTGAAGCGTACGCTCGGCGTTTAAAAAATGACATCAAACAGTGAGACGCGTTTATTGTTGTCTTTGTAGTAGAGTGAACACATTGTCTTAAATGGATAATTGTTTAGAATTTCGCTTCTATTTCATAATCATACTCCAGAAACCAGATACCAATCCGCGATTCTGGTATAAAAATATCAATATTTGAGTCATACTGCATTTAGTAATGATGATATGTCATTTCTATACGCCACTGTGGGTATGTTTTTATACTTTGGTGAGCCATGATCTTTGCTGATGACTTTTTGCTTGCTCATACAAAGTTCCGATTGATCATTATTGCCTAATGTCACATTAATAAAATTTAATTAATACAGTGAATAGCGACATCTCTCGCCAGGACTGGTAGCTGTAAAGGTACTGGGTGATAAATCTGTAATAGATTTCTCATAGATGGCGCTACGACTAAAAAGTCGTTGAAGGACCAAGTATAAAGACACGACGCAAGCAAATAGAAAAATTCGTGAGGTCCGTTGGTTCGTTTCGTGGCTTAGTTGGTATAGCGGCTGGCGCGGTATGCAAGAAGACGTCGGTTCGAATCCGACCGGATCGAAGAAATTTTTTCTGAGTGTTCGATCTTTGTATTAATAATTATAATGTCACATTGTTAACCCGTCATTTATCAAGGAGACACAAGACGTTAAAACGATTGGTACAGCAGCGTCATTTAACGTATCTCTAACGCGCGGCTGTTTTTACTTACCATTTGAAAAAAAAAAAGGGTCTATACAACTTCCAATGGCTTTGCTTGATTCCGCATTATAATGAATGTGTTAAATTAATCGCTTTGGAAAAAAATTATAGTATAATTGAAGATATATACTGATTACTGTACGATATGAAATCACGATTCCTAAAAATAATCACAATAGAAGAAAAAAAACACAAACTTACCTCGAAATTTTACAAGAAAGCCGCTGTATTCAATAGGTACTTCATATATATATAAACATGCTTTTTTTATTATAAACTCAATAGACACCATTTACTATATGACATACATTTTTCAAAAGGCTTTAATATCGTTTTTAAAAAAATAAATTCTGAAATATCATTGACTTGCAAATAAATGGACGACGGGTCTAATACGAAAACCACGAAAAAAATGTCCCAAGTCAACCTATTTAAACGTAGTGACATATAAATGAATATAAAAAAGCTAAAACGTTAGATTTAAATTGTAATGTCATCGCAGTACTGTCTAATTTTGCTTCCTTCGCTGTCAGTCGAACAAACGAAGACTAAAGCGTGAATGACGCTCTGTATACTATTTTAACGCCCTATAAGTTCGGACCCTTTCTAGCGCGGACCCGACGTCCATATAATTGTAAGTCAATGTGAAATACAGTCAGTGTCTATGAGCCGTATTAGTGCGGGAAAAATTAGTATTCGAGCTGAGGTAGTACAGGCTTTAAAAAGCTTTTTCAACAAAATAGACGACATTAACGAGAGCTCTGAATTGAATTATGTAGTGGTATTTGTGTGTTTACAGAAGAATTTGTGGTTTTTAAGCGAACGGCACACCACTACACCATGTGTATCCAGGACACGTGACGTGTTAACTCATACCCAAGAGCTTTTTAGTGATATTCAGGTTATGGTAACGGTTATATTAACGGCAGGACAAGGTGTAAAAGATAATTTCCGGCAGAGACTATTAGAGCCAACGACGATCTGGGGGCCTACCATAACCTTTCCAAAAATAATCTTATTTCGATGTAAGCTTATGGCAAGCTTATTATAATATTACTCATATTCGTACCATGTAATATATATGTACGTATGTCAACCAAGTAATGTATTATTGCTATAGTGATTGAAAGAACGAATGATTTCCCAATATTGTCTATTCCTTAATAAAAAAAGGAAAGAGGTAACGCTTTGTGAACTATATAATGCCATCTCTTTCTTTTTTGATGTTCCGAATCGACTTATCATAGTATAATGTTTAAGTACTTAATGTTATTTACATTCAGAGAATATTGACTGTTAAGAAAAGAAAAGTATATAATAATAATATCTATTAAAATGACGTTGTTTTCAATAATTATTTCGCATTTTCATGAACAAAAATAAACAAAACAAGCTGAGTCTTGATAGTCACGTTGTGAATTCGGAACTATACTCTAGCTAGTGTCAAATGTTAGTTTCGCCAAGGAGCATATAGATGGCGCTGTTCTAATTTTACGAAATAAACATCACGTATTTTTATTTAACGAGAAATTATTTCCTATGTGCTATTAAATA